>NC_135715.1:189258174-189562560 GCF_964656455.1 Halichoerus grypus
GACTCTGCCATCACACGTGCCTTCTGCTCAGGGTTTGATAATGTAGCTCCTTTGTGAAAACATGTAACATGCGCCCAGTGTGACCGGGAATGCTCAAGAAAGCCAGTGTCCATCATCATCATCATCATCTTCACCCTCAGCATCGCCGCCGCCAGTGCTCCCGGGCCTCGGCAGCCGCCCCGCAGCCTTACTGGTCTTACTGGTGCGGGGGGTTGTTTCCGTCTAGCAGGTACTACGTAGGCAGGCTGCAGGTGGGACGTGTCCCGGGGTCGTCTTTGGGGGACATGTGGAGCCTTGGCCTTGTCAAGGTCAAGTGTGGCAACGCCTTGTCTGTCAGGCTGCAGGACCAGAGCACATTGTAGCCCGGCAGACCCCGTAAGACGCGTGGTCACACGGCTCCAGGGACCGGGCCTCTCCCTGTCCTCTGATCCCCAAGTCCTGTGCTCAGTACCTGGCCGGCCCACGGCTCGGCTCACGCACGGGGCAGTTTCCTGGGCCCCTGGGCGGGAGGAGGGGGCGGGCCCCCTCACAAAGGGGTTTCATTTCAGGCAGCAAGAGAAGAAAATGTTTACTACTGCACCTTCAATTGTATCTTTTCTTTCTATTTTTGGGGATTGGGTCAGTGTCTTTCTTCTGATTAGTTGCCCGTTCTCTCATTTTCTCTTGCTCCCGTGCGGTTGATTTATTTAAAGGTGTGTCAGCACGGGGCTCAAATGAGGAGCTGGGCCTCCTTCTTTCTGCTGACGGCCGGCCATGCCAATAAGTCATTTTTTAGCTCATTAGCTAACAGAGGCTGTGAGCAGCGGGCCTCCAGGGGATTGGGATGAGGTGAAGTGATCTGTTGCTGGCCACGCTGCTCTTGAACTGGCCTTCCTTGGGGAAAATGAAAGGCTCGGCCAAGACAAGCGGGGGATCCCAGAAGTGAGGCTGGGACATCAGAGTAACAATTAGCGTATTTGTGCTTTGGCATCCTGGTTTCTGGGGGCAAATGGTTTAGAATATTCTCGTAGCAAAGAAGTCATTACCAGAGTGTCTGTCTTTCGTGTATTAACTGTGGGCACGGAAGCCAGATGACAGTGATGGAGACCGTGGTCGTCGAGGATGTTAGTCGGACTGGGCTGCCCGAACGGAGGACCACAGAGCAGGTGGCTGTAATGACGGAGAGGTATTTTCTCACAGCTCTGGGGGCCGCAAGGTCAAGGTCAAGGTGCCAGGGTCGGTTTCCGGTGAGAGCTCTTCCTGGCTTGCAGAGGGTGCCCTCACAGGGACGGAGATCCCTGTGTCTCTTCCTCGTCTCGTAAGGACACCGGTCCCAGTGGAGCAGGGCCCCACTTTTATGATTTCACTGAACCTCAGTGACCTCCTTAGAGTCCTGGTCTCCAAATGCAGACACATCAGGGTTAGGGCTTCGGCATATGAATTTGGGGGGACACAGTTCAGTCCGTAGCACCCAGGAAGACATCAGACATCTCAAGGCTGTGGACGGGGGCTAACCATGCTTGGCCCCAGACACCCTGACAGCCACGGGGTCCTTCACACCAGCCGGGCACCCCTGGCCCAGTGTCCCAAGCCCCTCTACCCCGTGGTAGGTTGTGGAGGAATCACAGGGCGCCGATTGGTTTGTCAGGGCCCGTGGCCAAGGGCCCCCACCTCACCCTGCCCAGCACATTGACAGCCCGCGTGCCATCGGCCCCCCTTTGTCCCACGTGTCACCCCCACGGGTGAGCTCCCAGATGCTCGATAGCGGCTGTGCATCATTAGAGACTCTGTACGGCTCCATCGTGATGGCGCCAACAGCCCCGACTTCTGGCCAGCGCACCCTCCAAACAGGCAGCCTCGGCCCTGCGCCCGCCCTGCTGCTGTCGTCACTTACCCGCTTTACAGACGAGGCAACAGGGCCCAGGGGGTCCCCGAAGGTGTGGAAGTCCACACTGCAAGGGGGAGGAACAGGGCAGGCACATAGACGCCACGTCTCCATTGCCGAAAACCAGGGCCCTGCAGTCCTGGCGGTTCTCTTGTCCCACCCTTGGCCACTGTGGAAAGCGCCCAGGGCGAAGGTTACCCCCTCGGTTGCCAGGGTGCGCGGTGACCAGGGGACCTGGGTTCTAGATAACGGCTTCCTGAATTAGCAAGACCCACATGCCCTTGTCGGAGCTCCCCGCTCCTACCAGCTGCTGTGCGCCTGGGGCAGGCACGAAGCCCTTAGCCTTCTGGCCCCTCTTGGTCTCAGAAAAACACTGGCGCCCTGCAGTCCTGCGGGGCCCAGGAGCCAGCGTGGGAAGCTTCTGTTTTTGAACGGCAAAGAAGTCTTGGTGAAGAGCCCTGGTTCCACCACACGACAAAAGCCACACGTTAAAACAGCTCTGGGGGGACCAGGTGGAGTGGGGCTGGAAGAGGCGGTCCCCATCAGGTCCTTGCAGTGCTCCTTCGGGGATGGCCCCCCATAGCAAGCCTGTTCCCTGTATTTGAGTTGGTGGAGGTTCTGAAACCCTATTGGTAATAGTCACCTCGCTGCAGCTCTGGGGGTCGCAGGTGGACCAGCCGTGAAGAGTTCAAGCCTTGGGCCTTCCCTTGCAGGAGCGCTCTCCAAAAGCCTGTTCCTAATTTCACACGCATAACATTAGAGTCTTTCTCCTGAAGAAGCTCCCAAGATAGTATTCAGCTCCCTAAAATCTGGATCTGTCCTTGTGACGTATTGTAAACAGCACCAACTTTGAAAAGCAAGGAACAGTTTAATAAACAGGACAATCATTGAGACGCGTGTCGATTTCCATGAAGCCAGGTGAGCTTGTTTGTGGGGTGACCCGACCCCAGTCCAGAAAGTCACCCTCACTTCCCTGGGAGAACACGCCGGCCGCCGGACGGGGCTCAGAAGCTGCGGGCTGTCCTGTCTTAGGCTGGAGCATCCGAATATTAAAAAGAGAATTGGATAATTACAGTGAGGATGATAGTTACCGTGTTCGGTTCTCTGTTTTATCCCTGGGTGATTTGGCAATGCGCATTAAAATCCAGCAGAGCAGAATAAAACAGTTCTGATTTTAATGCCTACCCCCAAAAACGAGAGTTAGCAAACTGGAACTTGAAAATCTGGACGCATCCTTCCCCACTGTCCCTTTTCATTGCATTCACGTTTTGCTCCTTCTCTTTGGTGATTTATGAAATGCATCAACGTATGTTAAATACATTTTAAATAAGGTTTTTTTTAATACCATGAGAAACACGATTTGTTTGGAGCATTCTTTCTCCTGCCCGTTGCTTTTGTGCTTGTATTTTGTCCCAAGTAGGGACAGGGACAGGGTGCGGGCTGCCTCCCGCCACAGAGTCCCCAGTGGGGTGTGGGGTGTGGGGTGGGTTCTCAGCTGTAGCCGAGTGTTTGTCCTGGAAATCTCCCCATGAAAAGGGTCGGGGGTCACTGTGGGGTCGCTCGCATGTACCAGGAAGTGAAGCAAAACTAATCCAGATTTACTCCTGGAAGAATTTGTTTGCCTAAGTATTTAAAAACAGATTAGGGCTAACCCGACACTAGATCACTAGGAGCAATGTAAACACGGGTAAAAGGTGTAAACAAGGCCTTTCTTCTGTACTTCGGAAGGAAAAATGTCACGGTTAATGAGTTTTCTTTCTAGAGTATCGAGGAGGCCCTAAGTGATTCTGTGTGGTGTGTAGCTATGTACCCTGATTCTTCTCCCGGGGGCGGGGAGGGGGGAGATGCTGGATTTTAGGAGGGGGCAGTGGTGAAGCAGTGTGTTATTTAAGTCTCAGTAATGACAGTCACTCTGCTCTGCAGGGCTGTCCTTTCATCTCTCATCGTCCTCATCAAAAAGCATCTGTCCGGCTAGCGGCGCCCCACCCGCCCCCACCCCGGCGCGCTCGCCTCCCCAGACTCGCTAGCCTCCAGAGCTGCTCGTGAAGTCCCCTCCGGGCTCCTGCCCTTCCTCTCCGCCCCAGGCGAGCTGCAGAGCTGCGAGGATTCCTGAGGCATTTCCAGTGTTTCTCGCACCCTGTTTTGAGAAACCAAAACCCACGAACACACCTTGCAGTTGGTTTCTTCCTCTCTCTCTCTACCTTCTCTTCCCATTCTGCCCCCTCCTCTTTATGCCCAGCCCTCCTTCCAGATGTCATAGGCAGCATCCTGTCCCGCTTGGACCCCCCTTCCCCCAGTTCAGGAGGCATGTTCCCAGCAGGCCGCAGCTCCTGGGGGAGGGGCCCCCGCTGCAGCTCGTTGCCGTCTGTGTCCCCAGGCCCTTGCCCTGTCCTCCCTGGTGTCATCCCCTCCTGCACCCTTAGCTCAGCTCTGGCCCCAGGCCCCCTGCCTTGTCTCCTGGGCTGGACCCCCAAACACCTTGACGCTCTCCACTTCAGCCTTCCTCAGGTCTCCAGAGAGATTTCAAAACCCAGTCATAACTGAGTTAGTTTGCTTGTCTTTGCCAGACCTCCCCATTGGGGTCTCTGTGGTTTCAAACGTGGGTCTGTAACAAGATGTTCCTTAACTGAAGCATTGGGGGACCCCAGGGAGTTTACACACTCCCTGCCCGGATGAGGAGTTGAGAGCTAAGAGTTCCAGGTCACACCCAGGTGGGGGGAGCCCACTGGCCATCTAGTCCCCTGGCCCTGAACTCCAGCAGGGTCCTCTAATCCCAACCAAAAGCTGTCATTGCTTACAGTAGAGCGGGCCTCTGGGCCGTCTTGCCTTGTGTCGGACCTCGGGCAGGAAGGGGGTTCCTCTGGCCACGGCTTCTGCACGAAAACCGAAAGAAATCACATGAGAACTCAAGGCCATGGGCCTCTGTGCACACCTTCAGGCGTCAGAAACCCCCTTCCCCGAGAGGTTCTGATTCAGGAGGTCAGGGGCAGAGCCTGGGGATCTGCATTTCTAACAAGTTTCCAGGTGGTGCTGAAGCTGCTGGGCCGGGACCCCAATCTGGGAAACATGTCCCTCAGGGGGCTTCCTTGTGCTCTGTGAGGACACTCCTCTCCCACTATTGCATTTCTGCCCTGAGGCCTCCGGACCACCAAGGTTCTGGAGCAGAAGGGGATTTCGGCCCCGGTTGTCCTTCCTGCCGGTGATCGCGCCCGTGTGGTGGCTCTTGCAGGGAAGAGAAGGAGCGGTGGATCCGGGCCAAGTACGAGCAGAAGCTCTTCCTGGCACCGCTGCCCTGCACAGAGCTGTCCCTGGGCCAGCACCTGCTGCGGGCCACCGCCGACGAGGACCTGCGGGCCGTCATCCTGCTGCTGGCGCATGGCTCCCGGGAGGAGGTGAACGAGACCTGCGGAGAGGGGGACGGCCGCACGGCGCTGCACCTGGCCTGCCGGAAGGGGAACGTGGTCCTGGCGCAGCTCCTGATCTGGGTAGGTCACCCAGGGGCCGCGCACCGTGCTGAGATGCCGGGGGGCGCCTTGTTCTGCTCTGCGGGCATCTTTCCTGTGGAGGGTCACAGGTCTGAAGGTGGGAAGCGATGCGGGCAGGGCATGGGGGATTTCGGTGTGGAGGCCCCCGGCTCTCAGGCTCCCCTGCCTGAGGACCCCCCTGAGGACTGAGTAAAGGGAGGGAGGAGGTGAGCAGGACACGCTCTGCCCGCCAGGGGCCAAGGTGTCTGCAGAGTTCGTGTTTCTCATGACCCCTCTGGCTCAAGCGTGGCTGGAGGTGTCCCTCTTGTTCCTTTTACAACAGACTCCCAGCATCTTTGTTTTGGAGTGGGATGGAAAGCGAGGACACAGCTAGTTTATGTGGTTTTGCCTTGGCCAGACACAAAAATACTGGACCCAGAGTTCGATGTTTGATATGGTAGGACTTTACCAAAGGGCTTCTTCTAGACTGTTCTGGTTAACTTCTTCTAGGGAAAATAATTTCTTAAATTTCTATGGAAGCATTTGTCATAAAGCCTGAATGGGGACAGGGAAGGGAGAGTGTGCAGAGCAGGGCACAGCCTGGGCCACGGGGGGCAGCCTGCACACCTCTGGGGCTCGGCCACTGCGGGTCCCCATGGAAGGTGGCAGAGAGCTGGTGCTGCGAGGTGCCTGGCGGGCGCGGAGGGAAGCACTTGCCAGCGGTCGGACCAAATCTCATGGTAGTAGCTGACTTTCCTGTGCTCTTAGTGTTACGTGTGTATTTCCTACAAGGGAAAGGAATCACCTCCGAGATCAAGAAGTGATTATTTTTTGGTTTTATAATTGGAAAGTCAGAATAGAAATAGCAACATGAGAATTATCTTTGGTCTGCTGCAGAAAGGAGGGGCTTTTACTTGTAAAGAGCACATTATTTTTTTTAAAGGTTTTATTTATTAGACAGAGAGCGAGCATGAGCAGGAGGGTAGGGGCAGAGGGAGAGGGAGAAGCAGGCTCCTGCTGAGCAGGGAGCCCGATGCGGGGCTCGATCCCAGGACCCCGGGATCATGACCTGAGCCGAAGGCAGACGCTTGACCGACTGAGCCACCCGGACACCCCAAAAAGCACATTCTTTCAAAGAGCACGCCGTGGGGCGGGTTGTGCACCCGGCCATCTGCCTCCCCTCCGGCTCCTCTGTAGCCCGTCCCCGGGGCTCCGTGTCCCTGCACGAGCTGTGCCGCCCCCCACCGGGGTCCTAACGGCCCTCTGTTGCCTCCGCAGTACGGGGTGGACGTCATGGCCCGGGACGCCCATGGGAACACGGCGCTGGCCTACGCGCGGCAGGCCTCCAGCCAGGAGTGCACCGACGTCCTGCTGCAGTACGGCTGCCCCGACGAGCGCTTCGTGCTCATGGCCACCCCCAACCTGTCCCGGAAGAACAATAACCGCAACAACAGCAGCGGGAGGGTGCCCACCATCATCTGAGGGCTGCGCGCCCACCCGCCCGCTGCACCCGGGCGCCCTCGCTCACGGAAGTCACGACACGTGAGTCCCGTCCGTCCCCACCCTCTTCCTGGTGGTCACCCGCCCTCCCCCCACGCGAAGTCACAAAACCTGACTGTCCTCGTGGGGCGAAGAGGAGGCCAGGAGGCTGCCCAGCAGATTCCTTTTCATAAACTCCCCTAACGACGAGCAGGAGCTCCCAGTGGGCCTTGGTTTGCTGACGATAGCACACGGCGAGGGACCCCCTGCCCCCGTCCGTCCGCAGCCTGGAGACACGGAGCGCGGCGCAAGGGACAGGGACGAGAGGGGGAGGGGAGGCGAGGAGCAAGGAGAAGGGTAACTCTCCTTAACTGGCAGTTAAGCACATCAGTACATTTCACCTCTACCAAACGGAACACTCGATTTCATCTCCTCTCCGAGGAGCTTGACGGCATAAATCAGAGGCAAGCAGAGTTTGTCAGGTTTGAAGCCCCTATGATGGTATGTGTCAAATCAGTTGTAGCTAATCTGTCCACGGAGAATACCGGCTTCATTACACTTGTATAGTTGAGTTCTTCCAGCATTACCGCTGTTTAATAGAACATGATTAGTCATCACCGAGAAGAAAGCATATTAGCCGAGGAGGTAGTTACGCAGCACGCTCTGATGATTGCCACGATGTGATTGCAATACTTCTTAGAAGCATCATATTATCCCAGACATGTTCTTTCGAGCCCTTGGAGCCCTCCTTTCTAAATTCACTGTCATAATTTAGTATCTGTTTAATTTTTCAGTCCAAAGAGAGGAAATCAGTTGCTGAGTATCATTTGACTGGAGTCTCCTTGGTGCAAAAACAAAATGGAAAAAATAAATAAGAGTAAGTCAGAAATTCAAAAGGAAATCACGAATTCAAGCTAATAACATTTCGAGGCCATGTAGTAAACTCAGTAAAGGCATAAAAGGCTATTCCCCATCCCCCCAACCTAAGAGATATTTTACTTCCTTTTGCCAAGGTGGATGTCTTGGGTCTCGGTCACTGCCAGGCCACACCGGAGTGTCCCCCAGGCTTCTGTGTCATGTCTTTAGCTAAGATTGTGAAAATCTATTTGAATAAAAGAAGTTCATAAATATGCATTGATTTTTGTACAGACAAATGGCACCTCTGTTAATTTATAAATTGAACTGGATGTGAACTAATAACGTGCAACTAGTTGAGATAAGAGGGTTACAGATCATTGTACATGGAAAGCGCTCCCAGCAGCAAACACTTCCATTACTGTGATCGACAGCTTTGAAAAAGGAACCTACCCGAAGAAGATGGTGGTACAGTTTGCTTATTAAAATCGAGAAAGAAAAAGAAGACACTTAGATCCTATGAGAGAAGAGGGGGTGGGGAGGAGGCATATGATTTCGCATTATTTAGATCTGATGCCGCTTCTGCCAGCCTGGAGGAAGGGGCCGTGGGGAAGCCGGGGATGAGTTTCTGAGTCCCGGCCCCGGGTGCTGGGCAGAGGCAGGCCATGACCGGCCGCCCACAGCTCGGGGGCACCGGCTGGCCCGCGGGCATCGCTAACACTTCCCTGGGCGGCCAGGCCCTCCATCTCCTTTACTTGGTCACCTGACCTGCCGTCCCCGAGGTGTGGGGCAGCTTCAGACTTCCGCCACCTTCAGCGTGGTGGCCAAACGCAGTAAAAACCAGATCGAGACACCTTAGGTTAAAAAGGAAGGGGTGGGCCGTGCCTGGAGCCCTTTAACAAGTCCGAGCGAGAAGAGGGTTGTCCCCCTGGCAGGCGACCCTGGCCCTGGAGCCGCACAGGAACAGGGCCACATCCGCCCGGCCACGTCTGCCCGGCAGCCTCCAGGCAGGTCCCTTACTCTCCTACATTAAACCTTCTATTTTGTAAGTTTTTCCTCTTCTTTCACTTTTTAAGAAAAAAAAAAATTTAAGTAGGTGGGGAAAAAATAAAGCTTTACACAGAATTTATATGTGGGTCAGTGTTTCATGGACATTTGTAACCTTGATTCCGCTGCGTGGAAGCCAGGAGGCTCCGGGAACAGCAGGTGCAGAAGCCGCGAGGCTGAGAGCCTTGACAACAGGTCCCTAATCCTCCTTCCCCACCCCCACCCCCGCAATTTTTAATTCTGTGTTTCATCACTGTGTAGTTATTTTAAATGTGAATAGAAAAAAAATGTCTGCCTATTTTTGAAGAACGCGTTACTGTTCTAATCCAGCTATCCACATTCGCCTCCGCACAGCCTTTAGCATAGACTTTATGTAGTGAACGCAGATATAGTATAAATGAAATTCTTAAATTATTTCACTGTAGTTAATTCCCACTATAGGAATGCTCTATCATATAGCGAAGCCTTGTTTTGAAAAGAAAACGGAATTCCTTGTAAGGCTTCTCTTTGAGATGTATATGAGTGTGTACATATTATTATATGTGTTTATAATATAATATTTTCCCAAATGACTTCTTTTTTCACTTAGCCTTTCACGATCTGAATGCCAGATTGGTTTGGGGGGGGTTTTTTGTTTTTGTTTTTGTTTTTTCTCCCTTCACTCTCTCCGGCACGGGGACTTCATTGATTCCTTCTCAGAAAACTTGACCCCTCTTCTGCTATTTTTAGCAATGTTGATCTGCGCCAGGAGGCGGCCAGCCTTCCTGAGCCTGAGTTTGGGCAGCAGGGCAGGGGCGGTGGTGGGTGTCAAGGGTTTTCCTCAAAAATAAAGGTGGCTGGTGGCCGATCTGCCTGTATTTCAGCGTCACACCAGAAGGCCTTTCTTCACCGGCAGAATGCTCTCATTCCCATCTTAAAGCCTTGCTAACGCTCAGGCGGGGAAGCAAAGAGCCACAAGGGCTGGTGTTAGAAGTGAGCAGCTCAGGAAGGCGGCCCACTTGTCGCTCTCTGCTCCCACGGAAGACACCACTGCCTCATCCTCGTAGCCTTTTCTCTTCGGAAGTAAGTGCCCCTGAACATGACCCCACCTGCTGGGGTAGGGTAGGCAGAGGTGCACGTGGGCACCGGGGAGGGTAGCTTCCCCATCTGGCCGGATTCCTTCTGTTGGCCGCAGAAGCCCTGCAGAGGAAGGAGCCTCGATTCTGATCCTGTGAGAGCAGACTCCCAGGCCTGGTAAGAAGATGGCTCACCAAGCCCAGAGCCCCAGTCATGGGGCCCCGGCCCCTTCTGTCTCCTGTCATCCCAGGAGATGAGCAGCTCGAGGGTGAGTGAGTGACATGTTCATGAGTCTTGGGCCCCATGAGCAGGCGCGGTTCCATGTCTCCCTGTAAGAGCGCGCTGTGTGACTATCCCAGAGAGCAGGGGAAGGCAGTGGGGTGCTTGCTGATCCCAGGGCTGTCGAGGGCTCTTGTTGGATTACTCTTGACCAGAATCCTAAAAGGAGCCCATTCTCTGCCCGTGAGCCCGGGCACCGAGGCAGGGCCTTGCTGTTCCACCTGTCTTTTGAAGTTTTGTCTAGCCTGATGAGGTCGGCTTACACCCAGCCTCTGCCATCTGGCCTCAGGACCAGTCTTCCCAGTTTCGTAACATCTGCACCCTCCCAGGGTCATTCTCTCCATCTGTGAAGGAGCGGTCACTGACTTGATGAGGGGAGAACAGGATCCAGTGATGAGAAGGACGGCCCTGGGACTGAGCAGACCCGGCCTCGGCTTTGCGGCCCCTCCTGGGTGGCCCTGGCCAGGTACCCAGCTTTGGGGCGCTCTTTCCTCAGCTGTGAAACTGCGGGGGGTGGCCTTGCAGCATCCGATGACCGGTTGGTTTCCGACCGGTGTGATCGCTGCCAGCCAGACACCCCGCCAGGGCTGGATGCTCAGGAAATGGGAGTGTTCATTAAGAACAGAAATGCTGACGGCCCCAAAGCCAGAGCGCCGGTCTGGAGAGCTTGCTTCCTCAAGCCGGCGCCCTGGGGAGCCCGGGACAACAGGCTCGCCAGCCCCCCGCCCCTCTGCTGAGCCAGCAGGGCCCTCCCCGACCCCTGCGGGCGGGAAGCAGTGTCAGAGGAGGGGTGAGGCTCTCTGTGAGCCCCGACGCCCACAGAGCCCCGCTCCCAAGGGGTGAGCCACACTGCCCACTTCCTGGCGTTTATCCCCGATTTTTGTAGTCTGAGTTTGCTTTCCCGGAGGCAAAGGCAAGGTTGAGTCTTACCCTCATGCGTTCACTAAGGTCACTTGAGGCCCAAGATGACCCCTTCTGTCCGACACCCTGTTGGGTTGTTGGCTCAGACAGGCCTCCCGCTCTTCAGAAGCCACCAGGAAGCTGCTGTCCACACTGGGTGCTGAGCTTGCTGAAGAGCACGCTTTACTGGCAGAGCTCTGGGCCCTGCGGCCTCTTGCTTGGCGTGGACGGTTGCACAGTGAGCAAGCACCGCGCTGAGCTACTCTCCCTTCTGAGGCTGGCGCTCGGCTTGTCTTGCGCCTGCGCTTGGTGGACACATCCTCCCCTCTCAACGGCGGCCATTGGGTCCTGCCCGGCTCCCAGCCCGAGCTGTGCTCCAGGGTGACACGGGTCACCGTGGCTCCAGCTCTGCCATCCCTTCCTCCTCGCATTTAGAACGTTCTGGAAATAAGAAATCCACATTGCCACCTAGGGAGGTTCAGAAGCCTTGCACCAATGTAGAGCTTCTACAAGTAAGTGTGATCTAGGCTCCAAAACTTCTCAAAAGGCAAAGATAATTGGCAAGCAAATCCATTACCCCTCCATGGGCTGTTTCCCCCTCCCCCACCTGCTCTATTTCCATCTCTCACGCGCCCCACAAGGTCGGCATGACTTTCTAGAACTCCCCTGGATTGTATTTATGTCCTTCAAGCAAACAAATTGAAAAGCAGTCAGGAAGGAATTCAAATAGAAATGTGCTGAAGATACACATCTTTCTTTCCCAGGAAATATAATTTATTTCTAACTGCCTCCTCAAACATGGGCTTCACACATTGTGAAGTACTGTCTTCAAGTGATTTTCACCCTCATCCTTCACCAAAAAGCTAAATAAGGGCCTTTAGCATCCAGACTTGGATTTTTTCACTTTGGGCCGTTATCGAAACGTTGCTTTTTTGAAATCCTAAGCGGCTTTCTTCTGGAAGGCCTGTGGTCAGTGAGTCTTTGGTGTGGGCCCCGCCCCTGCTGTGGCCCGGCCAGGCCCCCCAGGTGTGTGGCTCACGGGGGCAGGGGTCTGGCTTCTCCACCTGGCCCCCTGAGGGGTGGGGTGGGCTCCCTGCCCTGCTCTGTGCCCTGCACCCTGATGGGTCCTTCGTGGTTCAAGCATCTCAATCAGGTCGCCTTTCAGTCAAAACGTTGAATTGCTTCGTTACGCAGAAGAGAGAAGGAGTGGGTCAGTCCCTCGAGCAGACAGGAACAGCGTCAGGCTTTTATTTCCACCGCGGCCCAGAGTGATCCCTGGAAGCCAGAACGGCCAGGCGGCTGGGGAGGAGAGAGCATCCGTGCGGCTCAGGGTCAGCAGGCCCCCGCCGGGCCCTCCCCTCCCCCCTCTCCAGGAAGAAGGGACAAGTGACAGCTTAGAACTCGTATTTCAAAAACACAGATGTTCTTCCCCTTAGAGGAGAAAGGCTGTCCTTACAGAGTTTTTTTAAAGCAGTATTAATGGATTCCCCATTTCATTTCCGATGTCTGCTGCTTTTTGAGCAAAGAGTGACGCTTCGTCCCAGTTCCAGTGTTTCGGTGTGGGCCAGAGTGGGAGGTAGGGACATTTCATCAGCACGGGATTCCGTGAGACCACAAAGTCTGGGTTTTAGTCCGTGATTTTTAAAATGCCCAAGTTCTAGAAGTAATTCAGTTTCATCGGTGTGGGAAACACCCTCCCAAAGTAAGGATTCAGGACCGCAGATTTGAAAGCCTCTCCTTTCCGCATTTCATTTGGGGCCGGGGGCTGGTTTTGCTCTCAGAGGATGGCATTTGTTTCTGGGGCTCACACCTGGTTGGTAAAAACGCCCTTGTCCGAGGCCCTCATCCCATGCAAAGGGCCTGCGGTGCCCGGAGGCGGGCAGGGTGAGGCAGGCGTGCCCAGCAGTGACCCGCCGTGAGCCGCTCCTGCCAAGCGGACAGACAAGCTCGGGGTCTAGCCAGGTGGCACCCGGCACCCGGCGGCTGCGGGGCCCGTGCGGGGCAAGCCGCCTTCATCGGGGTGCGACAGGTCCGCTCGGGGCTTGTGTTTCATGGGCCAGGTGTGGCTTCTGCAGAGAACGCCCCCCGGGGGTCATGATGGCGCCGTAGGATAGAGACTCGCCTGTCAAAGCCAAGCAAGGTCTAGTCTAGAATTCAGTCAGTGGGAATTCCGCGTCCTTCATCTTGAGACGCAGGTGAAAGATAGGAACCATCCTAGATGTAAGAGCTTTGGGGGATCTTCCAAACGGAGCATGGGAGCAGCCGCCCCCAAATCAGAGTGTGCCCTGATCTCCCCGTGCCAGATGGTGTCCACAATGGCCCCGGAAGCGAATATCTGAGTTGGCCCAAACTCAAGTAACAGGACGTGGCAGCCACCCCTAGAAGCTCACGTAGTTGGTGATGCCCCGGGTAAGCTGGTGAGTGTCCAGGCTTGACGAAGGACGTCGAAGGGCTTTCCACCCCTTGTCTAGCGCCCGGATGTAGAGAGCCTGAGTGACCGGCCTCTTTCAAAGACCCTGGGGGCAGCCCAGCTGATGACCAGTGCACCTAGCTCTGCACCTGACATTCCACTGAGTGGCCTTGGGGAAAGGGTCATCCTGCCTGGGCTCTTCGAGGGTCAGAGGACAGAGGGGCCCGAGGGTGCATGAGCTGGAGGCAGAGCGGGGAGTTAGCCCTCACTGACCGCCCCCATGAGCACATCGCGCCCTGCCCGTCCCGCCCCAGGGCGCACGGGCAGACCTGAGTGAGGATCGGGCTGTTGACGGCGCACAGGCAACGGGTGTGTTTAGAAACTGTTCTTTGGCACATCACACGTCTCGAGGTTAGAAATAATGCCTTCTCCAAACCCTGAAAAACCTCAGCGGTTTCCTCCTCCAACTGGGCTTTTGTCTAAAATACATCAAACTCTTGAGGCCGCAACCGCTGTCCTGGTCTGAGCACCCGTGTGCTCGGGGGGAGGCCGTGTGGCCTTGACCAAGGGCACTGCACAAAGCCTTGGGAGCCACGAGCTGGCTGCCCTGGGAAGGGCTGGAGGAGTTGGCCGCTCCAGCCCCAGGCACGGCCACACGGGTTCCGAGAGCGCTTCCTGCCCCCAGACAGCCCGCCACTCTCCCGCCCGTGACCTTGAACGGGGTGCTCGGGGGCCATGGGTGTGTTTCTGAACGGGAGCCCGAGCAGGTCAAAGGTGACCACCGAGAGGCGTTTCTCGGAGGGAACAGGGAAGGCCGAGTCTCTGCCCACCCCTCAGCACATTTTTCTGTTTCTGTAAATAACAATGTATAGAAGATGGAAGAGTAGCTCGGGGTTTATCCAGAGATGGGTTTGGTTTCTTTGGGGGTTTTTTTGGTCGTTTTTATATTACCTCATTCAGCAAGTTTGTTTCACAATGACTCAATGATGCTTTATTTATATTGTTTGTACTGTAATTAAAACCATTGACAGACATTTCACTTTGCTTATTATTTCATATGATTTTGTTTTGATTAAATATGCCAGTTTGTATTTTCCTGCATTGGGATTTTTTTTTGTGTCAGCTGTACAGTATTCTAAGGGGGAAAAAAGAGAAAAAGAAAAATGTGTAAAGTAAAGGAGAGAGGTGGCTATAGGGTAGAGGCCTCTTTCTAATAAAGAAATGAAAATACGTCTACACTGCTTCCGTGGAGGTTTTGTGGGGGGGCTTGGGGGCGGGGCCTGTTGGTCATTGGTCACGACTAATTGGATGTGTGCGCTCCGGCAAGGTGAATCAGAGAGGAGCGGTGCTTACAGAAGGGAGGCGCTAGGCCCAGGCCACCTCTCTCGAGAGGAAATCGGTGCACACACGGCTGTAGTCACGGTGTCAGGATGATAAGGAGCATCTCTTCCCACTTGTTCACCTCCAAGCCACTCCGAGGGGCCATGGCTCCCCAGCCAGGGATTGGCTGGGCCTGGAAGTTCCCGATGCTTGTGAAGTGTCTTTTCGCTGGGCCACACTGCCCCAGATGTGTGATAAGGACTCCCAGGTGGCTAGGAAAGAAAACCGTTCCAGAATGCCTTTATCAATACTCGCAGTGTGAGAAAAATCACATTTTTCTCACATAAAATACATTGTATCTTTACCACCGAACTCAGAAAATTAAAACACCCAACTGCCGCCACCCAGACATCACCAATTTGGTGAGCACCTTCCAGATGCTTCTCTCTGCAGACAGGCAGGTGTCCTCCCCCTCACCCACGCTCACAGGGCAATAAACATAAAGCTCTATGATCCCACGGCATGTCCGTTCTGATACTTGCTGCGGAGATTTTCTCACGGCATGGGGGGGCCACAGCATCCCACCCGGCCACACGAGGTCCCACGGCCCCCGGCAACACGGCCCCACAACAGCCAGCAGGCCACATGCACAATGTGACGAAGGCCCCTTGTCTTACAGGGGAATCAAAGCAAAAGGACAAAAAAGTGCTCGAGGAGGAATCTGTTGCACTTACACGCATGTTGGTTCTCTTGGATCTTGTAACCAGTGGCTTAAATGAAGTAAGGGACTGGGCAGCAAGCCAGGGCGGGCACGGGCACCCAAAGGCCCTCCGGGCCCAGCCTCCTCCCGGCCATCTGGTCAACCGTGGTCCGTGGATGCGTGTTCCCTCTGGGCACCCGCATAAGGCTCTTGCATTCCACACGGGAAGGAGAGAAAAGGCAAGGGGAGAGGCAGCGGCCGGGCCTCTCCTACCCAGTGTTCCCCAAAGCCCCACTCGTGGCTCCATTGCCCCCCCCATTCCTTGGCCACACTGGGTGAGGTCACTCGGGGCTGTGAAGGAGGCCGGGGGACGTGGCGGCTCAGGGGGGCAGGGTCCGGTGGTAAGGAGGGGGGAGAGCGGGTGTTACACAGGAAGCACACGGTCTCCGCCCGTCCACCCTATGGTTCCCCAAAACGCCCTCCATCACTAGCCAGAACAGTGGCTCCCCCAGAGACGTGCCCAGTGGGCTACCTGCCCCGGTCTTGCTGCTGCTCGGCAGCTCCTCATGTGCCGGTCAGCGCCACCCAAGACCATCCCCACCTTCTGTCCAGCGCTCCTGAGTCGACCTCAGAGGGTCCGTCCAGGCCCTGGAGCGCTTTGTCAGACTGGCCAGGGAACACATGCAAGACCGAAGCTCTAGATTTTACAGCCGAGGTTCTTCTAAAGCGATCGTCAGCGCTGGCCTGACTCGGGTGGGACTGACACGAACACGCCGTTGCGGGAAACGAAGTCGAACAGCATTTCTGCAAAGCCGTATGGAATCGTGTAAAAGGCCCTGAAAACCTTCCCTCGGGCCCAGGAGCCCAGGGCCTACACAACACCTCCACCCCGTAAACATGTGTTGATTACGTGAATGGATTTGATGCCTCGGAATGTGCCCGAGGAGTAACGTGGCTACTTCAACATTTGCATGAGAGATGTTCGTGACTACGGTATTTGTAATAAAATATGGGGAACAAGCCCAAAGTCTAACAGGAGGGGGATAGTGAAATAAATCAGTGTACAACCATAAATGGAAAGATGAGTCATTTCAAATGTATTTATCGCATGGGGAAATGATACCATGTAAATTAAAAATTAGGATACAGAATATACTCTATTAGTAATGTATATAAGGTGTCTTAAAGATATTTTTATATCCTTATTTCATATTGAGAAAAAAAAATCCAAAATGTTTGCAGTGCCATCTCTCTGGGGAGTTACTGTCCACCTTTTCTCCGTAAGTATTTTTAAAAAGTTATTTTGAGGTACATTTTAAAGCTCAAAGTTTGCCATTGACTTTGAAGAAAGTGGTTGGGTTTTTTATTAATACATTTTTCACTCATACTAAAATCGGAGAAATGGTTGGTTAATTGATTAATAAATGCCTGAAACAAATTGATTAAAAATTAGGAAGCATTCGGGCTAGGAGCAAACCATTCACAGAATCCGGAGGAACAAAGTTCAAAGAGACCTCTCACTGCTGACTCGGCACATAGAACCTTCTGGAAGGCCTAGCCACCCCAAGCCCCCTGGCCTCCTCCCCTCCCCTCGCAGGTGCTATCCCTCTGCTCTCAGCCTACCCAGCCCTGCCCCCAGGGGGCCACAGCTGCTCCCCCTGCCTGCTCTTGTCCGCCCCTCAACAATCCTGGGGATCTGATCTCGCTGCTACCTGCATGAGATCCCTTCACAGCTCCCCGCTGCTTTGCTTTGCTTTTTTTTTTTTCAAGATTTATTTATTTTAGAAAGCAGGGGGCGAGGGAGAGGGACAAGCAGACGCCCCACTGGGCACGGAGCCTTACCCTCGGCTGGATCCCACAACCTTGAGATCATGACCCGAGTCAAAGTCAAGAGCCCGATGCTTAACCAACTGAGCCTCCCAAGTGCCCCCCAACTCCCCACTTCTGACAGCAAGTCCGCAGTCCTAAAGGTGGTCCCCGCCGTCTGCTTGCTCTGCCCTCCTGTCCCCCCTCACCTGCTTCCTCGGGCCCCTCTGCCCTTCGAGGTCAGCTCCAGCCATGCCCCAGTGTCCTGGTCTCTCCTGCTCTGGACCTTGGCCCACCTTTCCCTCCCCCGGGAAGATCTGACTGTTTGTGGCTAGCTTCTTCTCATCTTTGGGGTCTCAGGTGAAACGCCCCTCTGAGAGACGTCCCCCACCCTAACCCCGGCTCCGTCAGGCCTCCCTGCACTTGCCCTTGGCACCCTCCCTGACCTTCCCTGTGCATTTCTCTGTGGGACAAGTCAGCCCCCTCCTGCGCCTCCCGTGGTTCTAGGGCCCTGGGTCTGTCTGGGTCTGGGATACTGGCCCCGCCAAATATCCCCTGACCCAAGGCGAGCATGAAGAAAGGAACAAACTCTGGCCGCCCACGGCCTGCCCCGCCCGGGCACCAGGGCGCCCAGGGTCCACTTGCACCGACCATGTTCTTCGGGTCGGTCTGCTTTTCAGGAAACAGCCTCGTCGTCACCGTGGAAGGTCTGAGGAGTGCCCCCTGCTGGACGCTCGGGGCCTGTCGGGACCACTCCCCACCAGGCCTGTCCCACAGCCTCCCCCGAGCCATCCCAAGGCACCAGGTGGGACCTCGATCGTGGTGGGTGGGCCAGGGCCCCCATCCGGGGCTGGATGTGCGGAGCTCGCTCGGGCCTCCCTCACACGAGGCCCCCCGCCCGGCCCCAGAGATGCCCCTGGTCTCGGGCCTCCCTCACACGAGGCCCCCCGCCCGCCCCCAGAGATGCCCCTGGTGGGTCCCGGCCTGCCCTCTGCCGCGGCCCGCACTGGGACAAAAGCCTCGCTCGCCCACCGGGCAAGCCAGTGGTGAGCACGGAGCTCCAGTGGCCCCACGTCCCCGGCACGTTCCCAGAAGCCGCGGAGCCGCCATTTATCACCGCGCCAGTCCAGTAAGGCGCCTAATTGGCCCATAAATGTGGCCCAATAACCGCACCTGACACCCAGAGACACTGCAGGCAATTAGCACTTATTTATTTGCATGTGGTGTTGACCAATCTCTAGCTCCTCTCACGTTCAGGGTCTGCTTATTTGCAAAGCTGGAGGGACACGAACCTCATTTACCGCACTGGGCAGAGCCCACAACACACACCCGTCCACCACACACCCGACACACACCCACAGCCGGACGGACACACACCCCACACACACAACACAGACACACACAGACAAACAGACACACACACACACCCCAGACACACACACACAACACAGACACACACAGACACACACACACACACACACCACACACCCCAGACACACACCCCCCATAGCCGGACACACACCACACACACACACACAACACAGACACACACACACACACAACACACACCCCAGACACACACCCCCCACAGCCAGACGGACACACACACACACACAGACCACACACCCCAGACACACACACACCCCACAGCCGGACGGACACACACCACACACACACACACACACACACAGACACACCACACACCCCAGACACACACACAACACAGACACACTCCCCGACACACAGACACACACACCCCCCACAGCCGGACGGACACACAACACACACAACACACACACACACACTCCCCGACACACACATACACAGACCACACACCCCAGACACACACACCCCACAGCCAGACACACACACACCCCGCACACACACACAAACACAGACACACACAGACACACATACTCCCTGACACACACAGACACACCACACACCCCAGACACACACACCCCCCACAGCCGGACAGGCACACACCACACACACACACACACACACCGCACACACCCCAGACACACACACCCCACAGCCAGATAGACACACCACACACACCCCACACACATCACACACATACATACACACCACACACACATCACACAGACCACACACACTCCACACACATCATAGACGCGCACACACATACACACCAGACACACACATCACAGACCCACACACACACATCACACACACCACACACAGCACACACTACACTCACACCACATCCACGTTCACACATATACACCACAGACCCACATACAAACAGAGCACACAGACATTCACACACACACACACACACACACACACACGCGCGCGCGCGCAGGGATGATGGGAACTTGGCACTGCTGCTGGCTGAGGAATTCAGTGATTAACGTGTGTGCAGGGCCCTCTCCCGTGAAATACTCAACGGATCGGGCACCAGAGCGGCTGCCGGCTCGGGGCAGTCTGTCCAGGTGACTCTGCACCGGGCAGGCTGGGGAGAGTGGCCCGGGACCTGTGCCCTGGTTGTGCGGACTTTCAAAATGCACAGAGATTTGGTCACTTCCATTCTGTTCCATTCATCTTGGTTTTGCCAAACCTCACTCAGGAAAACGACTTCCTGAAAACAAGCGATGGCCTGGTTGCCGAGTTCCCCAGAGAGCTGGGGCTGCAGCTCGTCCCAGCCCCTGAGCTATTGGGTATGGAAAAGACACTACCTTCGAAAGGGGGAATGCCATGCTCATTGCCAAAGCCACGTACTGGGCTGGTGAAGGCGGGGGCTGTGCACCCAGACAACCTGGGCTTCCGAGGCCCTCTGAGCACTCATCTGTAAAATGGGTGTGATTTGTGAAGACAATGAGTTAATAATACATGGAAAGAACTAAGAACCGTGCTTGGTCCTTCAGGAGCTCACAGTAAGTATTAAAACTCATCATCATCATTATTGTCACAGAAAATTAGGAACATCCAAATAAGGAACATCATATATAACATTAAAATTCTCCCTAATCCAGGGGCGCCTGGGTGGCTCAGTTGTTAAGCGTCTGGCTTCGGCTCAGGTCGTGATCCCAGGGTCCTGGGATCAAGCCCTTCAGCGGGAAGCCTGCCTCTCTCTCTCCCACTCCCCCTGCTTGTGTTCCCTCTCTCGCTGTGTCTCTCTCTGTCAAATAAATAAATAAAGTCTTAAAAAAAATTAAAATAAAATTCTCCCTAATCCATATGCAAGCAAAAAAAAGTTATCCGAGATGGAAAAATGTTTATAAAGCAGAAGGAGAATGCGCAAAAACAAGTTATCAGCATGGATAGTGTGAGTCCTTTCTTAGCAGGGAAATATGTAGAATTACATACATGTAAATGTCTATATACTTAGAGACCCTCCAGAAGAACATGCAGCAGGTGTTAATAGGAGTTCTCATGGAGATTAATCTTGATTTTAATTTGTTCTCTACCTGTTTGAATTTTCTGATTCATCTGAACATTGATGACTTCCATAACTATTTTTAAAATAAAGAAAATGAAATGAACAATTACCACCCCCCCGACCCCGGAGAGCCACTCCCCACTTGAATGTGTGTCTTTCAGCCTTCTAAATTCATATATATATGTACTTTTATTTAAAACATAAAATAGGGGCGCCTGAGTGGCTCAGTCAGTTAAGTGTCTGCCTCCGGCTCAGGTCATGATCTCAGGGTCCTGGGATGGAGCCCTATCTCTCCCTCTCCTCCCCGCTCATGCTCACTCATGCTCGCTCATCTTACTCATGCTCTCTGTTGCTATCTTTGTCTCTCTCTCAAATAAATAAATAAAATCTTTAATAAAAAAGAAAATGAAATGAACAATTACCAATCCCCCCCGATAGTCACCCCCACTTGAATGTGTGTCTTTCAGCCTTCTAAATTCATATATATGTGTACTTTTATTTAAAACATAAAATAGAGGGGCACCTGGGTGGCGAAGTCAGTTGAGCATCCAACTCTTGATTTCGGCTCAGCATGATCTCAGGGTTGTGAGATCGAGCCCCGTGTTGGTCGCCACACTCAGCGCAGAGTCTGCTTAAGATTCTCTCACTCTCCCTCCCTCTGTCTCTCCCCACCTCTCTCAAACCAAATAAAATAACATTCTTCAAACTATTTTGTAGCCGACTCTTCCCTTCAAATATTGGTTTTGAAGGTTTTCAAGCCAACAGAAAAGTTGAAGAATGGAATATTTCAGCGAACACTCAGAGAAACCTCCTCTGCATTCACCAATTATTCACATTTTCACATCTTGGTGATGTACAGATAGATGATACACAGTACAGAGACGATACCTAGATGACAATGAGTGCACACACTTGCTGAGCCATTTGAAAGTAAATTACCAACATCATGATTTTTCACCCTTAAATAAATAAGCACAAGGACTTTCTCTGTCGTAACTACAAGACCATTATCACTCCCCAGATAGTTACCATTGATATGATATAATATGCAGTCCATATTCAAATCTCCTCAATTGTCCCAATAATGTCTTTTATAGCTGATTTTCCTCTCATCCAAGATCCAATCAATAATCACACAGAGCCCTTAATTGTCACGATAACCTACTTCTTTAAACTTAAATGAGCATGAACAACTTTTCATGTCAAAAAAAAATAGCTAATATGATTTAAACACTCACCAGCCAGGAAGGAGGCTGCCTGGTTCCCGGCACTTGACCAGCACCAGCACTAACATTTTATTTAAGTTTTTCCAATTTTAAAGGCAAAAATTAGGATCTCTTGGTTTTTCTGCATTTCAACACTGCTGGGTTGCGATTTTTTATGTTTAATAACACCTGGCATTTTGTCATTGTTCCCCCTGCATCTTCTCTGCTCACTTTTCTTTTGGAGCATTTTTCTCTTAATGATGTTTGAACTTGGAGGGCGTTACCCCCTCATATGTCACATGTTATAAAATGTTTCTCATGGTTTTATTTCCCTTTTAAACTTTGCAAATTTTTAATGTGCAGAATTTTGACACTTGTGACCTCAACTCAGCGTTTACTTTTATGATTCTTGGCCTTAGCGCTACAGTTAGAAAGTCCTTCCTCACCTCCATTTCTCTTCTAGTACATTCCTGTTGTTTTCTGGTACTTCGTTACAGTTAAACTTTTCAGCCCTCTTCCGTTTGTGAAAATTGTATGTTTCTCCAAATGGTTAGCTAATCATACCAATTCCATTCATTTTTCTTTTACCAATTCCATTTATAAACAACAGGAGGGAAGTCCTTATTAAATGAATGACACATAAATTATGGAATTTCCATGTAATGGACTAATAATTGGCCGTTAAAAAGAATAAGGTAGACAGATAGGTCTTACAAGGGAAAAACAAAAATGCAAGCTGCAGAGCAGTGCACATACACGTAGCATGTGACCCCCAAAGCAAAGGTGTATTTGTGTGTACACACATACACGCACAAAACACGCTCTCTTGTCCATCCTGCCCTCCTTTGCTGACTGTTCCTCCTCCTCTTTCGCCTTCCAAATATTTGGAGTCCCAGGACTCAGGCCTTGAGCTATTCTGTACCTTCAGGATCTCCGAAATGACCTCATCTAGGCCCATGGCTTTCAATATTTGCCCCTAACTTCCAAATTTATCTCTAGCCTTCCCTCTCTCCTGAGTTATAGACTCTTCTATCCACTGCTAAGTAGATATTTGGATAGTGTATGGTTAGGAATGCTTTTGGCTACACATAATAGAATACTCAAGTAAACAGAGGCTTAAACATTACAGAGATTGAATTGTACCACATAAAATATTTTGAGGCAGAGAGTTCAGGGCTGGTGCTGTGGCTCAGCAGTGTTATTTAAAAAAAAAAAATCAGGTTCATTCATGCTGTTATTGTTAGCAAGATGGCTGCCACAGCTCCAGACATTGCATTCACATCCATGGGATAAATGGATGGCAAAAGCCACATCTATGCTTTTTATCAGGAAAGCAAAGACGTTCCCAGATTTTCCACCATCCTCCAGCAAATTCTCCCTATATGACAGTCTCATTGGGCAGAACTTGGTCATGTAGCCATACGCAGAGACATTGTAAGAGAAAATATGGGAGCTCTCCTTTCCAGCCTCTGTTCTGTGGGTGGGAAAATAGAGGCTGGGAATAGGTGTTGGGTTGGCCAATAATAGTGCCTCTGATAACTGTCATCTCAAGTGCAGTTTCCAAAACAAAAATCCAGTATTCCTTCCCAACACAACCCTCCCACATATGCCTCATCTTAGTAAGTAGCACCTCATTCTCACCAGCACCTCTTGCCCAAATGCACAGGAACCATCAGGGACTTCTCTCCTTCTTTATCAGCCTGTTCTGTCTTCTCCAAAGATACAACCTAGCGCTGACTGCATCTCATTCTCTCCAGCTCGGCACCCATATCGAAGTGCCAGGTTACTCCCATAGCTTCTGCTGACCTCTTTGTTGAATCTCCATCTGGAAGCCAGAATAACCCTTTTAGTTTTTTAAATTTTTTTATTAACATATAATGTATTATTTCTTTCAGGGGTACAGGTCTGTGATTCATCAGTCTTACACAATTCACAGCACTCATCATAGTACTTACCCTCCCCAATGTCCATCACCCAGCGCCCCCATCACTCCCACCCCCCCTCCACTCCAGCAACCCTCAGTTTGTTTCCTGAGATTAAAAGTCTCTTATGGTTTGTCTCCCTCTCTGGTTTCGTCTTGTTTCATTTTTCCCTCCCTTCCCCTATGATCCTCTGTCTTGTTTCTCAAATTCCTCATATCAGTGAGATCATATGATACTTGTCTTTCTCTGATTGACTTATTTCGCTTAGCCTAATACCCTCTAGTTCCATCCACGTCGTTGCAAATGGCAAGATCTCATTTTTTTGATGGCTGTGTAATATTCCATTGTATATATACACCACATCTTCTTTATCCATTCATCTGTTGATGGACATCTAGGCTCTTTCCATAGTTTGGCTATTGTGGACACTGCTGCTATAAACATTGGGGTGCTGGTGCCCCTTCGGATCCCTACATTTGTATCTTTGGGGTAAATACCCAGTAGTGCAATTGCTGGGTCATACGGTAGCTCTAGTTTCAACTTTTTGAGGAACCTCCATACTGTTTTCCAGAGTGGTTGCACCAGCTTGCATTCCCACCAACAGTGTAGGAGGGTTTCCCCTTTCTCCGCATCCTCACCAACATCTGTCATTTCCTGACTTGTTAATTTTAGCCACAGAATAACCCTTTTAAAATGTAAGTCAGCTCCTCAAACACTTGTGTTCTCAATGCTGATGGCTTCTAGCATCCCTAGAATAAAATCCAGTTGCTTACCTTGTCCTGCAAAAGTCCCAGGCAATCTTGCCCCTCTCCTCCCCTGACCTCTCCTCCACAAGCTGCCCTCCTGCAGGTGCCCTGGTCTTGCTCTTTCTCAAATGTGTCATTTGATGGCCTTCCCATCTTCGCACATGCTGTCCCCTCTCCCATTCTGTTCCTTGTCCTGTAACAAAGAGATCAAAGTTTTATCTATGTTCCAGGAAATGGACCAGAGACATGGAAATTTAGAATATGATAAAAGTAGCACTTCACATCAGTGGAAAATACCAACCATTTAATAAATGAGGAGGGACAACTGGCTATGCATTTAAGGTCAAGTATACTTCAGCTCTTACCCCACCATATGCAAAAATAAATTCCAGATAGATTGAAGCAAAACATAAAAACAGAAGGTACAAAAATACTAGAAGTGTATAGAATATTTTTATAATCCTGGAGAAGCCTTGTCTCATTGAGATATAAAAACCAAAAGCTTAGAAAAATGGACAGAGTTTGACTACATAAAAATGAAAAGTTCTTATACAATAAAATGCATTGTTTTTCTTTTCTTAGAGCCATCCCATACCCCCAAGGACTTTAATTACCTATAGAAACACAGAGGACAGAGAAAGAAACACTATTTGGACAATTCTAGTCAGGAAGGCATTCTGTAAGAATATTCGCCTAAAGCCTTCAAACAGTCAATGTCAGGGTCCCCTGGGTGACTCAGTCAGTTAAGCATCTGACTCTTGATTTTGGCTCAGGTTGTGATCTCAGTGTCGTGAGATCAAGCCCCACATTGGGCTCTGTGCTCATGTGGAGCCTGCTTGAAATTCTCTCTCCTTCTCCCTCTGCCCCTCATGCTTGTGCTCTCTCTCTAAAATAAACAAATAAATCTTAAAAAAAAAAAAAGTCATTGTCAGGTGTGTAAATCTGGAGTAAGAGAGACTAAAATTTATAATAACCAAGTGCAATTTATGAACCTTGATTGGATGCTGGTCTTTCATGAAGCTATCAAATGTGAGATGTGGGGGAGGCGCCTGGGTGGCTCAGTTGATTGGGTGTCTGCCTTTGGCTCAGGTCATGATCTCAGGGTCCTAGTGCTCGCTCTCTCTCTCTCAAATAAATAAATACATAAAATCTTAAAAAAAGAAGTGAGATGGTTGAGGAAATCCAAACACAGGCTGGGCATTGGAGAATTCCTGTTAGTCTTCTTAGGCCGGTGATTGTTCAAGTAATGTGGGCCCATGTCTTTATTCTCAGAAGATGCATGAAGGTTTAGAGTGATTCAACAGCCATAAATAATAAAAATAAGTTGTTGACAAATGGAGAATGTAAGCAAACGGTATACAGATGTTCACATGTTGTTCTTTTAACTTTTCTATCTGTTTGTAACTTTTCAAAATAAAAATTGGGAAACATTTGTAATTAGATGAGGTGTGATAACGGAATGGAGTAGATGTAATCAGCTATGAAAATGAATAATAAAGTAACCCACCATCCCAGTGCCTCCATTGGAGATAAACACTACCTTGAATTTTGTGCTCATCTTTTCCTTGCTTTAAAAAAATACTTTAGTCATATAGCATGTTGCTTTTGTTTGTTTCTGAGCTTTATAAGTCTGAAATCCTATTTTTTTTCCACTTAACTGATTTTCTAAGCTTTATCTATGCTGTGTGTCACTGAAGTTCATCCATTTGTACTGTTCCAGAAAGTGAATGGACCACAGTTTATTTATTCATTCTCCTCCTGATTTGAGGTTCCAGTTTTTGCCATCACCATGCAGGCTGCCAAGAATATTCTCATACACTTTTCCAGCGCAGGTTTTTGAGAGTTCCTGCTACCTGGTGTAATGCATCTAAGACTGGGCTTGGTGGAGGGAAAGTGGAAGAGGGTGCCTTCGTGAAAGCAGAATGGGTAGAAAGGAGGACATTTGGAAATTTGATTAAATAGGTTTCCTTAAAATCATCAGTTTCTCATTACTCCTTGGAAAGTCTTTGTATGCACCACTGTTCTAGAATAAATACCTAAAAGTAAAATTGCCACGTGGCTGTGTGCATGTTTGACTTCACAATACAAGAGACAAGTCATTTTCCAACATGGTTGTATGAATTTACATTCCCACCACCATCTGTATGTGAGGGTTCCAGGTCTCCACACCTTTGCTACCACTTGGTATCATCAGGCTTTTAAATTTTTGCCAATCAGATAGATGTAAAATGATATTTCATAGTGGCCTTAATTAAATTTCTCTGGTTACAAATTAGATTGAGCATATACTCATAAGTTTGCTTGTCAATCATGTTTCTCATCTATGAAATATGTACTTTTCTTATTTCTTCCTGACTAATCTGTTCCTTTTTTACTAGTAGCAGCTCTTTTATTGTTTTTTATACCAATTCCTTACAAAGATTTTCTTGTAGTTTGTGACTTCTAAAAAATGCTCCCATTTCATGAGCAGTACATTTTGTAAACTGTTGAAGAAATCTTTTAGAAAACAATATTCTTCTCTTTTTGCTTCTAATTTTTTTTTAACATGGGGCTTGAACTCATGACCCTGAGATCAAGACCTGAGCTGAGATCAAGAGTCAGACACTTAACTGACTGAGCCAGCCAGGTGCCCCTGCTTCTAATTTCTTTTAGATTTTGTCTTTTACATCAATATCTTTAATCTATTTGTAGTTTGTGTGTGTGGTGTATGAGGGAAGCATCAGTTTCATTTTTTTCTGGAGAGATAATCAATTGCTTTAGCACTATTTATTTAAAATGCTGTGATAAACCAAATTTCCATATATACATGGGGTATTATATGCACTGGGCCTTCAATTCTGTTGCACTGTTCAATTTGTCTACTCCCGTGACAATACTACATTTCCTTAATTACCAGAACTTTATAAGACTTGATATCTTATAGGATATACCCCTCCACTCCACCTATTTTCTTCTTCAGGTGTATCATGGTTATTCTTAACCCAAGTTCTTCAAAAATCCTCCTAGGGTTTTGATAGGAATGGCTTTGAATCTTAAAACCAGTTTGGGAATAATTGACACATTTATGACACTGAATCTTTCCATCCACAATCATGGTGTCTCTCTCCATTTATTTTTATAGTCTCTAATGTCTCTCAAGAAAAAGTTGTAGTTTTCCCCAATTACCTTATATCTTTATTGTTTTTACATGTATGCTTTCATTTCCCCCTCTTCATCCTTACACCTTTTAATTTTTCTTATCTTACTGCTTTGGTTAGGACCTCTAGTTACAATCCTGACTAAAAGTACTAATGGTGGTTTTCTTATTCTTTTTTTTTTTAAGATTTTATTTATTTATTTGACAGAGAGAGACACAGGGAAAGAGGGAACACAAGTGAGGGAGTGGGAGAAGGAGAAGCAGGCTTCCTGCGGAGCAGGCAGCCCAACACGGGGCTCGATCCCAGGACTCCCGGGATCATGACCTGAGCCGAAGGCAGACAGACGCCTAACGACTGAGCCACCAGGTGCCCCTTCTTATTCGTTTTTTGATAGTAAAGTTTATTGCTTAACAAATTTAAAATAGACTGAGAGAAAAATTTGCCCTACCTCTTGAGCCTGGATCCCTTGTCTCTCTTGCCCACAACCACCTCTCTGACTCCTTGAGGTCTGGCTTATGGTGGCTGCTCAATCATTATTTATTGAATGGATGTGCTTCCTCCAGCCATGAATGAGTGGCACCTCACTGTCCTGTATCAGTGTCTGGTCTTACAAACTTTTTATATTGTAAATTCTTCTATTATTTTTATATTATAAACTTTGTTAAAGGATTAAAGTGTTATTTCATTTTGGTCTTAATTTATATCTCTTTGAGTTTGACCTATTTTATCTTATTTTTTTTTAATTTAAAGATTTTATTTATTTATTTATTTATTTATTTGAAAGAGAGAGAGCACAAGCTAGAGGAGGAGAGGCAGAGGGAGAGGAGGAAGCAGACTCCCTGCTGAGCAGGGAGCCCAATGTAGGGCTTGATCCCAGGACTCTGGGATCATGACCTGAGCCAAAGGCCGACACTTCACTGACTGAGCCACCCAGGCACCCCTGAGTTTGACCAATTTTATATGTTTATTAGCAAGTAAAGAAAAAGTATGCATTCCTCTGCCCAAACCCCTCCAGTGGCTTCCTGTATCACTTGAAATAAAATCCAAACTTCTTTCCAGAGCCCCCATAGCCTTCCACGATCAGATGCTTGGTTACTACCTCTGTGACCCCAGTGTCCCACCCACCACTCTCCTCTTCGCCAGTTTGCTCCAGGCACAGTAGTCTCATTGCTGGTCCCTCTGCCTGGATTGTTTTTCCCCCAGATCTGTACATTTATTGCTCCCTTCTTTCAGGGAGCTACCCACTGTCACCTTATCAACAAGGTTGCCCCTGACTTTCTTATCTAAAATAGCACCTCCCACCCCCTACCTCTTTACCTAGCCTTGTTTTCCTTCCTATCATCTACTTGTCTGCATAACACCTGGTATTATATGACATTCACTTATTGGTTTGTTTAATGTCACTCTCACCCCCTGGAATGCCAGCTACATCCCAAGACCAGAACAGTGTCTGACAAGTAATGTGTCCCCATAAATATTTGTGGGATCAATGAGTTTGCTTTTCACCTTCCATGAAAGGTCCATCCATGCCCCTTCCCAGCTTCCTTTCCCTTTTATTCTAGTCATTGATGTGGAAACATGTTTCTGACAAAGTATTTTTCCCAGTTGCTCCTGATATTTTTAATTGTTTTGTCTTTTTAATGAAAAGGAGGTTCCGTTTTTATATGTAGACAGCTTTGCTATTCTTTCCTTGTGTCCTCCCCACTCAGCAGATAATTATTTAGCTAATCCTCTTTTCTAGGTTTTGAAGGTTTCCTTTTATACATTGAATTCTGTAATCCATCTGTAATTGATCCATGATAAGGTGGGAGGTGAAGATCTTCTCTTTTTTCCCAATTAGCCAGTTTTAGCAAATACCATATATGTAATAATTTTTCATTTTCCACAGATTTGTGGAACTTTCTTTATCATAGATTCAATCTTCATATATTCTAGAGTCTATTTCTGAGTATCTAGTCTGTCAATTATATAATGTAATCTCATGAACCCTAACCCTACAGCCCATCTGTCTGGATATATATTCTGAATCTACCAGTTGCTAGCTGTGTGAACTTGGGACCATTGCTTAACCTCTCTGTGCCATGGTTTTGCCATCTGCAAAATGTGGGTGACAATAATACAAAATTGCCACTTTGTAAGTTCAAAATGCTAGCAAATACCAACCATTTCATATGGTTAAACATAGTACCTACCTCATCGGGTTGTTGTGAGGATTCAAGTAATTAATGAATGTCAAGTGCTCAGAGGAGGGCCCATCACCCATGGATATCAGTTGTTTGCTCTTATTAGAGCAAGTGCCCCTCCTCATTATGCTTGCCTTTAAAAATTCCCCAGTCTTGGGGCACATGGGTGGCTCAGCGGTTAAGCATCTGCCTTCAGCTCAGGTCCTGATCCCAGGGGCCTGGGGATTGAGCCCTGAGTCAGGCTCCCTGCTCAGCAGAGAGTCTGCTTCTCCCTTTCTTTCTCCCTCTGCCTCTGTCCCTGCTCATGCTCGTGCACTCTCTCTCTCTCTCAAATAAATAAATAAATCTTTTTAAAAAATAAAATAAATAAAATAAAATAAAAATTCCCCAGCCACATTCATCTTTTTGTTTTTTCCAGATGTACATTGGAATCATTTGCTCACTTTCACATAAGTCTTCTGCGACTCTGGTCGGGACTGCATGGAGGTAATCAGTTCATTTGGGGAGCCCTGGCGGCCTTAGGATTCCTGTGCTCTCCCCAGCCACGGGCTGGTCTCTCTCCAGCTGACTCCAGTCTCCTCCCATGTTTCTGCACAGAGCTGAGGGAGGAATAGGGTGAAGCACTGGGAACTCTCCCACCTGGAGGGGGAGTCCGGGGGTGGGGCGTGGATCTGACCTAAGGGCTGGGGGGGCACAGGGGGTCATCTTACTAAATCATTATTTCAAGACCAAGGCAACCCTGTCAAGGAGAAATCACGTCAATGAGAAAATTTCCTGAAAGCATCACCGAATTCCTCCCGCTGAGGCCGGTGGAGGCGCAGGGATGCTGGCCGGCTACAAGCCTCATGTGCTGAATTGCTCGGAATCCGCGGGCTCTGACCTCACCAAGGACTTCGCTAAATGTCTCCAAATTAGGCTGTAAACCCCTCCATTTACTTGGTTGCCAGGTGGCGGGAGCAGGGTAATGCGGGGTGGAAGGACCATTATCACTAGTAGTAGTACTGTTATTAGGAGCAGGTGGGGAGTGGGGCCAGCACAGCCCCCAAGAGCTCAGGGCTGCCCGGGACAGACCACCACGGAGGCCCTCATGTCCCCAAGACACACTGATGGCATGGCTGTCCTAAGTCCCAGGAAGTGGGATGCTGAACCAAGTAAGTGTGTCTCAACCTTTGGGAGCGGGAGTTGTCTCTGAAGAGAGAGAGACTGCCCCTGAGGTTGGGTTCGTTGTCAGCTCAAAGCCCAGGTGCCCTGAGAGCTGTGTTTCCACAGGAGCTAGTCCAGCTGCTCAGCTCAAATGGGAGACGTTACTCCTATGGCTTCCGAAGCAGGATGCGGCTTATCCAGAGCAGGAACACTGGAGCCAAGGGGGCGTCTGGGGGCCTCTGCGTGGAAGAATTGGGTGACCCCTGAGAGCACCGAGCTCTCGGCAGTGAGTCTGGGAGAGGCTTGGACACAAGCCCTGCTCTGTGGATTCCACAGGAGGCCTGGAGCTGCCCTGCACAGACTCACTGCCCAGCACCCCGACAGTCCTGTCGGGCCCCCCCATGCCTAGCACAGCGCCAACAGAAGTATTCCCCTCTCCTTGAGGGCACTTTTGGCTGTCACATGATGGGTCACACCTCTGGCGTTCTTGGGACACTCCCACACCACCGCGAGCAAAGACTGTTGTGCCGCCAATGTCCAGGGGGAGGCGCTCTGCATACAGGTGACGCCAGGGTAGGCAGAGTGCAGCCTCCGGGGCTCCCTCAGGAAGCCGGGACACTACTAGGTCCCCTCATCTCATCCCCGCGCCGCCTCCACTCCTTCTGGAGGGAGAGAGGAATTGGGGGAAGAATGGAAATCTCCTGACTTTACAAATGTGACTTTGCAAAATGAGGCAGGAAGACAAATCTGTCTTGACTATTATTCATTAAGGAAAGTCCTTTATAAATCCCAAATTAACAATTTCTCATTTAAAGATGGGCGATTATCATTCTTTTCTGGCAATTTATAGCTTTCAAAATGCCGAAATATGAAAATTATTGGTGAGAAAATTCCAGCCATGGTCATGGAAAATAGGAATCCACTTCGAAACTATTGATAAACATTTAAAAAATGACCCACCCTCTAAAGTCTAAAAGCAAAAATCACATGCCTACATGTGAAAGGACTGCTTTAGTATATTCCAGATGACCCCATGAAGGTCGACACTCTGGACGACCCCATGAAGGTCGACACTCTGGACGGCACAGAGCCCCAGCCAGGTTCCTGGAAAACGAGTCTAGCCAGATGGTACACAACCCGGAGATTCACTGACCAAGGATCGTGACACCACGGCGTTTGCATTCTGAGTTTTTCAATGCTCAGGCTCCTATCAGCTTTCTAAATAATCCCTCCAGACACCTCTGGAGGGAGATGGGTGTCTATGCAAAGGAGTAACTGCAAATATTAGAGATGATGAAGGCCTTTCTGAAATGAGACTTCACGTCATTAGTCATGATTTACACATCCACCGAGACCTCCCCTGCCGGTGTCCTGCTGAAGACTAAGAACAAGCCAGAGCAGGACTCCCGTGGACAGCCATGCCCTTCTCCCCTGGGGGCTCCTGACTCTGGGGGGGGCCTAAGGTATCCCTGCACATGCTGAGATGGTCTCCGTGGGTTAACAGAAGAGGCAGCCTGCTGAGGTCCGAGACTTCGTTGGCCAAGGATGGGAGCCCAGGTGGTCTGAGTTTGAGGCTGTGTACCTGGCCCTCCATGGGCTGCTACCGTGGCAGGATGTTACCATTCACCTCATCTGAGTTACATCATTAACCTCCGCAGAAACCAAGACATCTTGAAGGTTCCACCCTTGTGCCAGGTCATCAGGTGAAGAGACAACGGTTCAGATGGGTGAACTGGTTTGATCCAGTCTAGCTAAGGGGAGTGTCTACAAGGATCTGCCCCCCCCCCCCCCCCCCCGCCTTCCTGTGCCCTTTGCGCTGTTCTGTGCTCCATCTCCCCCAAGATCTAGCCAATCCCAAGGAAAGATGCTGGACTCTGTGAAGAGAAGGGGAAACTTGAAACAGGACCAAAGTGCCCCCAGCACCCACCCCACCATCCCAGATCCACCAGCAAGAATGCTGTCTGGAAGCCCTTTCCTTCCACCAGCCTCCTCTGTCTGCCACCTCTTCCCCAGCAGGCCCATGGCTCTGCCTCCGCCCCTGACTGGGGGGCCGACGGCCTTGTCCTCAGCGCCCAAGTCTTGTGCAGAGACAGAAATCAGGTTTTGCAGTGATCCCAGGACAGACCCCACTGCAAGCACCACCCAGCTGGAGGCGCCTTTCTAGTGGCCTAGCTACTACCTCTGCAGACAGGGGGCCTCACCCCTGCCTCCCCCAGCGGCTGTGAGATCTGAGTGGGCAGGGAAAGCGCTGAGTACAGGGTGGTGTCATTCCTGATTCTATTTGCACTCTAGGCCCCAGCTACCCTGGCTGGAGCCCTGGGAGAGGTGTCCTGGAAGCTAAGAGGCTGAACCACCCAGCTTGGGTTCAGACAGGCTGGACTGGACTGACCCTGCCTGCAGGGAGACCAGTCCAAGCCCTGGTGGGGTCACCCCCGCCCCCCACCACCGCTGGTTTCCTTCCGCCGCCGTGTGGCAGGGCTCGGTTTTTGTCATTCAAAGCCAGGGCCGGCGCTCCCACCCTGGGGTCAAGCGGCCACTTCCAAACCCCCAAGGCGCTCAGCTCCCTGCGGGGTCGCCACACCAGGGGCTTGGGCAGAAGTCGGGCTGGGGGCGGGGAGAGAGGGAACAGGCAGGGGATCTGAGTCCGCCGGAGCCCGGGCCCTCCGGCGGGGTTGGGGAGGCGAGGGTGGGGGAGGGAGGCTTAATGGGATCAGGTTGGTGTAATCCCATTTCAGTCTTTGTCGTTCAGGCGGCTGCGGAGACAGAGCTGGGGGGCCGGGCCCTTTAAGACGACGTGCGGCCACACCAGAGACAGACCAGCACGACAAAGGCCCCGAGGGATCCAGTGGCGGGAAATCAGGAGAGGAAGGCGGGTGGAGGAGGGAGGGTGGGCGCCCAGCGTGACGTCCGCCTCCGAGGCTGGGCTCTGCCGCAGGCGTTAGCCTGGACACCCGGCCGCTCTCTCTAGCCTTGGGCGCGCCTTTGGGCAGGGCCCGCAGTATTGGGCGCAGGGCCCAGGAGAGTTACCCCAGCAAGGTCGGTTAGGGTCGAGAACGAGAAGCGCACGCGGGATGGGCGGCCGCGCCCACGGACCGCCTCCCGGCCTCCATCGAGCTCTGAGCTGCGGGGGCCCCGGTGCGACCAGATCTGCTCCTCTCTCCTTTAGGGACCATGGGGCGCACGATGGATGGTTCGGGAAGAACAGGCTCTCCTCGTGGTCTGACGACCCCTCCCTGAGCTGCCCAGGCCTTGGCTTTCCCCTCCTTAGCCCAGCGCATCGCGCAGCTCCAGGGTGGACACGTGGAGTCGTTGGGATCTGTTCCAGGAAGAGCACGGTGGGAAGGAGTAGGCCAGGGTCCGCGCACTGGTGCAGGTGGGGGTGTTGGTGGTGGGCTGCCAGGTTGGGAAGGAGGGATAGCCCAGAGGCCACACTCGGGGATAGCTCAAAGGCCAGAGGGGGTGTGACGGAGCAGGACATGGACCTCAGAGGCGGTCATCCCAGAGACTAGAAGGCGGGGTGGTGCCTGCACCGTGGCGGTCAGGGGTGTGTGGGGAGATCGCAGAGGCCAAATGCAGTGAGGGGACACGGACTCCGGGGTAGGGGGGCCAGAGACCAGACTCTGGGCCTCCATGCAGCAGGAAAGAAATAGGGTGGCGCACAGAGGCGCAGGCCCCTCCAGTGGGCTTATGGCGGTGGAAGGTATGGTCCACGAGTCGGAGGAGCCCCGAGGCCAGACTCGAGCGCACAGTGGGCGCTCAACTTCGATGGGCGCCTCTGAACGGCGTTTTTGGTTCCTCCAGTGGGGTGGTTCTCTTGGCCGTTGGGGATCCAGGAAAACGGAGAAACACGGCAAGGTGGGTAGAGACGTAGCAGGGAATTGCACAACTCCACGCGCTCACACCCCCACCCATACGCACTCACACCTGCGCTCGCCACAGAGCCCACTCCGTGGGGAGGGAGCGCTCGCAGGGACCGTTGGGTCCGAGCTAGAAATCCGACCGGCCTCAGGGCAGCTAAAGCAGCACGCGCGGCGGGGCGGGGCGGGGCGGGTGGGGGGGGTCCTGGGACCCAGACGGGGCGGTGAGCCGCTGCAGCCCCAGCGCCCGTAGCGCCTCTCGCCCCACCGGCACCGCGCCTTGCAGGGTGTCCATGGTCGCGGGCCTGTCCCCCCCTCCCGGGGCCCCCGCAGCTCCCCGGGGCGCGGAGCTGGAGTGTGCGCCCTGCGTCGAGTGCGCTTCCCGCCCCCCGCGCCACCAGGCCGGTCCGCAGCTCCCGCAGGAGACTCCAGGCCCAGTCACCGGGTCCGCGCCCGTCAGGGGGACATGCGCTCCCTGACCTCAAACCAAAGCCACGGAGGGCGGAAGTCAGCTGAGGTCTCTCACTTCTGAACTATTCAAATAGGCAATCAATTTTTATGATGTAATTTATAATTTATGCAGGTTGTCTTCATACATATGGTGTTGCTTTTGTGTGTCGGGGTTTCAGGTGCTTTATTACTCTGACGCTGTGATTTGCATTCATGTTAGGTTACCAAGATCATATTTCTCCTGTTTACACCATAAGGGCCCAAAATGAAGATTAATGCCTCCTCCCTTCGCCCAGGGCCGCTCCCTTAGACCCCAGACCGCAGCTTCCCCCCTCGACCCCAGAGCCTGGCTCCCCGAGAGCCCCGGTGGGTGCCAAGCTTCCGGAGAAAGAGGCCCTGGCCTCAGGGTCTTCCAGGAAGCCGTGCCCTGCAGAGGGTCCAAGCAGGCCACCTGCTCAGGCTGTGCACGCTGGAGCAGAGGCCTGGGGTCTCCGGGGACAGAAAACAGGGGCACGCATACAGAAGCCTCCTTCCCAGGGAGGCCACAGCTGGGCGTGGGCAGGTCACTTGGCTGCATGGTCACTCCAGTATCCCGCAGGCAGGCGAGAGGAGAGCCAGTCGAGGTGGACTCTACTGCTGGGCAGCCGGAGGGCCCCCCCCACCCGGGGCCGCAGATGGCAGATGAGATCTGGGAAGGCTCAGGATCAGGGAAGGTGGTGACCAGATCCTGAGGTTCACCAGAGTGACCCTCCTGACTTCCAGTGCATGCAGACGCCCCTGCTAAGGGGGGGGGGACAGCGGACAACTCCACTTGGGACAGACCCAGGCAGAGGGAGCCGCCGCAGGGGCCCTCTGCTAGGCTTGCCCAACACAACTGAAATGGTTAAGCCAATTAAGCTCAAACAAACAGACGCTAGGCTAAGCGGGCTTTGACCCCGAGAGAAACCGCAGTCTTGGAATGCAGGTGCTCGGGCCAGCCATAGGCCGAGAGGGAACTGCTGAGGCTCAGGCAGCCATAGGCTCAGGATGATCTTGGGAGGCACACCAGACCTGGAGGGCCCCACCCCACCCCAGTCCACCCCAGTTAGCTGAAAAGCTCCTGTGAAAGAACAATCCAGGGGGCTGAAGACTAGGAGGCAAAAGCTGGATGTAGAAGCGTGTGCTAAATCTCAAAAATTCCCCTTGGACTGGGGTTGGGGGAGGATCCAAGCACTGGTGGCCCAGGCTGCCCCAAGGATATCCCCAGCCCCTGCAGAGAGGGTGGGAGAGGTTGCTTGGGGGCCCAAGACCAGTCTCAAGAGGGCTCTGCTCAAGGAAGTGATGTGTTTTCAAAGTACCCTTGGTTCTCCAAAGGGTGGTGGTGTGTGTGTGGGGGGGTTGTCACCCAACTCCCTGGGGAGCTAGGGCAGAGGGTCCCTGGTAGGGTGGCTGTTCCTTCACACCCCCCCCCCCCGCTACATACCCCTGTCCAGGTTGGTGGACAAGGGGTGCCGGCAGCCCCGAGGGGCTCTAGTGGATGGCTGGGGGCACAGGGCCGGGAGCTCCCAAGCGTAATTATTTGATCTGCAGATGTAAGTGGAATTTATTGTAACAACAAATATAGTGATGTCAAAACCCAACCTTGGATTAAAGCCGGCAGCCAAAGGGGAAGTGTATTAATTTCCAACAGCATCTCAGGCCAGAGCCTATTAGAACAAGCTATTCTTCAGGCCCCCCCATCAGAATTAATCATTGGGAGTTAATTTGAAGCTCAGACAAGTTGCTGTTAATTTAGTGCAGGGAGGACGGGATGGAATAAAAAGCTGAGGTGCTGGCCGAGCCTCGTGGGTCTCATTAATCAGCCAGCTGAGACGGCCTGGCTTGATTACAATTTGCAAAAAAATTCATTAGGGCCCAGGCGATTGACAATTTTTCTCTCTGCCTGTGATGTGACTCATTAGGCAGCCAAATGAAAGCCATGATGACGGCCATGATGACAGCGGCCATCAAGGGCTGCTTGTTTATCTTCCTCCCCTCGGCCTGTCTCTCGGGCCTCGGCCTCCGCACCGGGCTCTCGGGGGCGCCCCGGCATTCAGGGGTTGGGGGGGGGCAGCTTCCCGAGAGCGCAGAGAGGCTCCGCATCCTGTCCGCAGGCTGGGGGAGCCCTGGCCCTCTCCTTATGCTTCCAAAGGGCGGGAGGGCCGGGCAACTTGGTCCCCCCACACCCACCAGCGGGGTGGGGATTCCTGAAGGTGGCCCCCAGTTTCTAGGGAGCTTCATTTTCCCGCGGGGTCCGTGTAGCCAAGGCTCTGGGTCCCTCTGTGCCTTCTATCCCTACCTTGGGCTTCTGGAGAAGATGAGTAGGAGTTACACCTGTTATGGTGTCAAGGTGCACGGGAAGTGGGGACACTCCAGGATCTGCCGCGGGTACAGGGCTCTCCATACCCAGGGTGCTTCCCGCAGGCCCAGAGTGCCGAGTGGGGGCGCCCCCGCCCGGGACTCCGCACCACCAGCCACAGTTCCGCCGGGGGCGCCTATCCATCCCGCCCCGGGACCGGCCGGCTCGGGGTGTGGGGTGGGGGTGGGGGAACGGGACGTGGTGGGGGCGGCGTCTCCACTAGCCTCGAATGCGCGGTAGCGGCGTGTGGCCGGGGAAACCTGCCTCGAGCGCAGGACGCCAACGCGCGATCCGGGTGCGCTCGCCGGCGGGCCACTGGCGGGATCCCGGCGCCGGGGCAGCAAAAGGCCCCGGCGCAGCCCCCAACCGCAGGCCCCAGGGCCCTGGGGGGAGGGACCGCAAGGAGCCCCCAAGCTCTGCGCGCCCCGCAGAGCCGGCTGAGGCCTTCGGAGGACTGGCCACTCCGTCTTACTGTGCTCGAAAACCAAGTCTGGGCCATTTTCCGCCCCTGGAAATCTCGGGAACACGGCGGGAAACGCTGCCTCGGTCGCCTCGGTCCCTCACCTTGTGCGTGAAGTGCCGGCGGAGGCCTCAGGCCCCATGGCCCTCCGGCGCGGGGAGGCGACGGGCTGTAAGCCGTGTAAATTAAGTCAATACCAGTATTGACCAAGGGCGACGTGTCTCCCCTTCCAGGGCTGAGATCCGTGGTGGGCACCGCGCGCGGCTGCTCCGGAACCTGCTCCCCACGCGGAAGGCCGAGGTTGGCGAAGCCTCTGGCTTCTTTCTCTTCGCCCTTCAGGCTGCAGGTGAGCGGGCCGCGCTCACGCTCGCTCGCTCGCTCCGCGCCCCGGGAGCGCCCCGGGCCCGTCCACGACAATCTCCAGTGGGCCTGGCCCTGCGCTTCGGGGTCGGGAAAGGAGCGGGCGTTCTGGGCTGGGCTCGGGGGCGCGGTGCCCGGGGGTGAGGGCAGTGGGACTTGGGGGGCCGGGGCCCTTCCCGCGCCCGGTGGGCCGCCCCGCCACGGCGGGGAGCTGCCCAGCTCTCGGGCACCCCTGCGGACCGGGCCGCCACCCCGGCTGCGTTCCTCTCCCCTACCCTCTTTGTGCGGCCGACTGCCCCAGAGCCCTTGGGGTGGGGCGGTGGTCGGGGCCCGCCCCTCCGACCCCGCCGGGAGAGGGAGGTGCCCGGCCCGCCTGCGCTCGCTGCCCGCCTCTTCCCTCGAGCTGAGCGCGGCCGGCAAGTCCAGCTCGGTTGGGTGGGTTTCTGCTCCCGTCTCAAGATAAGGCCCGGAGCCTGATTTATGGGCGTTTGGCCCAGCTTGGGGAGCGAGCACAGCTCCTTTTCCGACCGGGGATGTTGGTAAGAAAACGCGTTTCCTCCCTGGCAGTGGTCGGTTTAGAACATCAGGAGTTTGTGAAAAGCCGCCAATACCCGCACTCGCTTTCCCTCCTCCCGGCGCCCGCCTCCTCCTCTGGCCAAAGTTTGCCAGCCTCCTAGGTATTGATTAGACCATGCAAAAGGGGAAATGTCAGCTTTCTAAGATGAAAATTAGACTTCCTTAAATTTATAACCCAACTAGAGCTCTTGCTCTCCACTTAAAAACCTGGTAAGGTGCAGGGTGGCTCGTGTCCAGCCAGCCTGCAGAGACCAGGTCAGCGGACCTTTATCCAGTAGTGGCCCCAGACCAGCCGCCTGGCCATACCCTAGTAGTACCCTCTAAACAGTCAAATCTGGACACACTTATGCGACCCAGAGATTGGTCCTTTTTTTCCCTTCTCTCTCTCTCTCTCCTTTTTATTATTCACAAGACTGCGATTGTTTAAATGTCATAAGTTATAAGAAAATAAGCTACATTGAAATAAATTAAACACAACGGAGACGTGCTTCAAACATGGCTCAGATAGGATGTGCAACCCCAGGAAAGAAAGCCAGGCAGAACCAAAGCAAAGCAAATTTCCAGGCTGCCCAAAAACATCTGCTTTTCAGTCAACTAAAAAAAAACCACAAACCAAGATAGAAACAAAAATGAGCGTAAACCCCATGGTTTGTTCTTGAGTGTCATGTTTACCTTTGGAAAAGTATGGAAAGGAGGCTGCTATGCGTGGCGGATTACAGCAGAGGTTTTGTTTTCTTCTGGAATGTGAGTGGAGAATATTACTGGGTAGTTTGGTCCTGTAACTTTCAAAATACTGCAGCTGAGATCCAGTTTATATAGATATCTATGTACAAAGTAGGATAGTATAATAAATATTTAGTGTGTCTTCAGGTGTAGCTGTAGCCCCTTCAAAAGCAGTCTTTTAAGCCTTTTTTAATGAATATACTCTCAGTGTGCTTGGGATGTCCAAAGTTGGGGGGGGTGACTTTGAGTTTTGCTTCAAACATGGCAGAGGCCACCGTGGTTCCCTCCAGAGCTATGGCTTCTCCACGGTGGTCCAGGCCCTGGCTCTCCCTGGGCCCTCAGGGCCGGGCCTGCTCCAGCTGCTGATGCTGACTTCTGATAGCGAACCTGCTGACGTGGACGGGGATGGGGACGACGATCTTGGGGTTCCTGGAGGGCTCCCCTGTCTTGGAATTGGCATTGCCAGCCTTCACGCGTTTCCACTTGGCCCGGCGGTTCTGGAACCAGATTTTCACTTGCACCTCGCTGAGTTTGAGGGCGTGGGCGATCTGCGAGCGCTCGGTCAGTGAGAGGTACTTTTTGCAGTGGAACTCCTTCTCCAGCTCGAGCAGCTGCTCACTGGTGAAGGCAGTCCGCCGCCGCCGGTTCTTGCCCGTGGACGTGGTGCTGCCCGCGGCCCCGCCGCTCGGCGGGGTCTCCTCCAGCGCATGGCCGGGGTCTTCCTCCTTGTGAGCCGCCTGGCCAGTCAGATTGTCATCCGAGCTGTAGTCCAGATCACTCTCCAGCGAGAAACTCTCCTCCTTGCCCTTCGGGTCGTCTTCCACCTTTGACTCGTCTTTCCCTTGCCCTCTGACAGCCCCGACTGAAAGCAAAACCAAACGGCGTTTTATTACATTTCGCACACTGGCCTTCCTTTCCCCTTCCCACCCTCACTTGGGCCTTTTCCCCCCTTAGCGGATTGTCTTTCTATGACATTAACACATTGTGATTTCCTGGCCTTTGAGGGGCAGAGAAGGGGGGGGCGTGAGAAAGCTCAAAGGAGGAAAGAAGACAGTACAGGCGACGGCCCTTTGCCCAGAACCATCACTCAAGGGGCCGCCAGGCCACGTCTGCACCCTCCCAGCCTCCGGCAGCTTAAGGCATAAGTAACAGGAGGCGTGAGGCCCAAGAGAGCGTCCTCTTTGTCCCCAGGGTGGGGGCTGGGTGAGGACGGAGGGGGAAATTCATGATCCATCTTGCCCCCCCAATGAAAATTTAGTGAACCTCAATTTACATCGCAGTCAAAGTGGACACACAGGGAGGTACAGATCCCAGACCGTCTCTCTTTTTTTTTTTTTTTGAGACAGATAATGTTTGTAAAAGGGAAGTTTTGTAGCCTTAGGAGAAGTTCCCACCAGACACCCCAACACACAGGCAGACGCACAACCTCCCAGGAATCCGCTTCTCTCGGGCAAGCCCAGTGAAGGGGTTTAATAGGTCTGGGCGCCCCCTGAGCACACGCACTGCTGAGACGCACAGCCCAACCCGCCACCCCTAAGGGCTGAAACCTACCCGGGATCCCAGGTCAAGGCGCGCGGGAGGGGGCATAGACTCATCCAAATTCGCCGCGAGACAGATCAGCCGCCCCGCGCAGCAGCTGGCCCCGGGGGCTAAATGCCACCCCACCCCCTAGCTTGTTGCTCGGCTCTAAATGCCCCCCGGAGGCCTCGCGGCACAGCTCCGCCGCGTCCTCCTGCTGCTTGGGAGGGGGGAAGCCGGGGCGGGGGTCGGGAGGGGCTCGGCCTCGCCCCCTCGGCCCCAGCGGGAACCTGGAGCTGGCTCGCCCCCGCCCCCGCCCCCTCCCGCCCCCGCGCCCGGGTCGCGCGCGCCGCCGACTCACCGAGCGACGCTTGCACAGCCTCGGCCGCGGAGAAGGCAAGCAACGAGCCCTCCTTGGCCAGGAAGCCTTTGCCGTCCTCGGTGTCGGCTTGCAGCGCCTCCGCCTTGTCGAAGTTGCCGCCGCCCGGCAGCGGCTGCGGCGCGAACTTGCGGGCGGCCGCCGCCTCCTGGTGCTGGGGAGACGCGGAGAAGCCTCCGGGCAGCGTAGCCATGAGCGTGGAGGTGAGCGCCATGCCCTGCGCCAGGCTGGAGCAGAAGCCGGTGGGCAGGCTGGGGATCTGGTGGTGAGGGTGCGCGGGCGGCAGCGCGGGCTGCAGCGCGGCCTGGGGCAGCGCGGGTGGCGGCGGCGGCGGCGGCGGCAGCACCACCGGCCGGTAGGGCATAAACATGGGGTAGCCGGTGTAGACGAAATGGCCAGGGCTGGGCTGCGGCGGGCTGCCGATCAGCGAGTCTATGCTGAAGGCGGTACTACTCCCCAGCGGGCGCTGCATCATCATCAGCGACGGCGGGAACGCTGCGCTCATAGACGCGCTCGGGAGAGGCCAGCGAGAGGCGAAAAGTCCCCGCGCCGCGCCGCCGCCAGGAAGCCCGCCGGGCGCCGGGAGCACAGCCGGGTGCGCCGGGCAGGGGCCGGCCGGGACCCTGAAAGCAGGCGCCGCCGCCCCTCAGTCCTGGGCGGGTTGCATGCCCGGCGGGAGCGCGTGTGGGCGGTGCGCGGGGGGAGGCCGTGCGCCCGGGAGTGGAGAGGGCACCCGGGCCCCGCGGGCACGCTGAAGCCTCTGCCCGCCGCCTGCCCGTCGGAGCCCGCGCGCGTCTCGTCTGCCACCCTCGGCCCCGGCTCGGAGCCGTCGGTGCGTCCGTCTGTCGGATCCGCAGTCCGTCGCCTCCCGCGGGCCGCTGGGGAGCGCGCGAAGCTGGCGCACTTGTCTTCGGCGGGCGCCGCCAGCACCTTTAAATCGCGCTCCTCTTTCTCATTCACATTTTGCCTGCTGCCCGGCCGGGCTTACCTCACGTGGGGCCGGGCGCCACCGCCTATTGGCTGAGCCAGGAGGGGGCGGGGGCGAAATCGGGACTCCGCCCCTTCCACCAGGGCTGGCGTTGAGCCGGCTGCGGGCGCCACCGGCGGAGCGCGCGGGCCCGAGAGCCGGAACCTGCGCGCCGGGCCCGCGCCGCGCAAACTTGAAAGGGGGCTGTTGGCTCCAAAGCTCCACGGCTCGAACCCCGCGGCCCGACAGCCTTGTCGAGGCCTCCTCCCAGGGCAGCTTCCGGGGTTAGGACCTACCGCCGCTGGGCCGAGGGCGTTTTATTTCTTCCTCAAATGCCCTGGAACAAACCTGCCCGCGGCTCACCCTAGCGTTGGGTGCTGCTGCTGCGCCCGTGGTCCAGAAGAGGTTCCCGGAGTTGGCAACAAGGTCCTGCCCCTTCACATCCGCCCCTAGGGCCCTGGTCGGGAGCTGGAAGGCCCCAGCCACCGGCGGGAGCCGGCCGGGTTGCTCGCTGCGCCCCCCGCGCTCCCGGGCGGGGCGGGGAGGCTGCTGGTTCCCCCATCCCGACCTGGGCCCTCCTGTGAGCGATCCCTTCTCATTTTTCATGACATTCTTAATCATCGCACCTATTTACACACTTTGCCTGCGCGCACCAAAATAACAGCCACGATAATTATGATAATAAAGCCAGTCCTTTATCTGCTCCATCCTCGGGGAGGAAGGGGGAGTTGCTGTGCCTCCAGACTGTATAACGTGAGATTATCCTGATGAAAGCTTTATGATGTTTGCTCAAATAAAAGCTGCGTTTTGTAAATAGGCGCTAATTAAGCACGTTGAGAACGGAGGGAGCGCTCACCCCGGCGCCGCCACCCGGTTTCCTGAATGAGGACTCGAGGGCGCGCGGTTCCCCTTTGCCTACTGCAGGATGGAGCCGATTCCCTCAAGATGTTTCCCCTGTCTCAACAATGGTAAAACCCCAGAATTTGGGAGTAAGGGGACTGGCGGGGAGGGAGTGGGAGCTAGGGAGGTGCTTATCCCCTTCTCTATGGACAAAAACAAAAACTTCCAGTGCTTGAATTTCTCTTTAAAAATGGAATCGTTCGTGGCAAGGGCAGCCCGCGCAATGCGCGCCAGCGCGCGCGGGCCTTCCACGCGCCTCCAGGGCCCGGGCTCCAACCTCCCGGGTCTAGACGTTCGCCCGGAACCGCTGACAAGCACCTGGCTCGCGAGGAGAGGAGAGAAGGGCATTGTTAGATCAGTCATTAAAAATCAGCTCACGCCGAGGAGCTAGTGGTTGGGGAGTTGGCCCGTGTTGGACGTGTGTTATGTATCACTTACAAGCACATTTAATTGGGAGATAAAGATAAATCGATCTTTATGAATTTATCGACCCTATTCTTTGAAGCTCTTCTTTCTCGCTCTTCTTTCTCCCGCTCTAACCCCAAGGCCCCCAGGGGGACGTCTTAATTCCAGAGCACCTACCTCTTCAGCCAGGAACCCACTGCCCACCCAAAGGGCCCCTGAGGAAAGAGAGGAGGGTGCATCCCCGGCGCCCCCGAGGGCTGGGAAAACTCGCCGGCCCCGCCGCCAGCCGCCCTCCTCCTGCTCGCCTCCTCCCCCCCGCGCCACCGCCACCCGGACAAAGACGTCTCGAGCGCGTTTCCCCACTCCAGGCCGCAGTAATAGATGGCTCCGGCGGCAGGCGGTTTGAAAGGAATTCATTAGGACGCCGCTAACTGCGCCGCCTGCGTTCCCTTCACGCCCAGAGCCCGAGGTGGCTTAGGCGGCGTGAGGGGGGATCGTTGGAATCCGCGGGGCAGGAGGTGTCTGTGGGGTCTCTAAGCTCTAGCCCTCTTTCTCCACTCCTACAAAAGAAGAAAAAGAAGAAAAGGAAAAGGAAAAAAAAAAAAATCGAAGCCCAGGGCAAAAGGCTGGTTTCTTTATGAGCATAATAAATACTCCATCTCATTATGAGATAGTTAACAGGCACAGAGTCTCTGGTATGGTTACCTTGTTTTTTGAATACTAAGAAAAAATGTTCGACTCCTTGCTTGATTTACGTTGCTACAGCCGGGTCTTTTCGCCGCTTGACGCTGGGCCTGTGTAAGCTGTTACTCATTTTACCTAGGCAGATTTGCCATCCACTTTGCTATTTCGCCGGAAAAATATTGTTCTAGGGACTTCCGTCGCCTGATTACCCTCCGAGAGAGACAGGCATTCCTTTGATTATTTTGGTGATAATTCTACATTTAAAGTTCAGCAAGAAGATTTAGGTCCGTTGAATTATAGCTACACTTGAAATAATTTGATGGCATATTATTTGCATCCATAAATTGCTGTGGAAAGTATTGACTGCGGGGGTTATAATACTAATCTTCTTTTATTAGTGAGTTCAGAGAATTCTCATCAATATGAATTTTATTTACTAGTGTGCTTTTTCTCGAATGCAATGCAGTAATATTTTCTCATCTAATGCTTAACTGCTCAGAAAACGACTGTTGGCGTCATAAAAGGATTCTTGTGTTTCGCCGTGATTAACAAGATTCATTCGGGGCACCTCAGCTACCTGCAAAGCGTTCAGAGCGTGGGGACTGCGGATAATAAAAGCCCCTAGAGTTCTTCCTCGTCTCCTCAGAGAGATTTATGGGTAGCGAGCGACAGGTACATGGTTTATCCATCCTTCGGATTCCTACCTGCTTACCTCGGAACTGCCTCAAACTGCAGAGGCCTTGGGGTGACTCGGCTCAGCCCAGGCTGCGCAGGAAGACCACCTGGCGCAGATCTTTGCAACTTTGCCTTAAGAGGTCCCCCACCCCCAGCTCCCTGGGATTAGGAAAAAGGAAGGACGCAACCTCAGGCACATCTGGGTCCTCCAACTCTAGTTAACTTTCCGCGAACTTCTCCCCCCGCACCCCCCTCCCCAGGAAGGCTCCCGCGGGGATGAAGGTGGCCCACCCCCTGGGCACTTTCCTTGGCCGGTGCCAAGCTGGTGTCAAGATAGTATTGAGCCACTTAAAACCTCAGACGTCAGTAAAAGTGAGGGTAATTAAGTTGTCTCCACGCTTCGGGGCTGTCCCAGTCAATGTTTGCATGCAGGTGTATGGAGGTTGAGTATAAAATGCTAAATGCACAAGTAAATGAATATTCATGTGGCAAACTTGCGTTGGCCCGCCGAGTCCAGCCCCGAGGAGGAAGCACCGCGAACCGCGCCTTTTCACGCTGCCGCCAGGGTGGAGGTCGCAGGCGGTCATGGAGAAGGGGCAGCGTGGGCGCCCCAGGTCTCCGTGGGTGCGGAGACACCCGCAGACCTAGCGGGCCGGGTGCTCCCGCCCGCCGCCCAGTCCCAGGAGACAAGCTGGTTTCTCTGGCAACCGTGTTGTTTTTATTTATAGAGACTTTGAGTGGCCTGATCATTCGGTCATTGCAGCAGCTCTTGCTCCTGGCAATCGTTGGGAAATAGCTTGGGATGGGTTTTATTTATGGAAGGGCAATTGGGATTCACACCCAGCAAACCCACAACAGTCCCTCCCAAGCCCAAGACGCACTTACAAAGGGGTGCTTGTGTAAAATTCCCCATCAGACACACCAATTTGCAAGTAGCAGAAAGCATTGAAGCCTCATCTTTTTTAACTATTTTATTCAGCCTTTTTTTTTTTTTTAATCTGAAAGCCCAAAATAGACTCCATGTGGTTCTAAGTGAAGTCAGCCCTTGGCTGGCTTTGAAATAGCTCCTGCAATTATGTAAAAGAGCCATTCACTAACAGGACGGAATTAAAAGGGATCTCGCCCGCTTCCCTTTCATTGCCAACTTCTCCTGTTTGGCTTTTCAAAGCACTTCCAACACGATGTCTTTCTCCAGGACAAAAGGCAGAACAAAAAAAGTCCCCAAACTTGTAAATTGAACGTCAAGGGAACTTTAAACAATTTAAAGCCCATAAATAATGATAAAGGGGACTGGCAAAAAAGGCAAACCCATTCAATTAATAGAGTTTCCCAAGCAAAGATCAAGTGGTTTATAAAATGAAAGTCTTTGGTTTCATTATCCTCCTCCTTGACCATGCAGAAAGCAGGACAGGGGGGTTTTCTAAAGCGCCCTGAAGAAGAAACACTTTAAGGGACTGTGTGTGCTGCGACATTCTTATGTAGAAAGTTTTGCTTTTTGTCCCCCACCCTTAAAGTAGCAGAAACAAAACCGCAAACCAGAAACGTGAAGGGGAGGAGACTTTTTTTTTTTTTTTTTTCCCCTGGTGCATTTTCTTGGGGAAGTTGGAAAATGTTCCCGGCAGGCCTGAAGGCCGGGAAACCTGACCCTTAACACCTGCGCCGCCCTCCCCACCCCAGTGCGGAGCAACACGCGGAGCCACGGCCCCCTGGCCTGCGAGCGGTGCCCTCGTGGGATTTAGGGGCCGGGGTGAGGGGGTTCCTGCACCGCCCGGGAGCCTGGGGGCTGCGGGCGTGGACTGGCCGACCTGGCACCCTATCCTGGGCTCGGCTGCGGACCCCGGGCCTAGGCGTTCGAGGGTCCCTTTTGGGAATAGCCGTACAGGTTGGAGTGGGGAGTGCGTGACCACTGGGGGTACTGGATGGCCCGGGAAGCCCCGCGCCCGCGCTCAACCAGAGAAGGGGGATCCTCTGCAGGGACTGAGCCCGGCCGCCCCGGGGTTCCCAGCATGGGAAGAGGGCGCGTCAGGCGGAGGCCGGGCGCGAGCCGGGGCCCCAGGGCTGCAGTTGGGGGACGGAGGCTGAGGCGCAGACGACAAGGGACGGCGAGGGCGAGGGCTGGGCTGCACAGGAGGAGCGTCCACTTGGGTCCGGCCCGGGGCTGGCTGCTCGCGGGGTCCGGGAGGCCGTGCGGTCTGCGAAACCCCGGCCCTGGGGCGCTGGGGGAGGGAGGCGCAGGCCGCGGGGCGTTTCTCACCTGGCTCTATCTCCTCGCATCTGCCCTCTCGGATTCCCGCGGCCCCACCTTTCAGGGACTTCAAACGACCCCCTGCCACCCGGCGCCCGACTTTCATCTCCCCGCACAGCGGGCATTGTTTGCGGGACTTCACAGATATGCTAATCCGGGGGCCGCGAAAGCGGGCAGAGGGCACGGAGGGGTGAGGAGGGGCGCAGCCCGGACTGGGGCCTAGGGGACCGCCTGTCGAGCAGGCCTCCTGGGATGCCGGGGTCCACTACCGTCCCCGCGGCCCGTCGGCCCGCCTTCTCCTGGAAGGCCCCGGGCTGGACACGGCCGGCGTCCGATGGATGCTGAAGTCGGAAGCGTCGGGCTCAGCCGTGCGCCCCGCGAGCTTCCAGCTCCCAAGATGAGACCGTGGGTCGGGGGAGAGGCCGGCCAAGTACTCGCGCGCGTCTCCCCGATGGCTGGGAGTCGGGAGACCCCCCGCCCCCCCCGCCCCGGCCCTCGCCAAGCAGGGCCCCTGCCGCCGCCCCTCGATAGCCCAGACCCCTGTAGGCGGGTTGTCTTTTAAAAAAGACGCGGTTTACCGCGACTTCATCCCTTTAACCCTTTCGAGCCCACCCTGGAGGGAGCAAGAGAGTGTTTGGGTCAACAGCTACCCGCATCTGGGGCGGCGCTCCCACTTCAACTTCTGCGGGGACCGAACAAAAAGCAGCCATGGCTTTTAGACGGAACTCCGCTTCCCCTTCTTCCAGAAATACTTGCAAAGCGGAGCCCGCGCTTGCATTGGTTACCGCCCCTTCCGACTGGAAAACAGAACCTAGAGAAGAGGTCTCCAGACTGGGGCGAGCCATTGGGTGTAAACACAGGGGAGAGAAGTTGGCTGACTGGGGAGGGAGCATGAGAATGGCCTGTGTGCCTCCTGTGGATTTCCGGGGGAAAGGTCTTTGTAAAAGTGCACTTAGCAGTAAGCTCATCTAGAAAAACTCCAGGTGGGTATGTGTGTACCTGACCAACCTAGCTCCGCTGAGAGTTCCCAGAAGGACACTTGTGACTAGTAGGGACAGCAACTCAAGGAGGGCCACCTTAAATGTCAGGCTTTCCCAAGGAGAGGGTGGAAGGGATGTGTGCCGAGGAGGGCTGGGGAGAGCCCTTCTATTAGCCCACAATTGGAGGAAGCTAACAATAGATACCAACCCCGCCTCAAAAGGCAGGCGGGGACACTTGGCTTACAATAGAGCACCCAGCTTACAGAACCGGGGAAAAGAAATGTGCTTGCTCCAAAGCCCCTGGGATGGATGCATTCCACATTGGAGGGAGATCCCAGGGTAGATCTCTGACTCTTGTTTGAGGGGCTAAAAAGACTTTGAGCAGCACAGTCAGTGACGAGGGCAGTGAGTAGAGACTGGCCACAGGACTTAGCGCTCCTCTCCACCCTCCTTGCCTCACCCATCCCCTTTGCTAACCGATCTGAGGCTAGCTGTAGGCCATTGGCCATAAGGGAGTGAGCCAGTTTCCTTCAGTGAGGTTTGAGAAGTGAAAATCTAAGTAGCCACCTGCATTTGCCAGGCGGGGACAATCTAAAAACCATTCCCTAGTTACATCATACACACTCACCGTCTTTATTGCTCTCTGCTACTGCATGAGAAGCTTGCAGTGGTACAGGAAGGAGACCGTCCTTGTTTTTAGGCCTTTTAATTCCCTGTTGTCTCAGGTTCCCTAAATATACAGCCCCTCGTTGGTGAGGTGATTGCAGAAATAATTGGATATGCTGACCTGCCAGGCCTTGGAAACAGAAGAATCTTGGTATTTCCCCCCGCTTGTCATCTGAAAAAATGCAGGGGAACTGAATTTGCCTGACTTTGCTGCCGACAGTGATCTCCCTTATGGGAGAGTTCTGGAACTTTAGGGAAAGAAGGAACCAAGAGCAAGGATGGAGAGCAAACTCTGACATCCCAAAGTATCTTCAGCTAGGGGCCAACCTGCTAGAGCACCTGTGGGTCACACAGGAGAAAGGGGGAATGAGGAGAGAGGAGATCTTTGAGGCCCAGCAGGAAAAAATCCAGAAAACTTGAATGCTGTCCCCATACTGTCCTAGGGGACACTTCTGGGTTTTGTAGGAAATGAAAACATTTTTTTTTTTTTTTTTTTGGTGGGACATGTTGTCCTTGTGTGTGTGTGTGTGTGTGTGTGTGTTGAGAGTGCCTGCTTTTCCTCCCCCCTCCCTCCTTCCTTTCTTCCCTCTCCCTCCTTCCTTCCCTCTCCCTCCTCCCTCCTTCCTTCCTTCCTTCCCTCTTTCCTTCTGTCCTTCCCTCCCTCTTTTCCTCCTTCAGTCCCTCCCACCTTCTTCCTTCCTTCCTTCCTTCCTTCCAACAGAGAGTTAAAGAAAGCCTGCTGTTCATACCTTACTATCTAGTGTTTATTCTTCTTTTTTTAAAAGATTTTATTTATTCATAAGAGACAGAGAGAGAGAGAGAGGCAGAGGGAGAAGCAGGCTCCCCACTGAGCAGGGAGCCCGGTGCGGGACTCGATCCCAGGAGTCTGGGATCATGACCTGAGCCGAAGGCAGATGCTTAACCATCTGAGTCACCCAGGCACCCTATCTAGTGTTTATTCTGCACAGTGACTTTGAAACACCCTTCGAAGTGAAGTTATTCACGTGGGTGTCCACACTGAGGGTGACGGCTGCCTTCAGGGACATTGCCACAGACACCAGGAGAGGGGTTCGGAGGCTGCTTCTGGGGGCCCCTGTGGGTATCCGATGCCTGTTCAAACCAGCCCACAGCAGAGCAGCGGTCCAGCGCGGTGACAGACCTGAGGATGGGGCAGGGGCAGGGCTGGTGGAGAGGGCCTCTTGCAGGCCTCTGCCTCAGGCTCCCCCCCCCCCCCCCCCCCCCGGGCAAGTGTGAAAAACTAGGTTCTGCTGGGAAATGAGCCAAAGCCAGAAGCCATCCTGCTCGTCTCCACCCGGACAAACCTTCTGTTCTCTGAAGTCTGGGACAATAATGAATGGGAAGCTTCAGAACTAGCAGAAATTGATCATGATGGCTCAGAGAGTGCGGGTGATTGACATCATGTGACCAATTTGATGCATTCACTGAGTTCAGGGACTTCCCCTCCCCCCTTGCTCACCATGTCCTCTCCTTCTAGTCATTAATTTTGTTTTTGAGAAGATGAGTATTTTAGAATCTGTTTGTTATTGTGCTGTGATAGTCCTAGCTTATCTTTTGCTTGTTATAATTTCCCCCTGTTCTAAGTTTCTCTCAGACCCACTTAAATTGCAACAAACACCCACCACCACCATCACCACCACAACAAAACCCAAGAAAACCTCAGGACACTTAAGAAATGAGAGACTTTTAAAAGTTCAACTTCATTCTACCCCAAAAAACATTCAAATTCAGTTCATTCCATATTACTGAATGTTATTTGGAAATTAATACTTTAAAATGTAATGAACTGAATACGTCCTTGTATTTTGCAACACAAATTTCACATTGCACATTTTCAATTTAATGATGTAACAAGTCTATTTCCTATCTGTAAACAGAACTCAAATGTGTATTATGTATTTTAATAAATTAATGAGGGAATGACAGGAAACATTTTTATTTGAGGCTTCACAATTTCCAAAGGATTAACAGCCTGAAAAGACGTGGGTGTGCAGAGCGCTCAGGGATCCGCATCGCCCCCTATAGGCCATGGAAGTAATGGCATCTGCTATAGAGCCTGTTTGGGCTCCGCGGTTCCAGGGGAGTAGACGGATCCCCGGCTCCCCTTCTCAGAGATAAGAAGGCCTGAGACGTCTATTTTTTTCATGTCTACAATTGCATAAGAAAAAGATTCCCAATTTCTTTTCATTATAAACGTCCAGGGCACAAGAGAAGCCTTTGTGACAAACGAGGGGGGAAAATCAGACACACAAAGTACTAGGAAATATGATCCGATTTTGGATGTGATAATAGAAACCCCACCTCGGGCTCTCTTTAAAACCCAAATTTTCCTGACTCTGACTCATCCTGAGCAGCCTCATCCAGGAAGTGGATGGATAAGAAACCCTCTAACATCTGGGCCTGACCGGCATGGGCGCACCGCCGAGCTCACCGCGGCCTCAGTTGCCCCATCTGCGTAATGGGCGGGAACCCCGGCTCTCTCCCACCAGCGGCCAGACTGCGTTTCTAAAACGGGGGTAATTAATATAGCGCTTCTGCCACGGGTTGTCGCGGAACCGAATTAGATCACGTAGCACTCCTTGGCAGGGGCCCCGGCCCAGAGTGGCTGCTCAGTAGGGTGGCTGCACCGGGCGCCGACCGCCAGCCCGGGGCGTCGCAGAGTGCTGGATGGATGTGGGGCAGCCAGGGCCGCAAGCCTGTGCGCTCAGAGGGAGGGTGTCAGTTTGAGGGCAGCCTCTGATCACAAGACTCTCGAGCATTTAAAGACAAACCACAGGCCACCAATGGAACAGGATACTGTGTAGTATTTAACACACACGACTACTGGGGGTGGGGGGTGGGGGTTGCAGGTCCCAGAGCACCGCCCCCGGGTCGGCTCAGTGTCAGCCCCTCCGCACGCACTGAGACCGGTGCAGAGGCAGTTCCCGCCCTGGGAGCTTCCTCTGCAGTGGGCTCTCATCACCAAATTGAGCACCAGAAGGGCATAAAGCACTGTCTTCCTAGGGAGATGGCCTCTATGTCATTTTAGATTATTTTATTTTAAATAAAAGCTCTGTAAATTCTGTTAACGTGCTAAACAAACAAACAAACAGACCCTAAATCCTCAACTCTTTGGGGAGGGAATAGGCAACCCGTGCACTTTACCCTCTTGCTCCCCCCCAAACTCCATGTCCTCAGGGCTCCCATCGCGATCTCACCGTCGGAGTTTTGAACGTGGCTGGGGTACTGGGGTGGACGAGGCTGGGGGGCCGGACGCGGGTGCGCGACCAGGACCAAGGGCTGACCGCTCCTTTCCTCTCTTGGGCTCCGTTTTCGCGGCAGGACCCTGGCTCGAGGGCGCCCCCTGCGGGCCGCGGTCGGGATCGGTCCCTCGGAGCGGGGGAGCCCGGCTGTGGCTATCCCGACGGGAGGGGCGCCCCGCCAAGGTCCCGGCAGGCTGGAGTCCCCCGCACTCCCGCACTTCTGGTCTCTGAGCAGCAGGGGCCTCGAGTCCTCGTTTCGGGTGTGTGTGCTGGGGGCGCTTTTACCGACCCCCTCCCCCGGGTGGTTTTTTTTTTTTTTTTTGGAAAGGAGCAAACATCTCCAGTTTTAATGTGGCCCAATTATCTCGTTTAAACGACTTAAAATGTTTCTCTTTAACTCATTTCAATCTAGTAAATATGCTTCAGCAAGTAGCTAATTTCTCAGGGATGGCTTCGCCTCGCCATTTGCATATAAAGCGCGTCGGGGGCCGGCCCCCTCTTGGGGTGCCCAGGTCGCAGGCAGCTGGGCCATCTCCTCCGGGGCGGGGGGGGGGGGGGGGGGGGGAGGGAACGCCTGGGTTTGGCCCGGGAAGGCGGAGGCCGCGGTCGGCGATTGGGCCCGGGGACCAGAGCAGCAGCGGGGGCGGGGCATCCAGGCCCCCGGGAGGGGGCAACCCCTCCTCCGAGCGCCCCCCTCCGCGCCTGCGGCCACCGCATCAACCCCCGGGCCCCCGCCCGCTCCCGTCCCAGGGAGGGGCAGCCCCTTGGATGCCACTAGGGCGCGAGGGGCAGGGGCGCATTTATCCCCAAGTGCGTTTATTAAATCGCGTCTGGAGATAGATGGACGTGGATACAGGAGAGGAAATCGCAGCGCTCAGTTGAGCAATCTTCTGGCTTTAAATTCCGAATAAAAGTCTCAAATATTCCCGGGTCAGGGGGGCACTGTCTCATTAAAACCACTCTCGTCCTGAAACTGCAATGCAGACATTAAAGTGCAGTATTTTTCAATTAGAGCTGACGAATTCAATCAAAATTCCATAGATTAGGATGAAATGAGGCATGGGTCATTTACAGGGGAATTTAATTGCCGAGCCATTAGACAAATAGTATATTTGCCATTCCCGCGTTATCCATCATTTTCGACATCAATACCGGGGCCGCATCTCCCCGTCCGCAGCCGCCCGGCGTCGGCTGTAAACACTCCCTTCCCTGTATCTTCTGATTATATCTGATTTCATTTAGGGCCATGGGGGATTATAAATGTTCACGCAATCAAGTTCATTAGGACTTCAAATCGCATTTCTGATTGGGATCGCTCTGCCGCTGTCCTCGGTGCGCCTTTCAAACCCCAGGACGAGGCTTTCAAAAACATCTTTTTGAATTTAAAGCTGCACATCCTTTTGTCTTCCGACGTCCCCTCCCGCCTCCCCCTCCCCCGGGGCGACCCCCACGCCCCTCTGTCCTCCTTCACGGGGGAGCAGTCCCGAACCCCATCGCCCCGCGGGCGGGACCCCCGCGCCCCCCCAGACCCGCCTTCGAGACCCCCAAGGCTGGGCGACAAACCCCCCGCGCGGCCGCGGGGCTCTCAGGACCCCCGAAGCATGAGCAGGGCGCGGGGGGGTCGGACCCCAAGCGCTGGCGGATCGTGGGTGGGTACCCGGCCCTGCTGCTCGTGCCCGGGTTGGTCGCCGCGGGGAGCGAGTGGGGCGCCGGGCACCTTGGAGTCTCGGGGCCGCAGGCCTCTTGGCGGCCATTGGGCCCGACCCTGGGGACCAACACATGGGATCCCTTTCCTGGCAGACCCCTTTGACTCCAGAAAGGAGGGCGGGGGCGGGCCCCAGCAATTCTCTCTTCCTATTAGCACACCCAAGAAACAAAGGAGCAGACTCTTCTGGGGAGAGCTCGGCAAGGAAGGCTCGAGACATCCCTTCCAGCACAGTTGAAAAATAACAGCTTAATATTAACTGCTTCTCATAAAAATATACTTTCACAGTGATACAGTTACAAGAAGAAACCCTCATTTTACCCCCGTACTTTGTGCTCATCGCTGTTAGCTGCCTCAGTAATTTAATTGGAATGAAACTTGAGAAATGTGTCATTTTTGAAGAATTTATGCATCACTTCCTAGAAATCTCATTGTGTTAACTAGGAGCCTACTGCGTTCTGTTTAGAACCCATAATCACATTTTTATGTGTCTGTATTACGAGTTAATGTGACCTCCTGTCTTTAGCAGATAAAAAAATATTCTTTTTCCATAACATCTACATCCAACTCCGGTTTGCATAAAGTACCTGGAAACCCTGTTTCCCCAATGTTCTGCAAACTTATCAACTTTCTCTAGAGCAGGGCGAAGACATGTGAATGGAAAAAGTACCTACTAAATGAATAATTACACACCAAATTAAAACCCTGCATTAAACATAGTCGACAGCAAATACTGCATTCTCAATCATGTTTATTGCTTACAAATTGCATTACAAAGAAATCTACTCTTTTTATTGGCGTGATTAAGCGGAGTGTTAGGACTGCAGAAATACCATTCTGTTAGATTAGATGGAGGCTGAAGCCGGGCTCGTTCCATTGCCATGGTGAATGTATAATTTTGTTAAAGAACACGTTTAACACACAAATGAGGATTAGCTGTCATTATGGCATCATAAAAGAGTCCTCTTAAAGTTATATTTATTTATAAAACATTGCCTATAAAACGTGCATATTTAATACAAAAGAAGTAGGCAATTCCATAATCAATATTTTAATTACTGAGTTTTTTATTATAGCAGCACAATTCTATATGATACGTTACAATTCTGTAGCTTTTCTATATTCTCCTCCCCTTTTTCCTGTGAGCTAAAACCTTGTTTTCTTCTCTTCAGTTCTGGGGGGAGTGGGTTGGTGGTCGTGGGGAAGACCGTTTGCTTATGGCGCCACCTGCAGGATTCTATGGAAATGAGTTTCAATCCTTGCACTCCTCCGTGGGGCTCTAGGAATGTCACCTCAGGCTTGTTGCAGCAATTCAGTGAAATTAGTTTTTGTTTTAAAATAGAACGATGTTGGCAGTTTCAAGACAAAATCCTGGGGTTTGAAAAGTATACTTACATCCACAAGTAAGATGCGGTATTGATCACAGTTGATACTTTGGGGTTTCTGAATATCCCAAGGGCACATCGAAAATTTGAGTAAGGAATGGTTTATTCTTGAAATAATGGGATAAAAGGTGCAATATTCCTGGTTTATCACTCGGTCCTTGGGCAGCCCTTAAGAGATGAAAAGCACTTGGCAAGCTAATAACATCTGCGATTGCAGTGATTAAGCCTCCCCTCAGTTGCCCCGCATCAGGACCGGTCACTGGAGCAGACCAGCTCATTCTCCAAGCCTATATTTTATACCATTTTTGTAGAGGGTTAAGTGTTCTTTGCAAAAGTTCAACAGCCTGCCCCATCAATGTGTGTCTAAAGGGTTATTTCAGAGATTGGAAAATGTGACAATTGTATATAGTAACTGGGATTAGCAAATGCTTCCGAAGGAGTCAGTGGTTTTGATTTTCTTCAAAACAGGCTGCATAGGGGCACCTGGGTGGCTCAGTCATTAAGCGTCTGCCTTCGGCTCAGGTCATGATCCCAGGGTCCTGGGATCGAGCCCTGCATCAGGCTCCCTGCTCAGCAGAGAGTCTGCTTCTCCCTCTCCCTCTGCCTGCCACTCCCACTGCTTGTTCTCTCTCTCTATCAAATAAATAAATAAAATCTTTAAAAAAACAAAAACAAAAAACCATGCTGCATTGATGATTATCATGTAACTTAAAATTAAACAGACACAAAGACACTAAAAGACCGCCCCAATGCTGTGTTCAGAATTTTAGACATGACACGTCCCAGGGTGCCATGTCCACGTACTGGCCGCCTGTGGACTGTGGATTGTGTCTGGCCATCCCGCTGTGGACGCTTCAGCCTGTGTGGGGCACAGCCAGGACGCATGGAGGAGGACCTCCTCAGGACCACTGCTGGTGGAGACCCTCACTTGTGTATTTTTGAACTCTCAGGGGTCGGATGACAAGTAGTATCGTCAAAGACACTCAATAAAAGCGGAAGGAAACTATTCCTCTGTTATCTTTTTTTAGTGGAAACAGCATTTACTCTTTTGTTACCTTCTGATTCTTGAGCCATGTGAATCCATCATTAAAAACTAAATATGAAGGGGCGCCTGGGTGGCTCAGTCGTTAAGCGTCTGCCTTCGGCTCAGGTCATGATCCCAGGGTCCTGGGATCGAGCCCCGCATCGGGCTCCCTGCTCTGCAGGAGGCCTGCTTCTCCTTCTCCCACTCCCCCTGCTTGTGTTCCCTCTCTCGCTGTGTCTCTCTCTGTCAAATAAATAAAATCTTTAAAAAAAAAAAACAAAACAAAAAACAAAAAAAAAAAAACTAAATATGAAGTTGAAAAAAACAGTTTAGGTCTTATGGAATTGAGCTTATGTAATATACTCAAAGGGAAAAGTAATGATGTCATCGGAACAGCTTAAGAATGGAAAACATTTTTAGATCCTTTAATAAAAATATACCAGGGTACATTTTGTTCACTGGAAGAGAAGTCAGCCAGGATAATTCTAGCTTTAAAGTAGAATGTCTTGGGGCGCCTGGCTGGCTCAGTCGGAGGAGCATGCGACTCTTGATCTCAGGGCTGTGCATTGGAGCCCCATGTTGGGTGTAGAGATACTTAAAAAATAAAAAAAGTAAAGTAGAATGTCTTTTTGGATAATTTATTTCACCTAGCTTACTTCTCTCCCTCCCTCCTTCCTCTTAGTCCTGTCCTCCCCCTCCCCCTATTTCTCTTTCTTATCTATGTAGACTTTCCCAGTCCCCTTGATATGAGAATTTCCTAATACCTGTAGCGCATGCTAGACACAATCATCAAAACAAGTTTTTTTTAAAATACAGATTTTATTTATTTGTCAGAGAGAGAGAGCATAAGCAGGGGGAGCGGCAGAGGGAGAGGGAGAAGCAGACTCCCCTGCTGAGCAGGGAGCCCCATGCAGGACTCGATCCCAGGACCCGAGCCGAAGGCAGACGCTTGACCCACTGAGCCACCCAGGCGTCCCAAAACAAGTTTTTTGACAGGTATTTTATTTTTGGCCGAACAAAGCAAATTGCTAGCAGTAATTGCATTCTGAAAAACTATGAATGACTTCCATGGGATTTGATGATTGAGATAGCCCCAAACAACCCCACGAGGCATTTTTGTCCCATACAGTCATGACCATCATTCGGGAGCAAATGGATGGCCATGGATGGCCACTAGAACCCAGGGGATTTGAATGAATCTCTAGTGCCGGTGTATTTTCTGCCTTTTCTCGTGAAGCTGCGGTGTCATGTTCCCGATGAGCGTTGCTAGGTTCCTGTCGTGCCGTGGTGCAGGCTGACCAAGAGTGTGGGACTGGCTGGTGGAGTGGGGTGAGGGTGCTTCTCAAGGAAGTTTCCCGATGGTGTGTGGGACACCGTGGGGAGAGCGAGGGGTGGGGAGGTGCCTGAGCTTCCACCTGTCCTGCGACTAAATAAGCATCTCTCATTTGGTGCAGAGCCGAAGCCAGAGAGAGAGTGGCCCAGAAGGGGACCCTTCCTCTCCACAGCCCACCCCACCATGTGCCAGGTCTGTCCAGCAGTCTGGCTGACAAGTGGGTCTTCTTTGCTTGGCTGGGAGCTGCCCAAGGAGGAGGAGCCCGTGAGCCTGTCTTGATGACGGGCCCTCAGCCCCAAGACGAGCAGGCTCAGTCATGGTGGGTTAAAGCAATGAGCAAAGGACTGAATCAGTGAGTGAATGATTAAACCTGAGGATTTTTTTTTTTTAAGATTTTATTTATTTATTTGAGAGAGAGAGCACACAAGCGGGGGAGCGGCAGGCAGAGGGAGAGGGAGAAGCAGACTCCCTGCTGAGCAGGGAGCCCCATGCGGGACTCCATCCCAGGACCCCGGGATCATGACCTGAGAGCTGAAGGCAGCCGCTTAACTGACTGAGCCACCCAGGTGCCCCACCCCCCAGAAAAATTAAACCTGAGGAACTTTAGGGATTAGCTCTTCTGGGAACATCTACATGTTCTAAGAAAGTTCTTGGAGGTGAAAACAATGAAAAAGGATGAATTTCCTCCAGGCTGCTATAGGAAGCCATCCAGGCTTCCCGGTGATAATCCTGTCATCATTTAAGCTGTTATTTGGGGGGAAAACATGTTTTGGGAAACCCAATAATTGATCATCATTTATCAGAATTTTAGAAATATAAAGTCAGTATGTTTTAAGGGAGTTCTGCTTTGTTCCAGGATAAAACCTCTGTAAATGTTAGTGCATTTCAGAAATACAACCGAACTGTTTTCTACGGTGGGTGGGCTGGGGAGGGTGGCTGGAGAAGCCATCCTGTAAGGACAGCATGTTTGCTCAGCTTCTCATTTGCAAAATCCAGTGGGGACAGGGCTCCCTGGGGGCTGCTGTAGCTGTGTTTCTTACCCTGGACTCTTGTCCTTCCTGTTTGTTCTTATAAATAACATGACTTCGCTTTTCCACTTTTTATCCCTTTCTTGGGCCGTTTTCTTCTAATAATAATGCAATCATATAACAGAAGGAACCATTTATTGAGTTTCTACTCTGGGCCGGCTCTGGATCTGGGGCTTTGCGGTCTCTGTACTCAGTGGGGCAGCCCACCAGGAGCAGGGGTGTCACCCACGCTTGTGACCCACACAACCTGCCCCCCCGCCCCCCCCGTACCTCCAGAGTCAGAATCTGCAATTCAGCAAGATCATTTTAGAGTTGGAGAAGCCCTGCCTTCCCTCAGTTCTCTCATGGAATTCTGACCCAACAAGAGGGGTGCAGATACTTGCACCTTCCAGCTGAGCAAATCACATCCGATTTCCGTTAGTAACTGTTCTTGCTCCATGGGGCAGCCCCATCTCTGGGGGGTCACTGTGGGCTCCCACCTGTCCTGCAGTGTGCTGCATGCCTTTCCAGGACAAAGCCATCTCCCCAGAGTCCCACTGTGACCACATCTACTCACCTGCTCTGTGGATCCTCATGGCTTCTCCAGTGAAGTTCAGAATCCCTAGTCTGGAAGCCAAGGCCCTCCTAGTCGGCCCCCATGCTGTCCAGCCCTTTCTTCTTCTAGTTGCCGAAGCGTGGGGACCTTCCCTTCCAGGAGGACGAATCTCTCTTCCTCCATCATGTCCTGTACCTTCTGGCACACTGCCATCTCCTTGGGAGGAGGGGTGTGAGGAATCCTGAAGCCATGTGCACACAGGCCTTTTCTAGGTCAGGTGAGTTGTCTGTCTTAGGGATGTGTGTGGGGGGGGTGCGCCTGGGTGGCTCAGTCAGTTAAGCGTCCGACTCTTGGTTTCAGCTCAGGTCATGATCTCAGGGTCATGAGATCAAGCCCTGCATCGGGCTCCATGCTCAACAGGGAGTCTGCTTGGGATTCTCTCTCTCCCTCTGCCCGAACTCCACTGTCTCTCTCAAATAAAAATAAATACAATCTTTAATAAAAAGGGTGGGATGTGGGTGGGTCAGCTGCGGGTGCTGGGGGATGTGGTCCTATCACCCCCTTGGCCCACTGTGTTGAAATCAAGGCTCAGCCTGGCTACCCGCTTTGGGATGTCTGCCCGCACTGGGTAGGCCCTGTCCGGCCCCCTTTCCAGCTCTGCTGTAGGCTTCGTCATGGTGCATACACCGTCCCACCTGTGGGGCAGGTGTTCGCGAGGCTGTCCGCTCCTTTCCAGATTGCAGCAGTGGGACGCACGCCCTGCCCCACTAGGTGTGTCTCAGCAGCACCTGGCACAGGCTCAAAGAGGAAAAAATGGACTCACTGCTTATCCACAGAGGATGATCATAAAGAGCTCTCATTTTAGGGGCGCCTGGTTGGCTCAGTCAGCTAAGTGTCTGACTCTTAATTTAGACGCAGGTCATAATCTCAGGGTCATGAGATCGAGCCCCATGTTGCGCTGTGCACTGAAGGTGGGGCCTGCTTAAGGTTCTCTCTCTCCTTCTGCCCCTTCCCTGCTTGTGCTCTCTAAAAAAAATATGGCATATTAATAGAAAATTTGAGGTTTAGTAAGGCCAACAGATCAAGAGACAATTGCCATGGAAAAGATAGTTTATTACTCACCATTCCCAAGAGAAGGGGCATATCATACCACGGGGGGCCACATGGGGACGTACCAGGGTTGGTCAGGAGGTCGGGGGAGGGGATGGGGTCAGAAGCCTTTATTGTGGTTTTCATGGATGGAACAGGCCAGGCAGGATAGACAGGCTTAGGATCAGCTGGTCTGAATAATTTCAGCAGGCTCTGGGGTATAAAGGCTGTCCCTATCTCTCTGGCACCTCGCCCTGGGACAGTTAGGACTGGTGGAAGGTAGCCCAGAGTGTGACAGCCCAGTAAAGGTGGTGCTTAAGGGGGCGGTGTGTCCTCTGGACTGGTTGGTTTGCATTTGAAAAGCATGCTTGGGGGTGAGCTGTCTCTAGGAATTGGCTGACCCTGGGAGGTGCAGTCCCTCCAGGGTCAGCAAGGCCCCGGATGTCAAAGCACCAGAATACAGAATATAAAAGATAGGGTTTATACCTTGACCCTTAGAACGTCTCTCTGGTTATGTGATGCTCAGGCTGATGGCAACCTCCACCAACCCGTCCATCCTGGCATCTGTCTTCCTGGACTATTGCCCGCAGCTGAATCCGTTGGGGTTCGGTGAGGGTGTCAGATAGAAGACTCACATGGGATCACAATGTTGGGCTCGCCACCTCTCCCATGCCCTTTAGGGAGTTCTGGGCTGTAACGTGCTGAGAAGCACCAGTGGGCTCCAGAAGGGCACACTTGTACAGAAATAGGTGCCCTCTCAGTATGTTGTCACGTGTTGGGGACAGAGCCCTTCTAGGTGGCCAGGCTTCAGGAAGGGTGGGGCGCTCCTGTGAGGCAGTCTGAAGGCTGAGGGGCAACATGGATGCTGTTAACCCTTTGCAGGGAAAATATGTATACCTTTTAGTTCAACTTCTGTTGAAAAATACTTTCTGATCCAAATACTATGATATTTGCGGTGTTGATCCTCATAAGCAACCCAGAGAGGCAGAAAGGCCTTTTATTACCAGTTCCATTCCAAAGTGACAGTGAAGCTCAGTGAGGCCGCTGCGTCGGCCAGGGGACATGGGGGGTGCCATCCAGGTCTGCCCCTCTTCGCCCGCGGTGCTCTCCTCCACACACAGCCTCCACGGACGGCAGTGGTGAGAGCTAGAGCCTTAGTCCGAACGCTCTGGTTTTCAGTGCAAAACACCCTCTGGTTCCAAAAGGAGGTAATTTTGCAGGGACTTTGGCAAGGGTAACAGGGGTACGAGGTGAAAGCACTTTTTGCCAAATAATTTCCGAATGGCACAGCGGCAAAGATGCTGCAGACAGCGTGGGGTGTGGGCCAAGGCGAAGAAAGACTGGTAGAAGGCCTGGTGCATCTGGAAGGAAGGCAGATGGAACATAAACCCGAGCGCATGGACCCGACAGCCAGAAGACCCCACGTGTGCAGTGCCCTCCACCAAGAGGGTGTGTATATTTTTCGGAGGTGCAGTTCCTGTGGGGGTCTGAGGGAAGTCCGTTTTGGGTGGTAAGACAGATAACACAGGTTAATCTCCTCACATCCCTCTCTGCTCCCCCCCGCACAGTGCATTTGCTGTTGAGCCATGTGCACAGAACTCAAGTCAATGAGACATGAGGGGAAATCTTCTAGAGGCTTCTGGGAAAAAAATGCCCTCACTGTTTCTTAATCGACGGTGACTGTGGACTCTGTTGGGTACATATGTGGTGCCTGCCGCTGCGTCGGCCACATCTAAGCTCTCACGGGGAGGAGGCGGACACATAGGAGCAGAGCCTGTGGATTCAGGTGGCTCGGGCGGCGCCCACCCTTCTCTGGGGGGATGGGGTTACTCAAGCCCTGATGCTCCTCAAGCCGAGCCGGGTGGGTCAGGTTTCTGCTCCTTGCAGCCAATAGCATCCCAACTGTAATAACAGCTCTTGGCTGCATGATTCCTCCCGAGGAAAACCAGCGATGCTCAGCTACACTTCCACGCTTTCCCTTTCTCTGTCCTTCTTCAGATGCTCTACGGTTCCCTGGGGATAGTGCCTAGGCGCACACGGGGGTGAGCAGAAGGACAAGGCTCTTGTACTGAGGGCAAGGAAGGGCGGCTCCCTTACCTGAGATACTTCCTCAGGAATCACTTCCCTCCAGGACTCGGACACGCGGAGCTGAGGGTAGGCGTTGAACAGAGTCTCAATAACTGTGGGAGCCGGGGCACAGGTCTTCAGCACCTGGTTGGAAGTGGTGGGAGACCAAGCTCACGTTGACTGGGTTTTGGGTTCAGGTGGGGGAAGGGCCAGCAGATATGGCGGTGTGTTTGGGTCTCACTTCTGTCACTTCCTGGCCGTGGGACTGAGGACAGTGGGGCCATGGGAGTTAGTTCCCAAAAAGCACAAGGCAGCGCTCTGGGAGGGGGCCTGTCTTAGCACCATGATGGCTGCAGGTCCCAAGTCTGGGCTTAGGAATGGCTTGCTCATTCCTGTGCCCAGGAGCAGAGTGCCCAGAGCTCCACGGGCTCTCCTGGCCTCTGCATTGCTGCTCAGAGCAAAGGGGAAAGTTTGGTCCAAGGATGGTGTTTGTAATTTCTTATCTCAACTTTCTAATATGTCAGGACAATGAGGGAGAATTGCTTTGCTGTTGAATTTCCTCCTGGCTTGGCCTTTCTATTTTATTTTCCATCCCCACTGGCGAAGGATTCCTGTTTTCTTATTAGCAAGTTTTACAATTCAGCCTCATCAGTTTCATCATGAAGATGAGAACACTATTTGCTTTTTTTTAAAAATAAATTTCTTGTGATGGTGAATGTCAGTGAGCACAAAAGTAGACCCAATGGTATGATGACCTCCATGTACCCACCATCAACCCATGGCCAGTCCCGTGCCATCCACACCCCCGTCACCTCCCCCAGGATTATTTTAAAGCCAATGCAATGGGTCCTGTCATTTCATCTGTAAATATTTCAGTGGGACTCTTGTAGGACACTTCAGGAGAAACACAACATCATAATAAGACCTGAGAAATTAACAAGTTTCTTAGCATCTTCTAATGTATGGCCAGTGTTTAAATTCACAAATTTCTCTTAAATGCCATTATATGAAAAAAAAAATTGTTTGAATAAGAACCCAAGTAAAGGCCAACAGGGTTGAGATTGGTCAATGTATTATCAGAGCTCTCATTTTTGTGTCATGTTATTTATTTGTTGAAGAAACTGGGTTATTTGTCCAGCAGAGTTTCTCAGTGTTGGGATTTTGCTCCTGGTATTGCTGTAGGGTTTTGAAACATGATGCTCTTTGTCTACTTTTTATAAATTCATAGTTGGATTGGGAAGATTGATCAAATTCAGATTTGATTTTGGGGAGGGGCAGGGCAACTTTATAGTCTTCTGTTTTTGAGGTTTAAGATTTACCAAGTGTTGTAAAATTAGTATTTCTTCATTGAGAAAACTGAGTTAAGCAATTTTCTTAAGATCAGGCACCAAATATCTATAGCAGACAATTAACAGGCAGTCCCAACAGCTGAGCTCACTGGGGCTCTCTGAACAAAGTCAAATAGAAGACAGACCTAAATCACTCAGTATGGTTGCTCCATTCACAACTTGCTGAGTTCCCTTCAGATATGAAACCCTTTTTAAATATATTAAAACAAAACAGGAAATTAATATCTCTTTGTTTAGAGATAAGCACTATTAGCATTTTGTATATACTAATGTTTTATGCATTTAGACAAAAAATTAATATATACAGTAAAAGTGGACTAATACTTTGCCTATTATTTTGAAACCTGATTTTTGTCCACTCAAAATCGATTGTGAACAATTCAGAAATTACAAATGAGCATTTCAACATCATTTCAGGAGCCATATATTTTATGAATATATTATAATGTATTCAATGAAGTGACTATTGTAAATGGATGTTATAAACAATGAACACTCTTGAATATAATTCTATCTCTTTCTGCCTCCAACAATTCTTATTTAGATAACAAGATAAATCTGTCCCCTTCTGACACTGAATTCCTGGAAGTAGAAATGTAGGGTCAAGGATTATGTACATTTTAAAGGTTTTTAAAACATACTGTCAAATTGTAAGTTTGTAAATGATCACAACTTTTTGAAGAAATGAGTATGAGAGTGCCTCTTTCTCCTCTACCCAAATCATCTCATTAATTATTTAAATTTGATAGATACAATATGGAATATTTACATTTTTGTTGACCATTTGTCTTCCTTTATAAATTGCTAAATTATGTCTTTTGCTCAGTTTTTCTATAGTATGTTCATTTTCTTTAGTAATTTGTAAATACACTTTATTAAGGTTATTTTTTAGTCAGTCATATTTTTTTAGATTTTATTTATTTATTTGACGCTTAACAACTGAGCCACCCAGGCTCCCCACAGATAGTCATTTTTACAAATAACAGTATTTTCTCCTCTCAGTATAAATATTTCACATTTATTTTTCTTGTCTTATTACATTGACCAGAGCTTTAAAGTTCAATGTTAAAGATTTGTTTATTTACGAGAGAGAGAGACAGAGAGATATATCAAGCACATGTGTGTGCAGGGAGAGGGGCAGTGGGAGAGAATCTTTAAACAGACTCCCCACTGAGCTCAGAGCGCGGCCAGGGGCTCCATCTCACAACCCTGAGATCATGACCTGAGCCAAAACCAAGAGCCGGATGCTTAGCCAAATGAGCCACCCAGGCGCTCCTAAAGTTCAATGTTAAATAACAATACTGATAGCAGACATCATCATCTTATTCCTAATTTTTTAAAAAGATTTTATTTATTTATTTGACAGAAAGAGACACAGCGAGAGAGGGAACACAAGCAGGGGGAGTGGGAGAGGGAGAAGCAGGCTTCCCGCGGAGCAGGGAGCCCAATGCGGGGCTCGATCCCAGGACCCTGGGATCATGACCTGAGCTGAAGGCAGATGCTTAACAACTGAGCCACCCAGGTGCCCCAATTTGCTAAGATTTCTGTATTTAAGAACTAAATATGGTTTGTCATTTCACTTTTTTAACCTACTTTTGTCAGGTTTTAATGTGACTTTATGCCAACTTAGTCAATTTAGAAAATTTCTATCTTTTTAACACCCTGGAAGATTTTAAAAGTACATACTTATTGGAATTAAGAAGGCACAACAGATCTTGCATTTAACACTGTCTAAGCCTGGCCTTAAGCTGCAGGTAATATCAAGTTATTATCACTTTCTCTTCCATGGTTATTGGTATACTTTGTTTTGATTTTTTCTTTTTTGAAAAATATTTTATTTTTAAGTAATCTCTACACTCAACATGGGGCTTGAACTCACAACCCCAAGATCAAGAGTTGCATGCTGTACTGACTGAGCCAGCCAGGTGCCCCTTGATTTCTTCTTGAATCAATTTTGTTAATGTATATTTCCTGAAAAACAATCATTTTATTTTATTTATTTTTTAAAAAATTAATTCCAGTATAGTTAACATACAGTGTTATATTAGTTTCAGGTATACAGTATGGTGATTCAACAATTCTATACTCAGTGCTCATCATGATGAGTGCACCCTTAGTCCCCTTCACCTACTTCACCCATCCCCCCCCCCCATGGCCCCTCTGGTAACCACCAGTTTGTTCTCTATAGTTAAGAGTCTGGGTTTTTTTTTTTTTTTTGGTTTGGTTTGGTTTTGTTTTTTGTCTCTTTTCTTCTTTGTTCATTTGTCCTAGTTCTTAAATCCACATATGAGTTAGATCATATGGTATTTGTCTTTCTCTAACTGACTTATTTCACTTAGCATTATACTCTAGCTACACCCATGTTGTTGCAAATGGCAACAATCTTCATTTTAAAGAAATTTAGCATTGCATATGTATCCATCAGGGTTCCAATAGGAAATAGATGACACGTTGATATAGGATCCTTCTGGAAGGAATTTATTTTTTATTGATTTTTATTTTATTATTTTATTTTATTTTATTGATACAAGGGCTATTCAGCCAGGTGTGAGTACGGGGGAAGTCAAGGGACAGTGCACTAATGTGGAGCTGGTTTCACAGCTATTTCCACCTCTGGGCCTAAAGAGTGGAGAGTAAAGTGAGCTGTTTAGCAAGAGTAGTGATCTTGGGCTGGGGACATATAGCCAGCTTGAGGCAGAGAGAGGTCCAAGCGGAGACATCCTCTGACCTCACCCTCCTCTGGCTGTCTGCTGGGAGACTATACTGGTGAAACCCAGGCAGGCAGAGGGCCCAGAGCCTTGTCAATGTGTCCATGCAGGTGGAGAGCAAATCTGGATGGGAGATACCCCACTATATCTAGAAATAAGCACCCTTCTTCATTTGAACCAGTGTTCTTCCTTGTTTAATCTTGCTGGAATTTCACTAATTTGTTTTTTCAAGGAATCCCCTATTGGCTTTTGGCTGTTCTCTTTTAACATATTCTAACCCATTGATTATTGTGTTCATTGTTATTAATTCCTTTGTCTCTTTCTGACTCCTTGGATTGACTGCTCAGTTAATTTAGTAACCTTTTCAGGGCGCCTGGGTGGCTCATTCGTTAAGCGTCTGCCTACGGTTCAGGTCATGATCCCAGGGTCCTGGGATTGAGCCCCGCATTGGGCTCCCTGCTCAGCGGGAAGCCTGCTTCTCCCTCTCCCACTCCCCCTGCTTGTGTTCCCTCTCTCTCTGTGTCTCTGTCAAATAAATAAATAAAATCTCTTAAAAAAAATTTAGTAACCTTTTCTCCCCTTGAGTCATAATACAAGCAACTTCAAAAATGGTGTGGATTTTCCTTTGAACATAGGTATGGTCATAGCCCTAAGTTTTGAGGCACAGTGTTCTATCTTTCCTAAATATTCTGCGATTAATACCTATTGACGCAGTAATTATTTGGGTGTTTGCCATGCAATTTTCAAAAGATTGTTTTGTAAAAATTAGCTGTTTGCTATTAATTTTCTGGTGTATTGTATTACGGCTTTAAACGATGCCTGCTTTTGGAGTACCAAAAGTTGTATTCTGTTTGCAGGTTCAAAATTCAACATGCACTTGTCTCATTTACCATTTGAAGCTTCTACTTTGCCCACTTGATCTGTGAAAGACTGAGATATGAATGAAAAATCACCCAGAATTATTATTTTTTCTTAGTTTCTCCATTTTAACATAATGTTTCTTTGGCAGATAGGTTCCTAATGGTTACGTCTTCACCGTAGACTGTATTTTTTATCTCTGTCAGTGAATCTTCTCTTCCCTTCAGTCTGTGTATCTCCCAGGAATTCTTCTATGTTGCATATTAATATTGATCCATCATTTTATTTTTCATTTGTTTTTGCTACAATTACCTCTGCCTGCTCTTTAATTTTAACCTTTTTAAAATTTGTTTTGTTTTAAAGTGTTTGAGAGTCTCTGTATTGGTAATAGGGCAGTTTAAGAAATTTATAAGAAACTTATATTTATTGTTATAAATAGTCTATTTGGGTTTACTTTTGTTTAACTTTATTCTTTTTTAAAAAAATGTTTAAAAGATTTTATTTATTTATTTGAGAGAGAGAGAGCAAGAGAGAGAGCACAAGCTTGGGGAGAGGCAGAGGGAGAGGGAGAAGCAGACTGCCCACTGAGCAGGGAGCCCGACACGGGGCTCGATCTCAGGACCCCGGGATCATGACCTGAGCCGAAGGCAGACGTTCAACCGACTGAGCCACCCAGGCGCCCCTGTTGTCTGATTTATGTTACACAGATTTGTATCTTCCTTGTGTTTATTTTTATATTTTGGAAGTATGTATCCTATTTAAAATTCTACTAGTGCTTACCTTCAAAATAAAAAATGATGGCCTATATTTTCTAAACATCAAAACTGTATCTTTTGTGTTCTAGATGTGCCATTATCTCTACTCTCCCGTTCCTCTCATAATCAATTCTTCTCCTTCCTTAATAACATCTGGAGTTTTAGTCCTGGATTATGATTATTACAAGATCGTATTTTATGTTATGTATCTCCTCCAGAAATAATTTTTGGTATTAGCGTTTAGTTTTACAACCTGCCTTTCAATTACTGAAGCTGTTTCTATTTCTATCCCAAGCTCCTACTAGAAGCTGGGGATTGTGTTACGTCAGCGTGATACAGTGACAAGATCTGCCTTCACAGAATTTTACAGTCCCAAATAATAAAAGAATAAAAAAACAATAGAAAACAGGTGCCACAGTACTGTGGTGGGGGAATCACAAGGTACTAGAAATGGTACCTAAGTCAGACCTGGATTTGCAGTGGGTGGTGAGTTGGTTGGTCAGGGAAGATTTCTGGAGGAGGTGACATTGGAGCTAAGACCTGGCTAAGGAGGAGGAGTTACAAAAGTAAGGAGAGTTCTGAAGATAAGAGTGTTCCAGGTGAACCAACCTGGGAGGTGAGGAGGAGCTGAAAATGTTGGCCGGGTACGGAGCCTGACGTGGGAAGTGTGAGCCAGAGACTGGGGACGAAGGCAGGGCATGGGCAGGAGGAGCGCCAACCACTGTGATGAGGCTGGACATGACCTTGAGGACACAAGGGAGCCCTGGGGGATTGCAAGTCAGGGAGTGACAGGATCAGATTTTAATTTCAAAAGCATCACCATGGCTACAACGTTGAGAACAGTTTCCAGGGGCCATACTGGAGGCACAGAGTGCAGCTCAGGGGACATCTCCACAGGCTAGGAGAGATGGTGGCAGTCAGGATGGAAGGAGGAGGAAGATCCTGAAAGACAGTTAGGAGGTGGAGTTGAGGGAATCTGCAGACTTGAGTTTCCCATCCCTGAGATGGTCTTTCACCTCATCTTTTTGGCTGTTGGAGCATGTCCACCCCACGGGCCTTCAGCCCAGGGCACCCCAGACAAGTTGCCCTTGCTAAGAGCACCCATGGGCTGCTACATCCGGTGGTGAGTGCTCTGCCTTGCCTTGTGCTGCACTGGCCACATCTGACATGGTTAGTCAGGTCCTCCTCTACGATACGTTCTTCACTTGGTTTCCAGGAACCCGTGCTCTCATTCCACCTCCCTCACTGGCCCCTCCTGTTTCCTTGGCGGTCTTCTCATCACTCCTTCTTCTTGATGTTGGCACACCCCTGCATTCAGCCCTTGTTCCTCTTCGTTTTCTGTGTATTCTCACTTCCTGGTGATCCCATCCAGTCTCCTGGCTTTAAATACCATGTGTATGTAAAGAAGGTGTGGGACATACGCATGATGGAACGTTGCTCAGCCATAAAAAAGACTGAAGTCTTGCCATTGGCGACAACGTGGATGGAGCTAGAGAGTATAATGCTAAGTGAAATAAGTCAGTCAGAGCAAGACACATATCATATGATCTCACTTATATGTGGAATTTAAGAAATAAAACAAATGAGCAAAGAAGAAAAGAGACAAACAAAAAAACCCCCAGACTCTTAACTATAGAGAACAAACTGGTTGTTACCAGAGGGGACGTGAGGGGGGGATGGGTGAAGTAGGTGAAGGGGATGAAGAGTGCAGTCATCGTGCTGAGCACTGAGGAATGTACAGAATTGTGGAATCACTGTATCGTACACCTGAGACTAATATAACACTGGGTGTTGATTCTACTTGACTAAAAATAAATAAATACCACCCACATGCCCCTGGCACTCAAAAGTGTATCTCCAGGTCAGTCGAATCCTTCCCTCAAGCTCTGGACTGTAACAGCCTACTGCTTCCTTGGTATCAAAACAACCCCCCGAGTTCTGTTACTTACTCTACCCACAACCTTCCCACCTCAGCTGATGGCAAACCCATCTAACCAGCCTCTCAGGCTGAATGCCTTGGAGTCATCTTTGACCCCTCCCTTTCTCTCACATCGCACATCCAATTTGCCAAGATATCCTGGTGGTTCCACTTCCAAAATACATCCAAAATCAGAGCGCCTCCCTCATGCTTGCCACCAGCGCCCCTCACGTGGATTCTGGCAACAGCCCCCTAACTTGTCCCTCCACTTCTGCACTCCTCCTCCTGACATATTTCCTCAGCACAGAGGCCAGAGCGTCCCCATCAAATGTTAGTGGGTCGTGCCACTCTGCTCAAGTCCCTCCCATGGGCAAAGTCATGACAGTGCCCTATAAGACCCCATACCATCTGAGCCTCTCCTCCACCTCTGGTCTCATCTCCTACTATCACCAGCTCTCTCCACCATCAGCCACATTGGTCCCCTCATTCTGCACACAGGTCAGGCCCACTCTAGTCTCAGGTTGCATACTGGCTGCTGGTTGGCTGGTCCCTTCCCCCCTAGATATGTCCTCACCTCTCTCAAGTCTTGACTCAAAGTCACCCACCCTAGCTACTGCACTGACAACTGCAACTGCTCACCCTTCCCCCCACTTTCTCTCTCTCTAGCCCTTATCATTTTATTGGTCCATTTTTTATGCTCATGGTTTAAAGACTGTCTTCCCCTTAGACTGTAAGCCCCACGAAGGCAGGAATACTTTTTTCCCCCTTGAACTGTTCACTCATATATCCAAAGCACCTAGTATGTTGCTGACACATGGCTGGTACTCAATAAATATCTGTTGACTAAATAATCAAATAAATAGAAGTATTTTTTTGATGCATTAGGAAGGCATATCTTATGAGCCCCTGATATCTAAAAGTGTTTTACTTTTGCCATCAAAATGAAAACCAACCTGGATGAGTCTAAAATTCTAGCATCCAAACTTTTTCTTTAAAAATCTGAAGATGGTATTTCCTTATCTCATGATACTCTGGCAGCAGAGAAATCAGAGTCCAGCCTGAGTTTTATTCCTTTATGAATAACTGTTTTCTGCTCAGATACGTGCAAGATTTTTCTGTGCTTTTTTAGAACACTTTTGCTAGAATGTATATAGGAATGTGTCTCCCAGGACGCCTTGCTGGCTCTCCCGGTAGAGTGCGAGACTCTTCATCTCAGGGTTGTAAGTTCAAGCCCCATGTTGGGCATAGAAATTACTTAAAAATAAAATCCTAAAAAAAAAAAAGAAATAAAAAAAAAAGGAATGTGTCTCCCATCACTGATTTGCAGAGAATATCCATTCAACTTCTAGGAGTTAAGACTTCTGGTGCAGCTAAGTTTTCTTCTATTATGTCTTTAATTACTATTTCTGATCCATTTGCTCTAGGCTCTTCTTCAGTAACATCACTTTTCTGTAGGTTGGCTCTCTACCCTCTGCTTTTCATGACCACCACCTTTTCTTCTATTTATTCATTTTTTTTTTCTTTTGCACTTAGGAAGAGCTTTTAATATTAGTCCTCCTTGTAGTGAACACACTGTGGTTGACTTTCCAACACTCCAAAGGATTAGTATAATTCAGTCAGTGTAACTCCATTCTCCTTGTCATCTCTGGTTTGGGAAAGTGCATGTTTAAGTCAGCCTGGGCCAGTGAAACACAGGAGGGCCTCCTCAGGGCTTCCAGAGAAAAGCAATTGGATTTGAAGCTGGCTGGCCCAGTTGTTGCTGGAGGCCATCTTATGACCAAGAGATGAGCCATTCTGGGGATAAAGCTGACTCACTGAGGTTGGAAAAATCTGGTTCCTTGATGGCATCATGGGGACACAGAAACAACCAATCCTAAAGCCTGCCTTGCTTCTCCATTTCTTGTTATATGAGATACAGTGGAGGCTGGAACTAAGTCAGGAGCTGCCCAGCGGGGCTGTGACCATGAGGAGGAGCCGTCGGGGTGCCAGGGCCTTGGACATGCAGGTGCTGCTGGCAAAGCTACCAAGGCAGAGAAAGTGGAGAAACACCCTGGCTTCTTTTTCCTTCCACACCTAGTTTTCCATGGTGTCACCTTCTGCTGAAGCCGGCCAGAAGCCAGCTGGTATGGGACTTTGAGCTCAGCTTGAAAGGTCTAGCTGCGCTGCCCCCATCCCCTCAACATGCAGAGTAGACTGCGGGGACACCAGCGAGGGGATCTGAAGGCACACGTGCCAACAGCACAGCTCCCTCACTTACATCACTGGCTCTGTTCCCTTTATGAATCAGTTCTGCTTTTTGCTTCCTTTCATGTGCTCTCCACCCTCCCACTGTATAACCTTGCGTCCTCCATCTTCCTTTTCACGCCATTCTACTGCCTTGTCCCCATAACCGGCTCTGTTTTAGGGACTTAGAGGCTATGTCTTGCACTCTGTAGATGAGGCACCCATGGCACACAGTTTCCCAGACTTTCTTCTGGATCTTCTGATGGGAGGTATGGATCTCCTTTCTAGTCTCTGGATGCTGTCCCCGTTATTCATTTTTCTGGCCCCCTTTCCCTGTCACGGATCCATTTATTTATCTCCCTATTCATCTGTGATTAAGGCAAGATCAGACATGAGGTCTGTTAAAATGCAGGAGAAGTCCGTGGTGCCGTTCTCATTCCACTTGGGAGCCTGTGGAGGGGCCGCGTGGAGGAAGGCTCACGAGGACGATGCCCAGCCCCATTCCGCTTCCACATTCACCTGGTAACTGTGCCCCACCGGGAGGTCTCTTCTCCTACCCTCTTCCCAGCAGAGTTAGCAGGTTGCTATGCAACCTGAGTTCCTTGGTTTCCACCTCTGCACTTTGCTGCATCTCCTAGAATGCACTGCATCTCCAAAGGCATCCCCTACGGCCTGGTCGACTTTAAAAACATTTTTGTAATGTCTGCCTGATTGCCTGAAAACTTAGGGCAGCATGGCAGAGGAGCGGGGGCTCCCTGACTCAGACATGAGGTCATCGTGTTGGTGCTGCGGATTTGCTCTTTCTCCCCACTCCCTTCCTATCTCCCTTCCCTCTTCTTGCCTGTCTTTGCAGATGTGACAGTAGGAAGACAGGAACAGCTGCCCTTCAAAAGCTGGTACTCACATTACCACTGTAAGAATGATCACCACTGGGTCCCTCCCTACCCGAAATTTGTTTGTTTTTTTGTTTTTTGTCCCAATCCAGACGTAAGCGGGCTTTGGAGCAGGAGAGAGACGGAATGGCAGAGCGAGAGCCAGGCAGGCAAGCATCTTCCCACCCGAGCCTCGCCCAACCTTATCCTTTCACCACCGCACAGTGTGCCCCCGACGTGTGGATATTTCTGGCTTCCACGAGCCGCCACTAACATGCCATTTTCTGGAGCACAGCAGTCTCTGATTTCAGTTGTCCCCCTTGTGCGCTGGGAGGAAACCAGGCCATGAAGAGGAGCGGTTCACATTGGACCCCTCCAGATCTAGTCTCCTAAGCCATTCCTGCTTCTTCAGACCTTCCCCCGGCTACCCTCACCCGGCCAGTGACCCTGCCGTTGGCCCCCTCTCCTCTTTCTGCAAAAATGTTAAATGGTCCCCAAGGACTGCATGAGACAGGGAGGCCTCTCCCTCACTGTCCCCCCAGGAAGAGCTGCCCTCCCTTGGCAGATGCGCCCCCTCCTCCCTGGGCCCCTCCTCCCTGGGTCACAGACTGTGACCAAGTCTTATTGCCTGTCTCTGGGAATTCATTTCCTGTCTCTCCTCTGTTCCACCGCTCTGGGGCTCCGCGGCCCTCCCCAATCCCCCGGCACTGTGCCCCCTCATGTTTGCCAGGCAGCTGGCTGCTTTCATCATTTTTATGCCAACACAGTTTAAAAATCTCGGCTGCCTCCTTGCTGTCTGCAGAGATGCAGACCCTGACATCCTGGTGTCATTAGGGTCCACGCACACTCTCCTCAGCTAATGAGGCGGCAGAAAGAAAATTAAGGGGAAAAAATCACACAGGCACATTGCTCTATATGTAGATGGAGAAATAAAACAAGAGCAAGAAAAACAGAGGTGCGCCATTTATGAGGGCTCGCCTCCCTCCTCCCCCCTGGGGAGGGGTGCACACGCAGCTCGGGCGGAGACAGGAAATGGTGCCTGGTTTTTGACTACTGCAACCCCGGGATTCTCCCACTAAAAAGCTTGTGAAATTGGGGGTACCGTGAAGTCACTTTACCTACTTCTGTATGTAGGTAAAACGGAATCGCAAAAACTTGAGGTCCATCCTTCCAGCATGGTCAGTGCCCAGAAGGTGAGGAAAGACTAGAGCTCTGCAGATGTTTCTAGAACCTGTCATTCTCACCGCCAACCTTCATTTCCCCTTGTGGAAGCTATCTGCATGCCTCACCTAGATCGCCACAATGGTCTGTGCTTTTCCACCAGTCCCCTGCCCTGGCATGTTCTTTACACTTCAGCAGAAAAATCATCCCCGGTACTCATTTGATTATGTCACTTCTCCTGCTGCAAATGATGTAATACATTCCCATTGTTCTTAAGACAAAGCCTAAAACCCTTACCCCTGAAGGCCCTTCCTCTGGCCCCCTCTCACCAATTCCTCCCAGCTACTGGGGCATCTTCCAACTGCGCCCATTACAGTGCTCCTTCTGCCCCAGGACACTTGCCCGTGCTGTTCCTTCTGCCCACAAGGGTTCTTCCTTTCTTCACAGGGCTGAGTCTTCAGCCTTCAGGTCTGGGCTCACTCCACCTGTGCTTGGAGGAGCCTCTCACCCCGCCCTCTGCCCCAGCCAGCTCAGGCCCCCTGTTTGGCATTTTCCAGCTGCAGAGGGCCTTGTTTGAGCAGCTCTCTGACCATGGCAACTTCACACTGAGTGTGTGGTGGTCTGAGTCAAGGCTGGCCTCCACTCAGGTGGCAGGCAGCTCCACCAGGGCAGGACATATGCATGCTGCGGTCCAACACGAACTCCTACCCCGAGCACAGGAGTTCTGAGAAACGTCTGCCGAACGCGTAAGTAAGTGCGGGTGGGACACACAGCCCGTGGGTGTGGTTCGGGGCGAAGGCTCACCGCTGCTGCTGTCCCTGCACTTCACCCGCTCCTGGACCGGGTCCGAACCATTCAGACGGCCCAGGCCAGGGGCACAAGGAGCAAGAGACGTGAGCAAAACCCTTTATTCCAGACCAAGCATCCGACCCCCAATCAACTAGTGACAGTTGCAAAACAAATTCAGGTCCCCAGGTGTGTGTTTCCCTGCCCTCCTGCCCGCTCTCCTGCAGGCCGGGCCCCCGCGTATGCTGACAACTTCCAGGATTCAAACCCGGCTGCAGCCTGCCACTGCGCCTGCACCTGCCCTCGCGCCCCGACGTCTGACTCCGGTGTTAACTAGCGGGCAGCCGGGCAGAAAGGCCTGGCACTGTCAACATGCTCGCTTCCCAAGCCGTGACACCACTTTGATTTTCGGGGCAGAGCACTGCGCATGGCTCCGATGGATGCTTCGAGTCCGCCTGCCGCGGTGACGGTGCCTTTGTCTGGGCATGGGGGAGCTGTGATTTATGTCATAAGCTCGCTGTGAAACCTTTGCCTCAGTAATTCTGAGCTCCGTGGGTGTCTCTTTACATCTATTTAAAGCACGGCTGCTGCCCACGGACGGCGTGCTCTGTGACATTCCCCGGTGCCTCTGGGTACGCCCCGCCATGGCGCGGAGTCTTGCCTGCAGAGCATCTTTGTGGCTCGTCTGCGCTGGCTGCGCACTCCACGAGTCTGCTGAGCAGAGTCGGACCTGTCCCTTTGATGTCCTGCGTGGTGATTAGACCCGTTCCCTGGTGGACCACGTGCAGGGGCCTGGGGGGAGGGGCATGCTGCTGCCTGATTTCCAGAGTTTTCCCTGTTTGTCCTGGGGCACGGCTAGAACAAACACAGGCGCGTGTATCTTTGTTTACAGCATTCCCAGCGGGGTGGCAGATGCGTCCCCCTTTGCAACCTGCTCCAGACCGGAGCGCCAGGGGCTGGTGGCTGTGGACCCCGGCGGCACTCCTCCGTGGGGTGCCCCCTAGAGGTGTGGGGGACCTCGGCGTAAAGAAGTCAGATCCCCATTTGCAGAGATTTAACCTGCAGGCCACTGGGCCCTAGAGTTGCTGGAATCCCCTTCATTCATTCAGCAACACTGACTGAGGAATTGCAGGCGCAGGCACTGGGGGTGGGGGGTGGGTGACAAGGTGGCAACGCTTTTTTGTGAACGCTTCCTAGTATTAAGATTTCTCAAGGAAGCTCCAATCCCTTCCCAAATGGTGTGAAATTACTGAGAGATTCATTGTCACTTTTAGGAGCCAGGCGCTTCTCATGGCCTCTTGGTCCCTGCTGTATAACAAACGGCCTCCGAATTCAAACCTACCTGCAGCTTGCACCCCCAGTGACCATGCTCTAGTCTCGTGTGGCTGATGAAGTATGGGGGCATCCCAGGAGAGGGCCCTTGGAGGCCCAGACGGGAGACACTGTGCCTTCTCCTGCATCTCGAGGTGAAGGTAGGGTAATTCTTATAGCTCTGAAGACAGTTCAGGTGCTAGAGGTCCTGTCCCCAGGGATGATGTCCGTGGGGCTGCACCTAGGACTTGGAAACCTACAAAGATCACTCAGATCGAATGACTCCAAGGCTAACAGCAGATTATGACTAGTCACTACTGAAATATATTGACTTTTTTTTCTTTTCAAGGATTTGCCCCAAATATTTTTCACTTTTGGCCCATTGCGCAAAGCCATTTGTTTTGTGTGTTTCTTGTTCCTTCTGTACGCAGTTTCATGCCAGGAGGGGTGAAGTGGGTAATGCAAACATGGTGTGACCTGGAGGGGCAGCAGGGGTGTCCTGTTTCCACTGTATCAGCTGATGAACTAAGACTGCTAATATTGGGACACATTGCAATGTAAATGATGACTATAAAAGGTAATTTATATTATATTATATATAATATAAATGCTGGTGTTCCCTTTCCAGAATCTGCCATATTGAAATCCTGCAGTAGTAGAGTGTAATGGAGAACAATTCAAAGATACTGTGAGAGGTAGGGGAAGAACCTTGTCACAGGGTTTGTGAGGTAAGGACACACCCAGGGAGTTATGTGGTTGGATTTTCCCCCTTTCACCCATGTTTTAATAGACACAAGCATTACTCGGCACGCATCTACAAGGCAAAGTTGGCATTTGAGAGAGATGTGTGGATTTCACTATTTCAGACCACTTAGAGTGCTGTCCTTTTAAAGTAGAAGATTTTAGCTATTTGTTCAAAACTTACCCGGCCAAAGTATGTCTCCTGCATATGATCAGTGAGTCTGGGTATGATTTTTAAGTCGAGCACACTCAATTTATAACTAATGGAATGATTTCCCTTCAATGGAGTCTTTTTAGGAGGACGAGCCCTTATTCCAACCAATATTTGGGGGACTTTTCTTTTGGAAATATTTTCCATCTTCTAAGTACTTTCTCTGATGGGCAATCTTTACTCTTTATCTTTGTCATTTCAGGGTAGATCTGACACGTGGAAAAAGTGGCAGGCTGCTCAGAGTCAAGTCTGCAAAGTGGGGCTGAAGTCCCAACACAGCCCTGACCCTGAGCTGGGCATTTCACCTGGCTGAAACCCAGGTAGGAGAACCTCATGTGCCTGGGTCATGTGCCTGGTGTATTTCGCAGGAGTGTGGTTTGTACTGAATGACAGAGATCTGCACACGTGTCAAGTGCTTTCATTAATGTCATTAGTAAGGTAGGTGGTCAGATTGGGTATTTCGTTTCAGATCAAACACTGGACTGACTTTCATTGTTTACCAATTAGATAAGCTGCCAAAATATTTTGAGCCATGATGGCGTCATCCAACTAAGTGCCCGGGGTCCCCAGTGTAACTAATTTTCTTTAAAAAATTATTATTATTATTATTATTATTTTATGTTATGTTAATCACCATACATTACATCATTAGTTTTTGATGTAAAAAATTATTATTATTTAAGTCGGCTCCACACCCAACGTGGGGCTTGAACTCACTACCCTGGGATTAAGAGTCGCACGCTCCACCAGCCAGGCGCCCAGACAACTGCCTTTTCTAGCGACTCTGGCGAGGAGGCTTCGGGGCCCTGCCCTTGCAAGTGTGGTCCAGCAGCCTCGGCCTCACCTGGGAGCCCCCACCTCCTGCACCTGGGAATCGGGAGCGGCATTTTGCCTGGTCCCCAGGGGGGGCTGCGGGGCCCCTTAAAGTTTAGGAAGCGCATGGAGCCTCGGCTGCGGGCCCGTCCCCGCGGCCCTCTACTCACCTTGGGGAAGGCGTCGGGCCACACGGTGGGGGAGCCGTGGTTGAGCAGCGCCTGCACCGTGCGCTGCGGCGCGGCGTCGGGCGCGCAGGCGGCCGTCTGCAGGGCGCGGGCCAGCGGCGAGGCCCCGCCGTAGTCGAGCGCGCCCGCGTCGGCGCCGTGCCGCAGCAGGAGGCGCGCCAGCTCCGGGCACGCGCGGCCGCAGGCCTTGTGCAGCGGGCTGCGCTCGTCCTCGTCGCGCGCGTCCGCCGCCGCCCCGCGCCGCAGCAGGAGCGCGCACAGGCGCAGGCAGCGCGCGTGCTCGTCGGGCCGGCGCGCCGCGCCGCACGCTGTGCTCAGGGGCGTCTCGCCGCGGCCGTTCCTCGCGTCCACGCGCGCGCCGCAGCCCAGGTAGAGGCGCGCGTGCTCGTCCAGGCCGCGCTGCGCCGCCACGTGCAGCGGCGTGTCCCGGCCCGCGCCGCCCGCGCCGTGCACCGAAGCGCCGTGCTCCAGCAGCGCCTGCGCGCACCTGCGGGGAGGCCAAGGCGGTCACCGGGGGGCGGGGCGCGACCTCCGGACAGCCCCACCCGCCGCCCGCGCCCGCCGCTCCCCTCCACCCCTCGGGGCGACTTGGCTCCCTGGAAAGCAGGGGCGGCTCTCAGTTCAGCTTTTCCGTGCCCAGCCTGGGGGAGTTCGGACTGAGCGGGGGAGAAAATGAGACTGTGGCCCGCCCTGGGGGCTACGAATGGTGGAAGTAGCTGGGACCGTGTCCTAAGAATCCCCGAGCCGAGTAGGGCCTTAGGAGGACTTTGTAACGGCTTGGTGCTACTTTGCAAGGTCATGTGCAAATGGCAGTGCTCGAAGCACTAACTGCCTGGGCTCTTTGTCGTAGCTGGCAGTCACAGAGGGCCTGCGAGTCCTGGTTCTGAAGAGGGGCCCTTGGACCGGCGGGCTCTTTCTAATCCCGTAGGTGTCTCTGCTGTAAACTGTTTGGCTTTGCTGATGGTGTGAGGCAAGGCTTGCCTTGCTCCCGCAGAGGGACTCTAGCTCTTAAGGCGCTGACGCGGATTGGCACTGGGGTGTCCTCAGACGGGACTGGAAGAAGGGGGTGGAGCACACAACCGTGCCTAATTGTGGGGCTACCTTTGTTTCAGTCGGACTTCCCTTGGAGACTGTGAATCTTCGCTGGGCCCATCTGGGTACAGACCCCAGTGGTCTCCTGGGGGGGGGGGGCTCCCAGACTCCCATGGGACCCTGTGGTCTCCCCCAGAGGTGGGAGTCTTCTGCTGCCTCCAGGTCCACCAGCTGGATCCCACAGCCCAGTGCCTCTCTCAGGAGAGCGGCTTCCGCAGAGCCTCCCGACACCTGGGAGAACACCCACACACCTACCCAAGCGCACATGGCAGGCTGCTGACCAGGCCAGGCTCACGCTGGGCCTTGGGCCTCGGACCCCAGTGGGAAACTCTAGGCTGAAAGCAGGAGGCCAGCCGCACAGATCCTCCGCCATGGGGCCAGCCCTTGCCCTCCGTGAGCACTACCAAAACACCAGCCCCCTTCAGAGCCGCGCTCCCGGGTCACCGTCTGGACAAGCCATGAGTGTGCTTGCCTTACCTGTGGAGCCCCGGGCCCCTCTAGCTCGTCCACACCTGTTGGTCCCCTTCTCATCTCCGCCCTGTTGGGACTTGAGTCGTAGGCCCCTCATCTCTCAGCCCTCCCTGGCATCCTTCCTTCCCGGGTGGCACTGTGGTCACTCTTAGCATCGCGGCCCCTGGAACTGAGGGGACGTGGCCGTCGCCCACGCCAGATGGCCACGTCTTCCATGGGGAGCCCAGTGGTCATCTACCTGCTCTTCCCCACTTGGCTGCTGAGTGCCCTTGGAGGAAACGGGGGTCTTGGACACTGGCCTCCAGCCTCCCTGGGCCCCGGAGAACTCGCGTTTGCCCGGCAGTCCACTGTTGAAGGCCAGTTCCTCCCTCCTTGCCCTTTGATAGCGACTCCAAATGTGGGTCATTAGCCTCCGCTCCCTCTGTATTTCTCCTGTCCACTCCGTCCGCCCTCTCGTCCTGCTTCCTTCAGAGCTGGGGCTCTCTCAGGAGCGGCCACCGGTCCTGCCTTCTGCCCACGAGTCCACCCTGACACCCACTAGGATCTGTTTCTGCAGCGAGCATTCTGTCCTTGCCCCATATGTCTGGGGAAGTGGGTCCCGTCTCCATCAGCTGCCCCCAGATTCAATCCTTTTCTGCCTCCCTGGGGGTCTTGTTCTGTGAGTTACTTGTTCTTTGCCTTTTCCTTGTCACCCAGCTGCCTCGTATTTCAACTGATCACTCGGCCCCGGGGACTCCACCTCGGCAGTGGTCACTGGAAATGCCTCCTCCCTCCACTCCCACTGTCACTGCCCTTTGCGGAGGCCCACGTCATTTCTAGCCTGAGCCTTAGCCACGGACCCGTACTCTGCGCCCTGCTCTAATCTAACGAGCTCCATACTACCCAGAAAGAGCCTTTCCAGTGTGACTCAGACATGCGCCAGCTGAAAACCCGAGGGCTCCTCCTGACCACTGCACAAAGCCCGTGCTCCCCCCCCCCCCCGCCCCACGGGACGCGGCCTGACCCAGCTCCCGTGGGCCTCCCCGGCTTTATTTCCTGGAGCTCCACCTTGTGCTTCAGCCCTGCCTGGCCAGGTTCTTAGAATACACCTGCTGTGTCGTGCCCTCACACCTCCTCCTCCTCTGCGTCGCCTTCCCTGTGTCACACCCCTGTGTTGTCTTATACCGCGTACATGAAGTGCCCGGGCATCGCATTTATCACACCACATTTGAGACGTTCACTAGCACGTCTGACTCCTCTCAAGACCAGTGGCTGCTTGAGGGTAGAAGCAGGGGTTTTAATGGTCTCTGCGCATCCGTGCCCGTGGCAAGCTAGCCCGCTGTGGGTAGTTCCCGAAAGCACGTCGCACCAAGGCATCTGGTTAATGAACATCTTTCAGCTCTCCTTCCTGCGGCTGCTGTTTTTCCTGTTATTTACCTGGCTGGGGCTCCGAACGAGATCCCCCATCGAGGGTGTCCAGGCAGGAAGTGGTTGCTGCCCTTCGATCCGTTCATGTCTCCACCCCGGGTCTCTCAGTATTTTTAATTCTGTCTCTCTATTTCTCTAGCCTCCCTATAGCAGTATCTGGAGAAGTGGTCTGTCTTGGGGGAAAAATCTTTACAAACAAGTACAGTTTGATGTGAAATGTCCTTTGGGACAATAACCAGCTAAGAGAGGATGCAAATTTCACAATCAGAGTGCTTCACATTTGCTTCCTCCTTGCCTCTCTGGGAGGCATTTTGAACAGTGCAGCAGGAGGTGAGAAATCAAGGGTTCTGTCTCCTTTTGCCGCTGAGCCTGTGTGTGCTCACAAACAATCACAAAACATTTTCTTCTACTATTTTTTTTTAAAAAGCGCCCAGCCTCTCCAAATAAGTCCGCTGGGAAATACAGCTGGGCCTCTTTTCCCCATCCAGAGCCTAACTGGCGGATGGCCAGGTTGCTGTTTGCAACAAGGATACCCTTCAGAAGAACGAGGGCACCGGCCCAACCTCCGGAGGGCTGCAGGTGCCCTTTTTTGTTTTTAATGAAGAGCCTCTAATTGGTTAAACCTTGGCACTTCCTTCGAGCAGGTAATGATGTAAGTTGCAGACCACAGGCATGAGAGAAACAACACAAACAATTCAAGGAGGCAGATCTCTGCTGGTGCACACTGGGCAGTCATCAAAAATGAAGGTGTGGGAGCCTGTTTAATGACATGGAAAGCTATTTGCAGTGGTTATGTGAAAAGATTAGGTACAAAATAGCACTGAACAGTCTTGTTTAAAAAAAAAAGAAAAGGCAGAGACGTATAGGCATCGAGAGCAAGCAAGCCCAGAAGTCGAGAGGCCGATGTGTGTTTACCTATGGCTGATGGGGTGAGGGGTGCTTTGATTTCCTTTTTGCTTGCCTGTATTTTCAAAATTTCCATAATGAATCAGAGTTACAGTTTGAGAGGGAGCAAGAGAGGTTGATAATAACAAACCCATCCCCCGCCGGCTGTTGCGACAATTCCTGGATTCTAAGAATGTCAGCTGAGTTTTCCAGGTTCCCAGAATGAGCTCAAAGTTTCCACTGCTCTGTCCAGGTCCAAGCCGTGCTCTCAGAAAGTATGTATGGCAGTACCCCCGAGAAGGTGAGCCTGAAGGCGGGCAGGGGTTGTGAGAAGCAGAGTGATAAAGTGATAACAGTCTTGGGGACCTCCTAGACCTGACCTTGTAGGTGTCAGGGTCTCCAGTGGAAGAGGAAACGGCCCAGCAAGGAAAGCCCCACCCAAGCTTTTGCAGGAGGCTGTGGGCAACTCAGCTTTGGCTGAGTCCTTTCCTTGGGGGCAGGTTTTGTGACCAGGTTTCCTGCTATCCTGATAGACGGGCAAGTCAGGAAGGCCTGGGGCTACTGTCCGATGGCCACTGTCAGGACCCGAGGGTACATTCCCATCTTAGCATGTCAGAACCGACTTGTCTCTGTTTTACAGGAATTCAGGAGACACTGTGCGGTCTGAACAGCCCCTGATCCAAAGCAGCTGGGGCGAGCACTAACACCCCCCATTCCTCATCTCTGTCTTTGATAATGATCGTGGTGACAGGCTGTTACAGGGGCCCAGGGTTCACAGTACACGGAAAAAGTAGCTTGAGCCAAAAGGCAGGAGTTAATAGAGATGAGCCCATCAAGGGCTGTTGAATCAGTGTCATCTTAACTTATTTCTAAGTGGGGAAGTGGGACTCTGAGCCCACATCCCACACACCGCTCCCATCTACCTTCCAACGTCTTCCTGGGGCACTGCCTAGTTACCTCCCAGGTGCAGAAGTCCACACCAGTCCTTCACCTGGGCTTTTCTGCTGTTTCCTCGCTCCCGCACCGTTTGACACCACCCGCCAAGCCTCCCTGCCTCCCATGAGGCAATCCCTACTCCGGGCTTTCCTTCTTCCATCCTCCCTCCTCCTCATTACTCGGTTTACACAAAGCCCTCAACAGTGGGATTTCACAGCCTCTGGACCTGAGCTGAGAGGTTCCCAGTACTTGATTTCTAAATTTATTTTTAAAAAATGTTATCTGCGGTTTTTGCAACAAATCTGCATTGTGGGTGGAATTTGCAGGTGGGAAAATTGAGGCTTAAAAAGGCCAGTGACTTGCATAAGGACATACAGCCAAGGTTTTCCTCCTCTGGCTCCAAAGCTCTCAGCCATGCCACCCACCTGCTGCCTCTTCCCATCGATATGGTCTGTTAAGCACTCTCTCTGAGCAAGGCACTGTGCGAGGCATTTTCCATAAGTTATTTCTGGACTTTTCTGCCAGTGCTTCATGCATTCGCTCACTCATTCAGTAAGTGGGGGACACTGTCCGTGCTGTGTTCCGTACTGCCCTCAAGGCAGGGAGAAATGTGTCTTGTCTGAGCACTTCCTAAGAATTTCTGGACAGACTTGCGGTAGGACCCAGAAGGCAGGACAAGGCAGGGGAGGTCACCAGCCTTGGGGACTTGGTGCTGAGGCCACAGCAGCCTGCTTCTCACCCAGTTATGCCAGCAACTCTGCACGCGAGATCTCATTCCTCCCAGCTGCACTCAGTTTTTGAGGTTTGGGCAATGATCTCAAGGGTAGGGACGTGGGAGATGAAGGTGAGCCCACCGCCAGCACATCTTGCTTGGGATGGGAACCCCAGCTATCACTGGGTAATAGCATGACTCAGCAACCACCAAGAACCAGCACTGAAAGAGCAATGTAGCGAACAGTGAGAAGGAACTATTCAAAATCACATGAAATTCAAGATTCAGAAACCTCGCTTCATCTTTTTCGTGGGGAAAGAGACATGGCTCCTAAGCACTTTGTTCGCGTGTTAAGCATCTGCCTCCTGAGCAGCGTTTCCTATGGCCGGGGGTCGCCAGTGTCCTTGGACAACCCCAACTGCCCTTCACCATTCTCCTTACACGACTGCTGCCCAGTCCCTCTGACAGGCAGAAGGGGTTTCATGCTCGATGATGTGCACAGTGAGTGTTATCAACCCGTCTCCTTGGATCATCATTGCTACTCTGTTTCCTCCTCAGAGCTGACATGCAGGCTGATGGGCTGGAGACAGGTCCCCGGGGCAGGGTGGCTGGAGCCCCAAGGCTGCGGTGGAAGCCACCGTCTGAGCCCTGGGCAAGAGCCAGCCTGTGGGGGGCAGGGGACATGGGGGAGAGACTGAGGAGGAAAATACAGCCCTGTTTTCTAATGAAGCCATTGCAAGAAGTTTCCCTCCTGTGGTTAGACTCCCCAGCTGGCTCCGAATGAGGGACGGGGAAGCCACTGCCCCAAGATTTTGATGGAGGAGCAGTTCCACTTTATTTCCCTGGACCTTCTGCTGAGGTTCTCCTTTGGGGACCTGCCACCTGCCCTTTTCTGTTCTATCTTTCTTCTCTTTCTCTTTCTTCAAGGATGCTAAGCTGTGAGACTAAACAAGCATACGTGTTTACAGTTGAAATGGCTGATGTGAATGGACAAATCCTTCAGGGTAGGGGGAAGATTGAGAGAGAAATCGGCTGGCCATTTCCATCTGTATGGTTTCTCTCGGAGCAATGGCCATCACTTATATTTTTTTCTGAAGTGAATGATGGCTGTGGCTGGTGATGATATCTTGGGCAAATTCTCCCCAAATTGCAAGTGAAACCCTGCATTTTGGTGAACTGAGAAATGATTTAAGGAACAAACTGTGAATTCTGCTTGCTTGCCCCTGAAGTAGAATCTGACTTTTTAGAAGCTTCACTAGTGTCCCTTCCTCAACAAGAAACAGACAACCTCTCTCTCCTCCCAATATACTGGATGAAGAGGAAGACCCAGAAGCATCAGAATGATAAGCAAAATGAAGAATGAGCAAAAGAAGAAGGAAAGACTCGACTCCTTCTTTAAGCAGGTGTAGGGATAAGGGGCTTGTTGTAGGGGGGGCTTTGAATTGGATGAGAGAAAAGTTTTATGTATGTATGCATGTGTGAATGCATGTATGTATGGATTTTAAAGTGAGGGAAACTTTGCAGACAGAGGAATGCACAGGACTTAAGACTAGAGTTGTATAAATTTTGACAAAGGAATACACCTGTGTAAGTAACATCCCAGTCAAGATGTGGAATGTTTCTGTTTCTCCAAGAAGTTCCCTTGTATTTGCTACCAGTCAGTCATCACCCCCATAGGCAACCACTGTTCTGATTTCTCTCATGATTTAATTTTGTCTTTCCTAGAATTTTCTCCTTTTTGGTGTCTGACGTCTTTTGCTCAGCATAATGTCTGTGACGTTCATCCATATTGTTGCATGCATGAGTAACATTCATTTTTATTTCGGAGTCGTATTTAATTGTATGGATATGCCACAATTTTCAAATTCCCTCTTCTATTGAGATTGACGGACATTTGGGCATTTCTGTTTTTTTTGGCTATTATGAATAAAGCTGCTATGAACATCGTTTTAAAAAAAATATTTTATTTATTTGAGAGAGAGCACAAGCAGGGGGAGGAGCAGAGGGAGAGGGAGAAGCAGACTCCCCACTGAGCAGGGAGCCCGATGTGGGACTTGATTCCAGGACCCTGGAATCATGACTGGGGCCTAAGGCAGATGCTTAACCTACTGAGCCACCCAGGTGCCCTGCTATGAACATCTTTGTGTAAATCTTCTTGAGGACATATTTTCTGATTTCTCTTGGGTAAATATCTAGAAGTAGAATTGCTGGCAGGTATATATTTAACTCTAAAAGAAACTGCCAAACATTTTTTGAAGTGGTTATATTATTATACACTCCCAACAACAGTGTACATGAGTTCTGGTTGTTCGGCATTCTTGCTGATGTTCAGTATTTGTCAGGGGTTTTGACTTTAGCCATTCCAATGGGTGTGAAACAGTGAATTTTTCCTTGTGGTTTTAATTTGCATTTCCCCGATGACTAATGATGTTGAGCACCTTTTCATTTGCTTATTGGCCATTTGTATATCTTTCTTGGAGTGTCTGATCAGAGGTTTTGCCCTGAGGGTAAAGGTTTGATTTGGCCTGCCTTACCTCTTTTCATTCCTGACAATGAGTTGTAGATGTTCAAATAGGACTTGGCAAGTGACCGGAAAGCTGACACATCTGCCTGAGAGGCCGTCCAGGGTCGGGGGGAGGGGAGTACACCTGTGATAGTACATGTCTGAAAGGTGGTGGCTAGATAACAGAGTTTTTGAAAAGAACTTAGGTGGGGATGCCTGGGTGGCTCAGTCGTTAAGCGTCTGCCTTAGGCTCAAGGGAGAGGTGATCTTTCAGCGTTGGTCTCTCTTACAACACTTGGCTTTTGACAATTTCCACTGTGTGCCACCTTACTAGCAAATCATAGGCCTTCGATGAGCCTCAGTTTCCTGATCTGAAGACTGGGGATAACAATGCCTTGCCGGTCTGCTGGAGGACTGTAGGAAGTAAGAAATTGCAAGTGCTCAGGAAGTGTGATGTTCTGCAAATAATCAAATCACCCGATGAGGACGGCCCCTCTCTGACACCTTGCTCTTTAATATCCTTCTGATGCCTCCAACTCCTGTTGGATCAGGCCATGTTTTCTCCCCTCAATATATCACTCACTCATCTAGGGTATGGAAAGTGTGGACAGTTTTCTGGATTACGTATCAATGCCCGAGAGCCTGGTAACTCTTATGCAGGTAACTCTTCCTGTTATTTGGTGGAGACTTTTGGGGTTGGTGTGGGGACTTTGAACAGTTATCCATGCTTGAACCTGACCAGAGTGTGCCTTTCTTGCCTCAGGAAACGTACTACGCTCTTTCTCTCTGCTCAGATTTCAGCCTGCCTGGTCTGAACTAGAAAAGCATTGTCCAGTGATTTTCTGCAATGATTTTAAAGGTAATTAGCTGCTTTCCCAAGTCCAATGCTGGCTTATGAATTATTTTTTATTAAGTTAAATTAATCCAGCTGGGACAAAAAAAGTAAACATGCATGCTTTTTACTCATATGTTCGTGAAGGAAGCGAGTCCTTCTTCCTTCCATTTAAGTCAAGATAACTTTACATGAAAAAAAGAATCAGGACTCTACTAATTCTTTTCTCATTTTAATTATTTCAGAATTTAAAAAAGGGTCACGAGAGGAGTCTGATAATAAATAGGGCGAGGCTGACATACAGGCTACTAACGTGAAGAGAGTAACTTTACTGGAACTTTTCTTTTTGGGAAAATCTCTTCAAAAGGCTCCTAGATTAAAGCTTCGATATCCCTTTTTGTGTGTTGAATTCTGAATTCTGAAGCTTGCTGGTTGGAAGGAAGCACAGATAATTTTTCTTTTTTAATCCCAGGAACTCAGAGACTCAAAGGTTTTAAAGTCCTGCACCCATGGTGAATTGCTGACTAAAAGGGGTTGGAGCAGAAGTGGGTCCCTAGGTGTGGAGACCATTGTCATCAAGAGTAAGAAAATGAAATGGCTCTGTATGTAGGTCAACGACCCCCTCTCTACTGTAAGGTAAAAAAATTAAGGATGACCTAAAATCTACTATGTATAAAAAGATTCTGGAGAAAGTAGCTCTTTCTTGTCAAAGTGATAATATGTTTATACTACCTGAAGCCAGACCTCCTCGGAGTCTAACTTTAGGGGGACTCTTTAGAGCTGAAAAGCTGTGGTCGAAACCCCAAGCCCTTTCTGACATCTATTACCTTTTTATCCTTCAAGGTAGTTGGCTATGTTATTGTAGAGGTGTTCAATGGAATCCACCAGCATTTCCCATTATAATCATTGATATCGAAGGGATTCTCAGTCAGCTGTTGCATAGTTCAGCGTGAACTTCTGGTATATTCATCACTTATTTCAAACTTTCCCCCACTAACCAGGATTTAAATAAGTCAAGACTGTCAAATGAAAGCACCAGGGAGAAATAGTCACATAGAGAGATACGTAGAGGCAGAAGAGAAATGAGAAGAAGAGGAGGAGAAAGAGGAAGACAAAAGAAAAGAGATTTAAAAAGCTCCACGTGAATACAGAGGCATCTTAAAAGTCCTTATTAAACCATCTTCTGGACCTGTATGGTTTCTGAAAAACCAACTCAAGCCAGGAAATTAGTTCCTATCACACAGTGTATAAGCTGCAGCTCTAGTGGTCTGCGTACATCTCAGCTCTTTATGATACCCAAATGTGAGCTTGGTGGCTTGTTGGAAGAGCTATTGATGGGATTCACAATAATTTGTACTCTGAGTAGGTGTTTCTATCTCATTTCTTAGTAAAAAGCAATACTTTCCTAATATTGTAAAATGGGAGGTTGGAGCCTATGGTGTAAAGCCAACTTGGTTTTAAAAACTCTTCTTATTTTAAAATTATTTTAGATTTATAGGAGAGTTGCAAAGGTGGCACAGAGAATTTCCAAATGCCTCTTACCCAGCTTCCCCTAAAGTTAAGCTAGAAAGTGGAGAATGCCTGCAGCTGAGGGCAGAAATGGATCACGGGGTTTGAACTTACCAACATAATGGGCAAACACTGAACTGCTTGGCCTCTCAAAGGACCTCTGGGCTCCCAGACTGGGGCTCAGTGAAGGGGTCCTAGACAGAGCCCAGTGGACTCAGAATTGAGGAGCTGGATCTAGGAGTCTGGCGAAGCCAAGGCAGGTGGCGTTTGCAAGGCAAAGTACCAGGCAGGGGTGTCTTCACAGAGAAAGAACTTTGCAGAGGGTCTCCCTGAGTATGCATTTGAGTACTGATTAGTGTACGTGTGTGAGGGAACTGCTCAAGACTGGGGAAATAGCCCCCCAAAAGGGTCAGAGGGAATTGTGCTCATAGCACGTACGGGTTCAGAAATAGTGCCTGCTCTCAACAACCAGAGTGTAAAACCTCAGAAATAATGGGGCACGGATTAGAGTACTAAGAAGGGTGTTGTCTCAGTAGTGGGGGAAAAATCAACCGTAGACTAAATACTGCTCTGATCAAGACCCAAAAAGATTGTAAAGTATTTCCAAATAACTTTACATTCCAGGGCAGAGATCAAGAATATTGATAGGGATACAAAAATATCCAGCACCCAGTGAAATAAACAAAGGAAAAAAAAACAAAACTCAGTCCCTTAAAACTGACCTAGATGATAGAATTAGTAGATAGGTAAAACAGTCACTACAATTATTTCCATATATTTGAGGAGCTAGAGGAAAGACAGAACACATTAAGTAAATGTGTGGAAGATATAAGAGACTTAACATTGGACTTCTAAAGTTGGAAACCATGACTGAGATGAAAAATACACTGGATGGGAATAATGGTAGATTAGGTATTTTAGAAAAAAAGATAAACTAAGTACATAAGAAAAAAATGAACAGAGCATCAGTGAGCTGTGCAACAACTTTGAATGGTGTCACATACATGTAATTGGAGTCCCCGAAAGGGAGGAGGGGATGGTACAGAAAACATGTGAAGAAATAATTGCCAAAATTTTTCCAAATTTGATCAAAAGTATAAGCCCACAGATGCAAGAAACTCACTGAATCTCAAGGACAAGAAACATGAACATCGAAACACATTATTATCAAATTGCTTATAATCAGTGATAAGGAGAAAAGAGTTAAGCTAGGAAAAGGACATTATTACAAAAGAACAAACATAAAAAAGACAGATTTCTCATTTAAAAATGGAAGTTAAAAGATAGTGGAGCTGTGTCTAAAACACTGAAGGAAAAAAACTCTGCCAACCCAGAATTCTCTACCTAAAAAAGCACCTTTCAAACACTCAGGGGAAATAAAGACCTTTTCAAACATACAGACACTGAAAGGATTCACCACCAGCATATTTTCCCTATAAGAAATATTAAAGATAGCCCTTCAAGCAGAAAAAAATGATACTAGATGAAATCTTTGATCTATACAAAAGGATGAAGGAAACTGGAAATAGGAACTCCCTGGGTAAGCATAAAAACTTTTTCTTTATTATTTCAATATATTTAAAAAAGTATTGACTAGTCGAACAAAAACAGTAACAAGTTATTGTGGGACTTATACGTAGAAGTAAAATATGTGATACCAACAGCACAAAGGCTCGGAGAAGAGAAATGGAAGTACACTGTTGTCCTATATGTGAAGTAGTATGGCATTACTTGAGTGCAGACTGATAAGGTAAAGATGTATACTATAAACCAAAGCAACTACTAAAATAACACAACAAAATGTTGTATAGGATAAGCCAAAACAGGAGATATAATGGAATCGCAAAGCATCCTCAATTTTTAAAAAAGATTTTATTTATTTATTTGAGAGAGAGAGAGAGAGAGCATGAGCAGGAGAGAGGGACAGAGGCGAGGGAGAAGCAGACTCCCCGCTGAGCAGGGAGTCTGATGTGGGGCTTGGTCCCAGGACTCCAGGATCATGACCTGAGCTGAAGACAGAGCTTAACCAACTGAGCCACTCAGGTGCCCCCCAAAATCCTCAATTAATACAGAAGAAGGTAAAAAAAAGAAGATAAAGGGAACAAAGAATGGATAGAAAAAAAAAAAAGCAAGATGTTTGATTTGAACCTAGCCATGTCAAATCACATTAGATGTAAATACTTTAAGCATCCCATTAAAAGGCAGAAACTATCAGACTGGATTTAAAGAAAGATCCAGTTATAAGCTGCCTACAAGAAATCCACTTTAAAAATAAAGACACAAACTGAGGTTGGCCTTCAGTCAATTGTCAGCAAGAAACTGAGACCTTCAGGGGTGCCCGGGTGGCACAGTCGGTCAAGCACCGGACTCTTGGTTTCGGCTCAGGTTGTGATCTTGGGGTTGTGGGATGGAGCCCTGTGTTGGGCTTCTCACTCAATGCAGAGTCCACTTAAGTGTCTCTCTCCCTCTCCTTCTGCCCTCACCGAGCACTCTATCTCTCTAAAATAAATAAATAAAGCTTAAAAAAGACCCCTGAGACCTTCAGTCCACAGTCCCTGAGGAACTGAATCCTGCTGATGACCCTATGAGTTTGGCAGCAGATTCTTTTCCAATTGATTCTTCAGATGAAACCCCAGGCCTTGATGACATCTTGATTGCAGTCTTGTGCGTGACTCTGAAGTAGAGAACCCAGCTAAGCCATTCCCAGACTTTTCACCCACAGAAACTTTGAGGTGATAAACTCAAGTCTCTAAGTTTGTGGTGATTTTTTTTTTTTTAAAAGTAGGCTCCAAGTCCAACATGGGGCTTGAACTCATGACCCTGAGATTAAGACCTGAGCTGAAATCAAGAGTTGGGGGCTTAAATGATTGAGCCACCTTGGCGCCCCGTGGTGATGTTATGCAGCAATAGAGAACTAATATAGATGGAAAAAGACATACTAATGATAACACTGTTCAGAAGCAATTTATATTAACATCAGACTAGATATATTAATATGAGACTAAGTAGTTTTTATTTTATTTTATTTATTTTATTATTTTTAAAGATTTTATGTATTTGACAGAGAGAGACACAGTGAGAGAGGGAACACAAGCAGGGGGAATGGGAGAGGGAGAAGCAGGCCTCCCGTGGAGTAGGGAGCACAATGTGGGGCTCGATCCCAGGACCCCAGGTTCATGACCTGAGCTGAAGGCAGACGCTTAATGACTGAGCCACCCAGGCACCTGAGACTAAGTAGTTTTAAAAAAATTAATTTATTTTATTTTTAAAAGATTATTTATTTGAGAGAGAGAGAGCAAGAGAGCGCAGGGTGGGGAGGGGCAGAGGGAGAGGGAGAAAGAATCTCAAGCAGACTCCACACCAAGCATGGAGCTGACATGGGCCTCGATCTCATGATCCTGAGATCACGACCTGAGCAGAGTTGGACGCCTAACTGACTGAGCCACCCAGGCGCCCCAAGACTAAGTAGATTTTAGAGCAAAGAATATTACCGGGTGTCATATGCAACTGATGAATCACTAAATACTACCCCTGAAACTAATCATACACTATATATTAACTAACTTGAATTTAAATAAAATCTAAAAAAAATGATGGAGGCCAGTTCTTCAAGAGGACATAACCGCTAAACATCCATGTACCTAATAACAAAGCTTCAAAATATTTGAAGCAAAAACTGATAGAACTGTAGAGAGAAACAGACAAATCCACGATTGTAGTTAGAGATTTCAACACCGCTCTTTCAATAACTTGTAAAATAAGTGGGCAGAAAATCAGTAAGGATATAGAAGACTTAACACTAGGCAACTTGACTCAGTTGACATTTATAGACTACTTCTCCAACAACAATTCCTTTCTGGTGTACATGGAACATTTGCTAAGACTGAATATATTTTGTATAATAAAAGAAGACTCACATTTAAAAGGAGCAAAGTGATACAAAGTAAGTTCTCTAATCACATGGAATTAAATTAGAAATCAATACTAGATATCTGGAAAATACCCAAATATTTGAAAACTAAATAACACACTTCTACATAATTATGGTTCAAAGAAAAAAAACAAAAAGAGAAATTAGAAAGAATTTAAAACTAATTGAAAGTGGAAAAGTATGACATTAAAATTTGTGGGATTTCGCTAAAGTAACACATAGGGGGACATGTATTGCACCAAAAGCATATATTAGAAAATTTTAAAAAAATCATTGAATCAATGACATTAGTTTCTATCTTCAGAAATTAGAAAAAGGAGAGCAAATGAAATTCAAGATAATCAAAGAATGGAGGGTAATAAAGGCCACCGGGGAAGTTAGTGAAATAGAAAACAGTAAAACCAACCAACCAACCAATGAAATCAAAAGCAAGACTGATCAGGGAAGAAAATAAAAGAAACAATATAATGAATTCTAATATCATGAATGGGAGTGGTGATATTACTATAGATTCTACAGATTAAAAGGATAATAAGAACAATTTATGCCAATAAATTCAACAATGTAGATGAAAGAACTAAATCTTTTCAAAGATACAAGCTATCAAAGCTCACTCAAAAAGAAAGAAATATTTTGAGTAGCACTATAGCTATTAAAGAAATTGAATTAGTAGTTAAAAAACCTCACAAAGAAAACTCCAGGCCCAGATAGCTTCACTGATGGATTCTACTAAACATTTGAGAAAGAAATAACAATTTTATACTAGCTCTTCAAGAAAATAGGTAAGGAAGAGACACTTTCCAACTCATTTTTGAGACCAGCATTACTCTGACACCAAGACCAGATAAAGACATTACAAGAAAAGAAAATTACGGACAAATATCTTCCATGAGCATAGATACAGTTTAAATTTTTTTCCATCTAATCAAACCCAAGAATTTATTAAAAAGGATAATACTCATGATAGACTGTAGTTTATCTCAAGAAGGCAAGGTTGGTTTAACATTTGAAAAACAATCACTGTAAATCATCATCATATTAACAGACTAAAAAAACACACATCTCTAAATGTGCAGAAAAGGCATTTGAGAAAATTCAATATCCAAATATCCAAACTCTCAGGAAGCTAGGAATAGAAGGGAGCTCTCTCAATCTGAAAAAGTTCAGCTATAAAATCCAACCTCTAATAACATACTTAATGGGGGAAGACGTAAGGCTTTCCTCTAAGATCAGGAATAAGAAAAGTTTTCTGCTCTTTACTACTTCTATTCATCATCGCAATGGAGGCTGTAGCCAATGCTATAAAGCCAGAAAAGGGATAAAATGCATCAATAGAAAAAGAAGTAAAACTGTTTATCCAAAGATCACATGGCTGCCTACATAGAAATCTTATGGAATTTACAGTGAGTTATGAGAACAATTAGTGAGTTTAACAAGGTTGCAAGATATGAGATCAATATGCAAAAAATAAATTATTATTTTATATAATAGCTACATATGATTAAAAATTTAAATTAAAAAATACCATTTACAAAGCACAAAAAAAATAAAAAAAATATTTAGGGATAAATCTGACAAATATGCGCTAGCCCCATACACTGAAAACTAAGAAACAGCAGAGAGAAATTAAAGACCTAAAGAAATGGAGAGCTTTATTGTGTCTGTTATATCAATTCTCCCCAAATCTATAGATTGATCCACAGATTCATAGCAATCCCAGTGAAAACCCTGCAGCCTTTTTTGTAGAAGCTGACAAACTGGTTTTAAAATTTATATGGAAATGCAAAGAGCTAGGATAGCCAAAAACAACTTTGACAATGAACAGTGCCTGAGAACTTCTACTACCTGACTTTGAGATTTCTTCTAGAGCTATAGTATGCAATACATTGACAAAGAGATCAATGAAATAGAATACAAATTCTGCCATGGAGCCCCGGCAACCTTGTATGTATCCACATAGGCCATGCAAGCGAAAGTCTTGACCCACTGCTGATCTAAGTCTTGGCAGGACACTCTGTGATCTTTATGGATGGGAAGGTTGTAAGGTGCTGCTGTAAGGCCATTGTCCACTTGCCTCCCTATCATGAGAGTTTTTCATCATCTTTTGGGTTCTGATGAGGCTTGAGACTTCCTGCCTTGCCTCCTCAGAGTGGAGCTGCAGACTATAGAACCATTCAGCTCAAGTCTATAGTTGGCTGCTCAGCAACTGGATATCCTACAACTCACACTGCTAATCATCTGGCCCCTTTCATTTCAGTGTTGTCCTTCCTGATGTGTGGGAAGAAGAGTTGGCACCTTTGGCTATTCTTCTCTTCACTGCTTCTGTAGGTGATAAATGGTCTGAATTTAAGGGTGGCTCTTTGGGTCTTTACCAACTGAAACAGTCAGACCTTGTCCTGTCCTGTGTGTACATGACAAGAGAGTCCAGAAAGAAACCAACACATATAGTCAGTTGATTTTAGACAAAAGTACAAAGGCAATTCAGTGGAGAAAGGAAAGGCTTTTTGACAAATGGGGCTGGAACAATCGGACATCCACGTGCAGAGAAAAAAGCTTCAATCCATACCTCACACCATATCCAGAAATTAACTAAAAATGGGTCACAGACTTAAATGTAAAATATACAGTTATTAAATTTATAGAGGAAAATGCAGGAGGGAATGTTTGTGACCCTGGGTTAGGCAAAGATTTTTTTTTAAACGTATAATAACCCAAGATAATCCCTAAAAGAAAAAATTGATAAGCTGGATTCCACCAACATTAAGAATTGCTGTTCTTCAAAACACACTTTTAAGAGAAGAAAATATAACCCACACATCAGAAGATAATATTAACAAATTACATGTCTGATGAGGGACTTGCAGCCAGAATATATAAAGAAATCTCGAAATTTAAGAAGAAAACAGCCCAATTTAAAAACATGGACACAAGGTTTAAACAGATATTTCATTAAAGCAAATATATGGATGTCAGATAGGTATATGAAAAGAGGCTCAACGTCACTTGTCATTAGGGAATTTCAAATCAAAGCTACAATAGTGTACTTCTACACACCTATTAAAATGTCCACAATTAAAGAGTGACCATACCAAGGACCACTGAGGATGTGAAGGAACCAGAACACCATTGGTGGGAATGTAACATGACCCAGCCACTTTGGAAATCAGTTTGGCAGTTTCTTAAAAGGTGACCTTTTAATCATATCATAGGACTCAGACATTCCAATCCTAAGTCTACATCCAGAAGAAAGGAAAGCATACACCCGTACAAAGGCTAGTACACAAATGTTCATAGCAGCTGTATTTGTTATGGCCTCAGACTGGAAACAATCAAATGTCTTTCAACGTGTGAATGGATAAACACATTGTGGTATTCCCAGATCACGGAAGACCACTGAGCAATGAAAAGGAGTGAATTGTGGATCCGTGAAACAACATGATCTTGAAGTAATTATGTTGCATGAAAGAGACCAGACAAAATATAAAAGTCTCGCAAACTCAGACTAAATTAGAGTGACAAAAAGCAGATCAGTGGGATAATGGAAGAGATAACAGTGGGGCAGGGAACCTTCTGATGGGGATGGGTGTGTGCACTATCTGGATTGTGGGGATGGTTTCATGAATGCATATATATGTCCACATTTATCAAATCCCACACTTAAAACGTGCAGTTTACTGTATGCCAATCACACCTGAGTAAAGTTACTTAAAAAAATACACTGTTAGAATATTGTTTCCTTCAGTAGCTCTGAAGACCTGGGGGTCCTCGAACCTTTCTGAGTTCCTGTTCTCCTCTAAAGTGATAATGGTAGGTGGTGCCCCTCCTTGGGTCACCGAGAGCCCAATAGCCCTCCCTGTCTGCTTTTACAGTGGTGATTTTATTTAATCCTCACCCCAGTGACAGAAGAAATGATAACCCCAAGAGCAGGGACCGGAACATTTTGACTAAAGAAGTGTCAAGATGACAAAATGCAAGCTGAGAAACCCAAGCATAATTATGTCCTGTGCTACGACGCGTGGCCCCCCGCCGCCTCTCCCGGGCCCTCGTGGGCCCCGTGGGGACCGACACCCTGCAAGGTCAGCCGCGGGGCTGGACAGGCAGCTGCAGACCTTGCAGAACCCCGGCGCCTGGGCAGGCTGTGGGCTCGGTGGGCTGCGGTGCCCCCGCAAATGCCGGGGACAGCTCGGCTTCCTGTGGGACTCCGAAGCCCCGCCCGAGGAGCTAACCATTTATGTCACACTGTGACAATTATTCTGCATAAAATTATCATTAAAAACCCTAATTTTTCAGCCTCCAACCCCGCCAGTGGCCTTTTAGCATTCTTCAGCGCCGGCGTCTGCAGGCCTGTGATCACCGCGCTCATTACCTCGGTGTGGCGCCTCCCGCCTCGCGCTCGCAATCAAGCGCTAATTATACCCGCCCGGGGGCCGGGGGCCGGGAGGTCTGGGTCCGGGGTCCGGGGTCCCGGGCCTTGGGCCGGGAGGAGGATCAGTACTGTCCCGGGGCGTGGCGGGGTCTGGGTCTGGGGTCTTAGGAGTTCGGGGTAGGGGCTCAGGTCGGTCCGGGGTCCGGGGTCAAGGATCAGGGGTTCAGGGTCTGGGTGGGGTGGTGGGGGCCGGGGTAGGGACCAAGGGCGGGTCGCGGTCCGCGGTCAGGGCGGGTGACCCGGTGGAGCGGGCCATGTGGCCGCTGCGGGGTCCCGCGTCTGGGCGGGGTCAGGGCGCAGGAGGTGTCTGAGGTCCGCGGCCAGGGCGCGGGACCAGCTGGGTTCTGCTGCGCTGTGGGGGCCACAGGGTCTGGGGGCGGAGCCTGGAGGTGGGGTGGGGCTGGCTGGGTCCCGGAACGGCGACAGCGGCCCGGGTCCGGATTCGGGGTAGGGTGAGGACGCGGGGTGTGCCCGTATCCTGGGGCATGGGCCGAGGCTGGGTGCAGGGCCCAGGGATGGGGCGGGGACCCGTTGGGTCCTGAGGCGGGACCTGCGAGGCCTGGGGGCGGAGCCAGGAGGCGGAGCCAGGGGCGGATGGGCGTGGCCTGCTTCTGGAGCAATGGCCCAAGTCCGGTCCGGGTCTGGTGCCGGGCCGGGCCGCGTGTCCTTACCCGAGCGAGGCGGCCGTGCGGCAGAGGTGCAGGGGCGCCAGGCCCTCGGCGCTGAGCAGGTCGGGGTCGGCGCCGTGCTGCAGCAGCAGCTGGGCGCAGGCCGTGTGGCCCCCCAGGCAGGCCTCGTGCAGGGCTCCCTGGCCGCCCGGGCTGGCGTCGGGGTCCGCGCCGCGGCTGAGCAGGTGGCGCACGCAGGCCGTGTGGCCACGGGCCGCAGCGATGCACAGGGGGGTGGTGAGCTCGCGCTTGTACTCTAGGGTCCAGAGGCCTGGGGGAGAGGAGAAGTAAAGTGAGTGGGGGTACCGGTGGGGGGCGGTGTCCATTAAGGCCGAAATAGGGTGAAACCATCTCTTAGAAGTAGCTACCAGGTGGGCATGTAGATACATAAAGATACACATAGACCATATAGAGGTATATAAAGATGCGGAGGGTTGGGACCAAGAAACCCAGTGAAACCCAGTGAGTTCCACAAATGAGGGAGGGGGGTGGATATCTTCTACCCTAGGGAGATGGAGGTGGGAAGACAAAGGCAGAGAGAGGCAGAGAGAGATCTTGAGGGAAAACGGGGAATGAAGTTGGAAGAAGGAGAGTCAGGAGGCCCAGGAGAGGCACACTGAGGAGGGAGGTGGAGATGCAAGGGGGAGAAAAGGAATAAAAAAGAGATTGATAGGGCCACAACTGAGCCAGAAGGAATGGAGGGTATTGAGAAGCAAGAGGGTCTTGCCAAATATGGGGGTGACTGGGGACTTGGCTAGGATTTGAGGAGTGAAGGGCTGACCCAGCGGGTGGATGGTGGGAGAATGTAAGGCAAGGATTCACATTTTCCATGCTCTGAATTAGGGACAGCTTGAGGCAGGGAAGTGAGCTGTGGATTTTTCTGGAATCCAGCTCTCTCTCATTGAACCCCAAACTTATCCCTTTATCATTAACAGGAGAAGACAGCAGACAGAATAAACTGACCCGCCGAGCCAAGGTTGCTCAAGGAAAGGCCTTAGAAAGTTTAGTCCTCTTGGAAGCGCTGGGTTTCAGAGGCTCTCTTTGATGTGGTGTCCACATTCAGCACAATTCTGGTTTGTTTCTTTGCGCTTTTTAGGGTTGTGTGTGTGTGTGTGTGTGTATAGGTTGCTCTTTCTTGGTGGATGAATGAAGCAGGTGCTATACATTGTACTTGTCTGAAAACTTTGGGCTTTCAAAAGGCCCGTGGAAGGTTGTTAGCGGCCAGGAGCGCTCGTGGAAATGGGGAAGCAGTCCCCGGTGAATACACTTCAAGGGACAGGATTTCACATGGCAGGAATGCCTTCTGATAATGATGGAAGAATCGATACCATGGCTGTAATGAGCTGCAGAGGAGACCCTTTTCACAGGCCACCTCCTTCCTGGGACCCATGCTGAGCAGGTTTTGAAAGACCACTCATAATTACCTACCTGCATGTGGTGCGGAGTTCCAGCCTGCCCTGTGTCCCCAAGGCCCAGCCTGTGGGCTGTTGCACACTCGGTGGGGGATGTGGGGCCTATTGTCCTGGTAGTGGATGATGGTGGCCAGAGGCCCTGGGGATGTGGGCCTGCATGGGTTTGGTCTCCCCTTCCTGGGGAAGCCCGGGGCTGATTTGGAGGGGGATGGATGCATATAGTTCTTGGTGATAGCAGTGGTCTACATTCCTAGAGGGGCCAGCTCCTGGTTTTGATTGTACTCATTTTCCTGAGCTAGGAAGTCTACTTACTGGGTGGGTGGGGGGCTAGGAAGGAGGTGCTCCATTCTCCAGGGCACATCAAGTTCCCAGCCCAACTCTGCCCATGTCAGCAGCCCTGTTCACCCAGCCTGGATTCCTGAGACTTCCCGTGGACTGATGGAAGGGGTCTCGGGTGGAGCTTTAGCTCAGCCACTGTGTAGGGCCAGCACCCCTGTCCAGGTCCTGGGAGACGGTGATAAGCTTCCACAAGGCCTTCAGGAAAACCTGACTTCTGAGGCAGCTGTCTGGATCAGATAGCTTGAATCTGCTGCCTATAATCCCCACTCCCCAGTCTAGGTTCTGCCACCAGGAGGAACAGGGACATAGGATTCTCCCCATGTGGTACATCCTTCTAGACATCAGCTGCTCATGCCAACGCTTTCCTTGGACTGCCAGCTGGATGAGGCCAGCATCCCATCCTGGATGTACTGAGGTACTGGGGGGCTGCTAGTGTTACCCCCTTGCCCACGGCCCCCTTCAGGGGGAGCTGTAACTGGCCACCAGCAAGTTCTCGTATGAGAGAGGGCGCTGTTCCCAAGCCGAGTTTGGTCATTTCTGCGACTTAGGTGAGCTGCTGGGGAAGCGGAGTGGCTGAGCAGAAAAGAGCAGGGAATGCAGCAGTCCCCAGCACCACCCACCTTCTCTTCCCAGTCCCCACGGAGGCCACAGGTCAGCACTGGCTCTCAGGGCTGCCCCTTCCGTGGCAACAGCTTATCGCCTTGGTGGGCAGCATGTCCTAACTTCTGTGGTTCAGGTGTGCCGTAGAAAATCAGCAGAACTCAGGAGTGGAAAGAGTAAGGCGGAAGAAAGGAAGGAGCCTTTGGATTCAGACCATGCGTTAACATTAATACCTATTTGAAATGGCAACATTGGAGCATGGTGAGTGTGTCCAGGCCTGGGAGGCATGTGATTAAAAAAAATTGACATTGATCGAGCATTTGAGCTGTTGGCTTTCTTGGTCGAACTACCACCCAGCTCCTTGGAGGAATGTGTGCCCCTGTCTGGGACAGATGAAGGAGGGGAGGCCCAGAAAGGCTCCGGGACCCCCTGAGTTGGGGGTGGTGTGGCCCAGACCACAACTGCACTTGCCTTCCCTGAGCCCCCACTGCCTCACCGGTTGCTCTGAGCTACTTAGCCCTTTGACAGTTTTGGGTTTATTTCCTTCTCCCCGCGGGGGGTATAAAAGGGATGATGTCCATTCTTTGGAAGCTGACCTTCCATTCTTTGCCTGTCCGAACCCACAAGGCAGGTACGTGGGACACGGGACATTGGCCGTTGGCCCACTGACCACAGGGTCTCAAATCCTTTTGGTCTGGCAGAGCTGCAGTGGATTCCAACACATGAGCCCTCTTGGTAAATGTCTTGCATCTGGACACCCCAGGGAAAGCGTGCCCAATGCAGAGTGCCAGTGGAGAAAGCCCTGGCTGCAGCCTGGTGGTCAGCAAGTCTCTTTATCCCAGGTTGGGGGGGGGGGGTTAGGGGAGTGTCTCTCTCCTTGGCGGGCTCTCTTGCCAGCCCAGCACGTAGTGGTGTTCAGGCTGCAAGAGTGCACTCAGACATATGACTTAGGGACCTCTGATTTCTTCCCCTCCCTCCCCCCCTCTCAGGCTCCCCTAGGTTCCTGGAGGAGCACCAGCTGAGTGCTCTCCCTCTGTTAATGCCAGCTGTGCCCCAGCCACCCTGCTGTAGCTGTGGTGTTCGCAGGTTCATAGAAGGACCTCGAGCAGAGCTGCGTGCCAGGGGACCTGCCTCCCTGGCTGCCAGACACAGGCCCTAGCAGATCAATACCCAAACCAGTGTTCTCTTTTAAAGACCAGAAGAACCTTCCAGCCTCAGGTGGCCCCTTCTCACCCACATTTTGGCCTTTCTAATTTGATTTCTCGCATCTCATCATCTAAAACATTGTGCGGACCAAATTTCATTTATAGATGTCCCTCGCTCGCGTATGCTAAATGCGGCGCCTATGTGAGCAGTCTGCACACCCGAGTTACACATCCAGAGGAGTGTTAGTAGCTCCTTAAATGTAAATAGCTGAGCTTTAAAGGAAAAAGGGTACCTGACAGTCCAAATGTGGCTGGGGATTTCACCCGCCACTCCATCTCATCCTTCTTGATCTCAAACACCACGTTGGCATCCTGGAAGAACCGGTTCATGAGCTGCTCCAGACGGCTCAGATCTCCCATGACCAAGGCAGCATGGTACTCGAGCACTGGGGACCCAGCTCTAGCTTGAGGCTCTTTTTCCATCTTCTGAAAGATTTGAAGTTCTCCTCTAACTGGCTCTGGCCATCTCTCCATTGTAATGCTGTTGGTTTCAGAAAAGTTCTCCAGGAAGGGGAAAGATGGTCTTATGGAGTGTGAGCTATTTCTATTGTCATTACTCAATTGTCATCCAGTTGGGGCTCGGTGGTGGTGTATTTATAACTCCTGCGGGCTCTGATGTGATCATGGTTACTTGATATGACCAGCATCGTGTGACCACTGACATGCCAGAGTGCTCAGCCACCCCCTTGTGATTATATAGATTCAACTTCCAGAGACAGACACACCTGTTTATCTCCAACACAGCTCTCCACACGAGGGCAGACACCCGAAAATGGGTGGGGCTTCTTTTCCTGCTCTGTAGGGTGTCTTCTTGTAGTTGGCCTATTGCCTTCTTTGCTGCTGTGAACAAGGGTGGGTGGACGTGTGTTCTGAGGGCTGTTTCAGCCCTGAGCATGTATAAGGGAGCCCCAGCTGGATGCTGCAAATGACCAGGCTCTCCGCAAGTGTCCCTGCGTGGGAGGCTCCATAGGGCAGACCAGGGATTCCCAAAGGCATCATCTGGGGCCCCTGGTGGCCTGTGAGTTCCTTCCAGTTGTTGAGAACTCATCCCCAAAAGTGCATCCCTTGCTGAAGATGGGAAATGCCACAATTTCTGTTTCCTAAATGAATGGTAACAGCTTTTTATTAGCAACTTACTAGTTATTTGTTACAGTTTAGTGCAGGGCTTTATTTTATTGTCTAAAAATTAATAAAATCATCTTTTTCTCATAATATAGGTAATACACAATTCTTACACCTTTTTTCCCAATTCTTGTTTTTCTCCTACCAGGAAGTTGGGATGGGCCACTGTGGTTGGGCGATCGCATCCTTTGCCATGTCTGGTGTCAGTGATGATAAAACGTGTGACCAGAGGCTAGAGGGAGGACGGAGGCTCAGGGAGGGTGTTGCCTGGATAGGCCAAAGGGGACATGCTGGAACACATGCCTGGGACAGTTACGCACAGAGCTGCTGAGAGAGGGTAAGAACAGGAGCCACCACCCACAGGGTACCAGCGTTGGACATGCACCTGTGGGATCCTGTCGCTATATGGTGTTGCAATCAAAGGAATGACAGAGACGACAGGAAGAAAGACTTGAAGTCAAGGAATAGGGGTCACGGGGGAAGCACATCCTTCACAGCCACACTTCTTAAGCACCCTCTTCCCCCATGTTCCTGTTTCTTGATCTCCTCTGTACCTCAAAGTGCCCCTTGACTCGCTCTGTTCTTCTAAGCACGCCCCCCATCCCCCAGCCTGAGCATGCTCTCCGTATTGGCTCTTTGTTTTGAACAGTAATTTGGCCTCTGGAGGGCCCCTTTCACCAAGACTTTGCACAACAATAGGGGGCCCAGCAGAGTACCCTCAATCTTCCTTAGAAGAGGTAAAAGGTGGAGGCAAAATCGTCTGCATTTATCATTTAATAAAGATATGTTTCTACCCTGGTTATATATGCCTACCCTGCAGGCATAAATGTACATGCATGGACTGATCCAAGGCCTGGAGTTTCCCTCACATGGTAGAACTCACATCTCCTCTGCAGAAGAGGGCTGCGGGGTTCCTGGGAAGAGGGAGATGTGCTCATCTGTCTGGTCACTATGATGCCTTCATGCAGGCAGATAAGCAGTGTTGACTGTGTCCCCAAAGTTGAAGGGCTCTCATTGGTGACAGACAGCGTGGGGATTGGAGGGAAATGGTCACTGCCTGAGCTGGCTGCCATGGGGACTGGGTTTATTATCCTCACTGTGGTTGTCTGACGCCTGGGCCCAGGCTCAGTACAGAGGGTGCAGAAAGGCCCGTTGAGTTCAGCTCTTAGGGCCTGGGGTGAGCTGCAGGAGGAGGCTCCTTCTACCCAAACATCCCCAGCAAGTGGCTCTCTGTCCAGGGGCCCCATAGGTGGGCAGCCTTGGTGCCATATGAAGAAGAGGAAACTGGGACTCCGAGATTCAGGTGACTTGCTCAAGGTTTCTTGATCCTGAGATGCTCAGCACCCAAACACCTCACTGTGAGCACAAAGACTTCCTACCTCGCCCTCACTGCTGCCGTTGGCCATGACACATTTTAGCACAGGGATCGGTAGTCCCCTGATGGTGTGTGGTGTCTCAGGCCTCCAGGTGTATGCACTTACTCTGCCCTGTGCCTGGCATTCTGGTGTTCCCCTTGTCACCTGTCTGGTGCCACCCATTCTTCAAAGCTCAGCTTAGATTCCCTTCACCTCTATGGCTAGTCCTGATGTCTGTCCTGGCACTTTGTCCATGTTACCTGGCTCACTGTTGGTTACTGCTCTCGTCTGTGCCCCTACTTGACCATGAGCTTCTGCTTCTTAGTACCTAGCACAGTGTTGTCACTGTGGTCCTCGTCTGGGCCTCAGTGCAGATGGTGAAAGAATGAATGGATTGATCTCTTTGAAATTTGCTCAAGTGCATTGAAATTCCTCTTGTTCCTGGCCATCTGCTACCTTTATCCCTTAGGGAATTTAGATGGTAACCGGGCCCCTTGGCTGGCCAAGGACAGGGACTCAGATGCTGGGGCTGAGGTTCTACCTCAGATCTGTGACCCCTACTGTACACCGTACCCTTCCCCACATGTCAAGATGCCTTACCGAATTTCATAGGACTGTCTATTGAATGCTTCATGGGGGCTCTTTATTTTTTTATTCCAGTATAATTAACACATGGCATTATATTAGTTTCCAGTGTACAATACAATGATTCAATAATTCTATACATTTCTCAGTGCTCATCACGGTAAGTGCACTCTTAATCCCCTTTATCTATTTCACCCATCCCCCCACCCACCTTCCCTCTGGCAACTACCAGTTTGTTTTCTGTATTTAAGAGTCTTTTTTTTGGGGGGTGGGAGGATGGGTTAGCCTGGTGATGGGTATTAAAGAGGGCACGTTCTGCATGGAGCACTGGGTGTTATGCACAAACAATGAATCATGGAACAGTACATCTAAAACTAATGATGTAATGTATGGGGATTAACAATAAAACAATACTGAAAATGAAAAAAAAAGAGTCTTTTTTTTGGTCTCTTTTTTCTTTGTTTGTTTTGTTTCTTAAATTCCACATATGAGTGAAATCATGTGGTATTTATCTTCCTCTAACTGACTTATTTCACTTAGCATTATACTGTCTGGGTCCACCTGTGTCGTTGTAAATGGCAAGATTTCCATCTTTTTTATAGCTAATATCCCATTGTATATATATACCTCATCTTCTTTATACATTCATCCATCAATGGATACCTGGGTTGCTTCCATATCTTTTGTACATAATGCTGCAATAAACATAAGGTTGTATATATCTTCTTGAATCAATGTTTTTGTTTTCTTTGGGTAAATATCCAGTAGTGGAATTACTGGATCAAATGGTAAATCTATTTTTAATTTTTTGAGGAAACTCCATACTATTTTCCACAGTGGTTGCACCCATTTGTATTCCCACCAACAGTGTATGATGGTGCTTTTTCTTTACATCCTTGCCAATACTTGTTATTTTTTGTGTTTTTGATTTTAGCCATTCTGACAAGTGTAAAGTGATATTACTTTGTGGTTTTAATTTGCATTTCCTAATGATTAGTGATGTTGAGCATCTTTTTGTGTGTTTGTTGGTCATCTGTATGTCTTTGAAAAAATGTCTATTCAGGTCCTCTGCTCATTTTTAATTGGATTATTATTATTTTTTTGGTGTTGAGTTGTGTAAGTTCTTTATATATTTTGGATTTTAACCCCTTATAGGATATATCATTTGCAAATATCTTCTCCCATTCAGTAGGTTGCCCTTTTGTTTATTGATGGTTTCCTTTGCTGTGCAGAAGCTTTTTATTTTGGTGTAATCCCAGTAGTTTAATTTTGCTTTTATTTCCCTTGCCAAAGAAGACGTATCTAGAAAAATGTTTCTATGATTGATATCAAAGAAATTACTGCCTATGTTTTCTTCTAGGAATTTTATGGTTTCAGGTCTCACATTTAGGTCTTTAATCCATTTTGAGTTTATTTTTGTGTATGGTGTAAGAAAGTCGCCCAGTTTCATTCTTTTGCATGTTTCTGTCCAGTTTTCCCAGCACCATTTGGTGGAGACTGTCTCTTTCCCACTGGATATTCTTGCCTTCTTTGTCATAGATTAATTAACCATATAAGCATGGGTTTATTTCTGGACTCTCTATTCCGTTCCATTGATCTATGTGTCTATTTTTGTGCCACTACCATACTGTTTTGATTACTACAGTTTTCTAATGTATCTTGAAATCTGGGATTGTGATACCTCCACTTCAGCTTTGTTCTTCTTTTTCAAGACTTCTTTGGTTATTTATTTATTTATTTTTTGCAGTTCTCTTTATATTTTAGGATTATTTGTTCTAGTTCTGTAAAAAATGTTGTTGGTATTGGGATTGCATTAAATCTGTAGATTGCTTTGGATGGTATGGACATTTTAACAATATTGGTTCTCCCAACCCATGAGAATGGATCCATGAGGGCTCTTTAAAACCTCATTTCACATGTTTTAAATTTTACCTCCCTTGTCTCCAACAGCAGGGGCAAAGACAGAATCAGTTTCATCAATGGAACAGCTGAGATTTTTTTCAAGGCCCCCCTGTGTGCCTAAAACACTGCTGGGTGCTATGGACAATGCAGTGGTAAAGAATATAACCACGTTTGCAAGGAACGCACATCCTCCATCAGACATAAGAGGCTTGTGCATACAGAAAATGACGAAAGGCAACACTACGGAATCCATATCCTATATCAGTTGTACACTAAAATAAAGCCAACCACTCTCCCCACTTCATTCATATACTATGCAGTTACTCTATTAGTTCTTCAGATTTTTCATCTCTATAAGCTTAGCCATTTTGCCATGTTATTTTTCTCAGATTGATTGTGATTAGATTCATTTCTGAAGGACTTATTCATACACAACTATAATACACACAACTATAGAATGATCCAACTTGGACTTCACTTTAAACCAGAGAATTCCTTTGTTCCTGATATATTTTGTCATGGGTTATTTTTAAAAGGGGTGGGAAAATTGGAGGTAAGTCCAGGGATAAGAGCCATTCTGGCCTGTGTTCTGTGGTAAATTTAGCTTTCCATGCATTATATTTGTCAATAGCGCCCTAAATATCCAAGCTTGATTTCGGTGGGTAGGGAGTAGTAGTCCAGAAACAGACACGGTTCTTTGTGAGAGCTTTAAAAATAGCTCATGGGAGACAGCGTTGATTTTACAAGTAGGACATGTAAATTACTTCAGGAGCATGACAGAGGTGTCTTGTTTTTGTTTTTTTAAAGAGCAATAATAACCATATGTGTGATTATTACATTAAAAAAAAAAAATAAAACCCAAAAGACCCTACAAACACTTATAAACCAATCCGTTCATTCATCTATTCATTCCATAAGCATTCATGGAATATTATGCTCTAGGGTGTGTGGTTAGGTTTTTGGGGATACAGAGACAAAAAATACAATAATCCTGCCCCCAAGGATCACACAGGAAAGAGCAGTGACCACAGGACCCTAACACATAGGAGTTTTTTAGTCCTCCTTCCCACCAGCTGAATGATGTCCTTAAGTGACAGGTGAACGGCACTGTTTCCTGATCCAGCACTGGGCTCCTTCTTGCCCATTGTACAACAGTTCTCTCCATCCATACCTTGCTTAGGTCGGGCCATTTTAATTTCATTTTCATTGTCCTCACCCTTCTCAGCTTAGTCAGAGCCAATGCATAAGCTTCAAGATATGACTCGAACCTTATCTTCTCTGCCTATTTCAGTCCTTATGAAAACTCAACTTCTTCCAAGAGTGAATTTGTATATGATGTTGCTGAACAATTACCAAAATCCTTGAGGAATTGTGATATAACAGAAGGACCAGAAAGACTAGAGTTTTAGTTTTCAGATAAGTAAAGAATTTGCTTCCTCAAAGCCTGAATTGACGTCAATGCTGGGCAAGATCCCTAAAAAGGATGAAAAAGATGGTCTGGGAACATTTAGAAAAGGGAGTGGGGGTCCTTGGAGCTTTCTGGGTCACTAGGAACAAGTCACCGTGGATAAAAGAATTTTCCTTTGTGACATGGAATTATTCATTAATATGTAGAGGGGATGTAGGCATGGGGTATAGTTTTACCTGCAGTGGAAAGTTTCCTGGAAACCTTTTAGAGAAGGTGGAAAAAAATATGGGTCTTCTTTTAGGAAAGTCTTGCTAAAAACTCCAACTTGAGAAATAATACACATGGTATGTGCAGAGCGATGGTTCAAATCTTGGCTGTAAAGTGGAACCATCTGGGGAGCATTAAAAAGATAAGGATGTCTGGATCCCAACCTGAGAGGACCTGGTGTCACGGGTTGGGGAGTGCAGCCCGGCCATCAGGTCTGTTAGATACCCTCCCCCGCCCCACAGGTGCTTCTAATGTGCAGACAAGGTTTTCATTCTCATCCCGTAGGATATATGCTTATGGATGATTTAAGTGAACATATAGAATATAGATGCCCCAAGGTGACATTAAAACCCCAGTCATATAGGATCCCATTGTCCTCTGGGTCAGGTGGCTGAGACCTTTGCACGATGCTGGGGGCTCCTGTTTATGATACTAGACTTTTCTTCTTGATTTTAGGGTCAGAGGTTAGTGGTGCTATTGTTGATATTTATACCCAAATTCAGGTGACATAAATGCAGCAAATTATTTGACGGTATTTTAAGCCGTTCAGAGAGCATATCGGTACAGAGTAACTTGTGTCAGTCAGGTGTCAGTTTGAGTTCCCTTCCTCCCTGGGACCCTGACGCACCTGTACTTTGCCTCCTTGTGTTTTTCTTTGACCTCCCTGTCCGCTCAGGCTGTGTATGCTCTGCCCTGCCCCCATGCTGGGGCACAAAATTAGCTCCTTAGTTTTTTGGTTTGGTTTGTTTGCTTTTAAGCCCACTACCAACATTATGTAGGGAGTTTGGTGACCATCCTGAAGATATGAAGGGCCTGGCAGCATGTGCACAGTCTTACCCCTCCTCTCTCCTCCATGGGCACTTCCTCTGTCTCTGGCGCAACCACTAAAGTCCGCCCCCCTCCCTCCTTCCCCTTCACTGTGGTTGCACGCATTCTCAGAACCTGCCAGTTTCAGCTTCTCCTCCAGGGACCTGGTCCAGGGAAATTCTTCTGAGCAAGTACAGCACCCTTCTTGAAAGAGAGGGATTCTGATGAAAATAATCTTCTCCAAATCAGTATGCTTATTGGTTTTAGTTCTTCAGAAGAACTATCAAACGGTACCTATTTGATGGAGGAACTTCACTTGTATCTGTGGACCACTTTAGAGTACTAAACAAACTTGATTGGTGGCCTTTTATTGCATATGGTGGAGTAATCTTGGGAAAAGGACAAAAATCCAAATAGGGGTCGATATGGTGGAGTAATCTTGGGAAAAGAAGGACAAAAATCCAAATAGGGGTCGATACCCAGTTGTCCAGATATCGACCCAGGGGTCGATATCTGGACAACTCAGTGAATGGACTAAATATCTCTAATAACTACCCAGGTAGTCAACTGGATTTAAATATAATTTTGCAAAGAATATTTTTGGGACTTAAATGATAAACATAATGTTTTATCCATAGGAGACACAAAAACTGAAGGGTAGGTAACTAATGAGGGGGGGTTCTGGCCTCGGGGTCAAATGAGATGAAAAAGTAAAATCCACCTTAAAATTATAATGAGATATACAAATGGTAAGTGTTTGAATGAATTATAGTTATTATTCTCAAGTGATGTCAGGAACTTTGTATCCTGCCATTGAACTGATGAATGATTTTCTTTTGCTCAGAAGTATCTGAGGATGAGCTCTGCTGGTAGTTGGTGGAAGAACCTAGTTGAGCTTGAAATGTGGGTTTTATTACAGGCTCGGGCTGTTGTTTCTCCAGGACAGAGACTTTCCATGTGTTCAGGCCACGAGGTAGAGTTTCCAGGCCGCAAGATGCTCTGCCATTTCTTTGTGTTCTTGGAGAGAGCCAAACATATGGATTCTTTCCCGGGCCATTGGGCAAATGTCTGCTTCCTTCTGGGATCAAGTGTCCAAGTAAATGGACAAGCTAGGACAGCAAGTCATTCCCCAGGTGGACATTGTGAGATTCTGAGCACTTTCTCAAATATGCGAATGTGTATTGTTAGCCTGGTCAATTCATACTTCCTACATGGATCATTTCTATAAATGGCCATGTATGAAATCCGATCAGACCCTAGGATACTCACATTACTACTGCTTGGCCAATAGCTAAGGTCTTACAGTGAACTACTTTCACTGTAAATCATTTTTTCTTGTTTTAGTCCCCACTCTCCCATTTAATTTCTAAAACCCACTCCTCCTTCATCCCCACTCCCTGTAGCTTTTTCAAATTAAAAAAAAAAAAGTTTTTAGAATAATAAGCTAGGCGGGTGTGTAAGGCTCTGCTTTTAAGAGCTCCAGGATACAGTCACCCATCTACCAGAGTTAGTCACACAGACATTAATATAAAAAATGTTAAAATATCTCAACCTTTTCTCTGAATAACAATGTTAGCACAGCACACCTCATTTAACAAAACATTAAAACATTTTACTTCCTCAGATCAAGTATATCTATTAATAATGACTTAAATTGTCTGTACTGATTTCACATTATTAAGAAATCTCATTCCCATCAAGTGGAAGAACACAATATGGCGGGGGGGTGGTGTAGCGGACACACCTTGCTAACCTATTTTCCGGACATTGCTACCCAGCCCAACGAGGATCACGCCAAACAACAGAGTCACTTCTCCTTATGAATGTGGTCTTATCCAAAGGTCAAGTGCTGCTTTCATCCATAGCCCAGGAGGGCTTTTCTGGAAGCTCAGAAACAAAGGTGCCCTTGAGTGCCGCGTAGCCACCATGGTGGAGTGTGAGACGGAGCAGCCAGATCGTCAGCATGCATAGCCACGAGTAAATAGCCCTGGAAGGACATTTATAGACTCTGGGGACATTGCTGGAAAGCATATTATCGAAGCTTCCCCTGATAAAGGTGACAAAGTTTCTTTACGACTGTCATGGGGATTTAATTACATGATAAAATTGCAGCTCCTGCCCTCTTGAGACAAATTGCATGTTAAGACTGATCGTTTTTTTATGAATCTCACACAGGGAGCAAAATACTTCTCTCTTGAAGTTGCTTTGATCTGATCATTATATCCTGTCACCCTTCATATCCCTTCTAGAAATGAGACCTTGGCTGATCCTGCAGTTGAAGAGGGAGGGCTCCTGGTGGGCTTGCTTGGTTGCTTTGCAACTCTGCATGGAGCAGAGTGGGGCCAGTTTTTACCCCATGGGTTTAAAGTCGACTTCACTTATTCTTCCGTTGGTAAAAGATGAGAACTTCGGGCTTCCAACAGAAAGATAGGAAAAAGACATTCTAAGACATGTAAATGATTATTAAAGACATACACAATATATAATTTTACTAATTTCAAATGCAAGTTAAAAATAACAAGATTTTTTAAAAGTCAAATTTTGGAAAACTTTGCTGAAACTGATGCTTCTTAGTTTGCAGGTGGAAGGGTAAATTTCTGTGCAATTTGGAAGTATTCTATGTTGAGCTTATACGTACAGGGGATTTTTTCAGGTGCCAGCAGCCTAGCAGCCTACAGAAGCAAAGAGTAGAAGTCCTTGCCTGTAGGAAGTGTTGCACTTCGTGGGCGAGACAGAGAGGCAACCAGTAACTAGTGAGCGGGATGAGATCCCTGCCAACAAGAGGCACAGGTCCGATGGGGAGAATGCATCAAGCAGAGCATTATAGTGACGGGGAGTAGGGGTGGGACAGGCTTTCTCCACAGGTGACATCTGAGCAAAGTACAGAGGGGGTTGAGGGACAAGGCTGGCTCATGTCCCCTGGAGGGTGTCTGTTTCCTTTCCTTGGCCTGTGGTGGGGGTGAGGAACTGTATCCTATTATTTTTGGCTGAGCAAGAGGCAAGGTGTAGCCTCAGTGCCGCATCACATGGGGCCACGGGTGCCGTCTGGAAGGGGGGTCAGGCAGAGGGGGGGATGTGGGTAGGAAAGAAGCAGCGGCCAGTGGGCCCAGGGGGTCAGAGCCGAGGTAAGTGGCAGGGACTAGACCTTTAGCGGACATGGAGATGGGCCGTCCAGACCCCACTGTTAGGGAAGACTTGTCGCCCCAGATGGTAACTCCTTCGGGGTTTGCCTCAGCTGCAGAGAGCCTCCTCACTCCAGAATACACTGTGACAGGGGTCTCAGCTCCAGAGCTCCCCCAGGGCTGGCCACGCATGGCACTGTGGGGCCCGTGTCACAGATCAACTTCTCCTCTGCCAGTCTGATTTTCTCCCTCTCTTCATAGGTGTTCATGCCCTGCAAATATCCTGTGAGGCAAACTCCACTCAGCTTCAGACTGTGAGCCCCTGAGGCTCCTGGGCCCCCTGGAAGGATGCGGAAGGGGGTGTGTTGTTAGAGCAGATGAAGACAGGAGAGCAGAGAGATGGCCTGCCCAAGAGCCAAGAAGGGTGTAAGGGATTGATGGTGTCATTCGGGTATGGTTTTGACCACAGTTTCTAACCACTGGTAAAGGACCTGGGACTTTTTTTTTTTTTTGGTCTCAATTTGCCATGGGCTGATTCTTTTTTTAATATACAATTAAACTTAATTACAAGAAAAAATATAATAGAAAAAAGTCCAGTAATCACACACTGTTGTACTGTCAAGTTGCTGTCAATATTTTTAAAAGCTTACTATCAATTTCCATGGCAAACACTTGACAGAGCATCATCTGCCTCCCGCTGTGCTCTGACTAGTGCTGTTATCCATCACTCACTGGGGTACAGGGTGGGTGAAAGGGTGCTGGCAGAAGTTGTGGGGTAAGTTAGCTCCTGGCACATCTTTCAGGCCCTTGAACACTTGCTATAAAATTTCAATGGGAAGCTGTTGGACAGGGGTCACCAGGCTTTTTCTGTAAAGTGCCAGATAGCAAATATTGTTGGTTTTGTAGGTCATATGGTCCCTGTGGCAACTATTCAGCTCTGCCACGATAGCATGAAAGTAGTCATTGACAAAATGTAAATGAATGAGCATGGCCAATCAAACTTTACTTGTAAAAACAGGCAGCCAGCCCTCAGTCTATAGTTTGCTGACCTTTGCTGTAGACAGTAGGGAGCTACTGCAGGTTTGTGGGAAGGGGAGAGACATGTACCTCCAAACAGGAAACTGTCGTTGCACCCTTCTCTCTGTGTGCCTTTCCCACCCCTCACTCCAGTGAACCTGCTCTCTATTCTCAAGGCAAACTCGACTCAACAACAGTCAGCAGAGCATACAGGTACCCTGGCACACATTTCGCCTATTGCCCTCACCTATATCCGGTTCCGGTTTGCTGAACTTCTTGAATCTGTAAATTTATGTCTTTCATCAAATTTGGGAAATGTTTGGTATCTATTTCTTTAAATATTTTTTCTGCTCCATTATCTTCCTTCTCTCTTTCTTGGACTCCAGTTGGATATGTTAGATCTTCTCAATTGTCCCACAGTCTCTGTTCATTTTATTTTCTATCATTTTACTTGCTGTTCATCAGGTTGGATAGTTTCTGTTGATCTATTTTCAAATTCACAGACCTTCCTCTGTTAAGCCCGTTGTTGACTAGAACAAGGCCGAACAAGGCCAACTCTAGCTTCGAGGGCGGTGGGTGCATTGTATTGCCTCAGGGACTCAACTAGTAAAGAAGGAGGCACCTTCTTGCCACCAGTCTCTCCACTGCCATCCTTCCTATGTAAAAAAAGTTTTTGTTTTTTCCAAATTAGATGGTCTCATTCCACTGCTGAATGGATCCTCACTGCCTTTCCAGGTAAGTGTAAACACCTGTCTAGAATTTGTAGTCTCACGAAGTACTGTCCCAACTTACTTGCCTTGACTTTTCTCCCTCTGCTCTGATTTACACAGCCTCATTTCCGGGCAGGTCCCTCTTCCTTGCATAGGGTGGTATGCCCCTGTGTGCTCCACGTTTGCTCCCTCTGCTCCCTCTATTTGGATTCCCTTCCTTTCGATCATAGCCTGTTAAGAACATGTCCATCTATCAAGAGCCAACCCAAGAGAATTTAGTGTCCCCCATATGCTTTTTTGGTCTAATTAATATTTATTATGTACCTACTGTGTGCCAGGATTTGGTGACTAGGACAAACCCAGTCCCTGTTCATATCCAGTTGCTGACTTTGGTATTGGAAATTAATGGGCGACGGGACGGAGAAGTAGAGCCAGGTAGTGAATTTGCCACTTCCAATTAGTGCCTTAGGAATGTTTTTCCTGAGCAGAGCACACCGTTGCAGGAACCATAATCCTCCTGGGAAGGAGAAAAGCCTCTTTGCTATCATCCTCATTTCTTTTTGTTCTTTCAAAACTCTCTAGTGTGCTTGGGAGTGATGCTAATAGAAGTATGTCATCAGCATACATTATTTCTTTATTAGGCTGTTTCTCAATTTTGATTCTGAAAATATCCTGATTTAGTCTAATTGCAATTTCACTGTGTTCCACAGGCAGTGACAATTCATACTGGGGGGAGCTGAGACGTGACCCTGTAGGATTTTTCTTCCTGCCCCATATGCTCTGAAGCTGGACCATTAGCTCTAAGACATGCATCTCATCTCATCACAGTGATTCAACCTGCTTCTGGGAAAGAAAAGAGCCTAGGGTGTGTATCTGGTTGAAAGCAAAGAAATATCTTTATTCTAGGTGGTGGGAGATATTTTTCTGTATCTAAAGCAAAAGCTGGAGCCATTTTATTCCTAAATAATTTAACTATATTCAAAGATAATCTGATGTTATTGTAGGAAAGTGTATTTCTAATAAATTCCACTTGATCTGGGTGAATCAATTCAGGCAGCGCATAATTGAGTCTGTTAGCAAGGACTTTAGCAAGAATTTTGCAATCAGTGTTAATTAAGAAGATGGGACAATAATTTGTGCATAATTCCGGATCTTTTCCTGGCTTGTGAATCAAAGTAATAAGAGCAATGCTCCGGCTGGTGGTGGGATAGTGTCATTAGGTGCTGATTTATAAGTACTTAGAAAGGTTTAATTTCATTTTGCTTCGAGCAGGGTCTCCCTGCCCCCACACTGTCGGCTCAGGGTGTGCAGCCGAGATGGCAGAGTGTTTCCCTCTCTATCCTTCCCTGTCGCCGCTGACCTCCTGCTTTCCATTTCTGTTTTATTTGGCAGCCAAAGACCCCACTTATTCATCTATGTTTTTTTCTTAATACTCTTATTTGAATTATTTGAAATCAGAGACTCCATGCTATTGATGTGTGTGGGTATGAGTATATGTGTGTGTAAGGTAAAGTAAAAGGGTTGTATGCAGCTTCAGTGGGGAAATTTGTTCATGGATCTTCCTGCAAAATGTGTCTGGGTGGGTATCAAGAGCCCTTGACAAAAACTCGGGAAACATACCTTGTTAACACACTGCTGCTAACTGGCTATTGACCAGTGGAGGAACAAATGTGAGCCTCAGTGTCCCCACCTGTAAAATGCAGCTGTAAGACGGACGAACTACAGGCATCATGGAATGCTGGGAAGAGCATTGGGTCGATACTTTCTACAGCTTTGGGACCTCGGGCGTGCAACGTCACCTCTTAGAGCCTTGTTTTCCTCAGCTGGGTAAGTGGGAAAGACAAAAGCCCTCGGGAAATGCATACTTCATGAAGGTCCTTGCTAACTGTGATTCCTCTCTCTTTGCCTCCACTTAGAGCTGGTTCCAGTTCTAGCATGTTCTGGTTTGGAGACATAGTCTCCCTAACAATTAGAACGGGCTGGCCCTGTGCCAAGCTGCTGCTTATTTGGTGCATTCAAGTTCACAAACCAGTCTCCCACCAGCCCTCCAGGAGATACCTTCCTTCCCTCACTGGTGTGGAATCAGCCATCTCTTTGGCCTCTGTTAGGATGCACCGCACTTCCGAAGGCAATGGGGTTTTGTCAATGTCCTCCACAAACACAAGTCATTGGTCTCAAAACCTTAGCGCAATTTGTAAAGACCCTGAGAGATGACCCGACCAATAACATTTTTTTAAAGGGAGGATATTAAGGTTCAGAGAGATGGACTGACAAGTTCAAGACCACAGAGGCAGTGGTGGAGCCAAGGCAAGAACCAGGGTCATCTCACTGTTAGTCTCTTGCCGTTCCCAATACACCCTGTCTCAGAGCCACCAGCAGCATGCATGCTTCTGTCATTAGTTCAAATATGACTCCTACAAGGGAGGGGCTGTGCTCATTTAACTGACATTTGACTGTTGGGTTTGTCCTGGGTGATATTCTCCTCCATGCGTGGGGAAGGGGTGGCGGATGTGGCCTTAATGTGATGGTGGACTCAGTGTTAAGCCTGCAGGGGTGCTGGTTGGATGAGAAGTTGAATTCCACAAATAGACCCCATCTTGACGTGTATGCACATGCCTATCACACGTTCCCCACACTCATTCCCCACCTATATACATGCTGCTGGATGCGATCTCTTAATAAAAACCCAATTAGTATTTCTTTAACTTGCCTCCAGATGCTTAAATACCATTACCCCAAACACAACATAATGTCTCTAGTTTTCTGTTTCAATCAAGAATTCAAGTAGCATCTTGACTTGTATATAATATATCAGCAGCAAAATCATGGAATGCTGACATCCTTAATAATAGCAATTAGTAATCAGTTGTTTCTTAAGTAGTTTGATTACGCCAGTTACCAAATTGTACAGTTGATGCATTTGGGGGCAAGAAGGGTCTCGCCACCCCTCCCCCAGCCATCCTTTCTCCCTTCCCATGTCTTAGTGGTTAGTGAGCTGATAGGCATTGAAGAGAGGCAAGGACAAATGATACAAATGTCACTAATATTAAACAGCAGAGACTAGGTTTTAGCCAAAAGTAGAATTAAATATTTCTTTGCAGAAAGACTAACCCCAGTAGTATCTATGGGAAAGCAATCTGTCCCCACCCACCTAATGTCAGCAAAGGAGCTTAGCCTGTCCGTGCCAGGCAGGATGTACAGATTTTGAGCTCCTTCTCAGGGCAGAGACCCTGTGCTAGGCTCTGGATACCAATAAGCATTCGGCAAGGATCTCACCTTCAAGGAGTTGTTTTTAAGTTTTAAATATCTGGTGGGTATAACAGTTAGCTCAGCAAGGCCATGTGTTTCAGTAACTAATGGAGACTGAGGGCATTATGTCCTCGTGGAGGGAGGAGAGTCTCCAGCAGAGGCCATCGACCAAGCAGGGTCTGGAAGAAAGGGGTGGCCTAAGCAGAGGAGGTCCTCACGTGCCTCAGAATTTGGGTGCAGCCCTGGTGGGAAGGTTCTTATTGGAATGGGGTGGATGGCATAAATGGGGGAGCTGATTATGCGGGATCTGTGTGCTCAGCCCTGTTCAGCTTATCTCTCTCACACACACACACACACACACACACACACAGAGCATGCCCCACTCCCAGTCCATCCCAGTCCATCCTTGCAGGGGCAGGTGGCTCTTTAGGGGACATGTGAATTGTGTCTTTAGTGAAATCCCAGTCGATGACCATCCCTCTGACTCTCTACCAACCGTGTAGGGAGGATCCATGCTGTACTTTGCCCCGTGATCTGCTAGGGCTTAAAATTTCAAGTTCCTCTGACCTCTGCCCTCATCAAGGGGGGACATGTACACATGGGGAGGCTTCTCCAGAAAAAGCCATTCCCACCGTTTTCTCAGCTGGTGCCTCTTTTTCTCTATGCTTTTATTGTGACACTGACATGGATGCGTCAGAATAAATTATTAGTATTTTTTGTGTTCCCTTTGGTGGAATAATAAGTTCACAGTGCAATGAACATGGGGATTTCACTGACAGATAAAAGGTCCTTGTGTGTTCATAGTGACAGGAACACAGGAGAGAATGGTTACTTTTCTTTGTCTTATTTCTGCAAATCGTCATCTTTGAACAATACTCAGAAACCTGTCAACCAGGGTTGTCCTTGGGATGGAAACTTTCCTCCTCTCCCCTAAATGCACTTGCCAGCATGCTGCTTGGCTCCTCCCTCTCCCGGTCCGAGTGGGCATTCCCAGTGTTGGTCCTCGCTGCCCAGCCCCGATCCCCATCAGTTCTTCACAGTATCCATTCCCGGTATGGGCTGCATTTCAAGGTATTGCCATAAGTTCTGACCACTCTTCAAGCATTCTAAAGACCCCACATGTATATTTAAATCCAAACAGTTCTTGTTCCTGCCAAGCATGGTCCCCAAGGACTCACAGTGGCCTTGAGAAAGAGCTCATTTGCTCCCACACTCAGCAAAAAGGAACCCATGCTGCATTGCAGGCTGTGACAATGAGTGTTTGGGGTCATAGCCTCAGAGAAGCACAGAGATGGACGGGACCTCAACAGTGAATCAAGTCAGCGTTTCCCAAAAAGCATCTACAAACTACCAATTCCCCTGGTGGCAAAACCACAACGAGCCTTTATTATACGATTGTGTCAAACTCCAAGCGTGTGATTCAGCAGGAAGCATCTTCCAAGCTCATTCCACCATGGACCTCTGTTTGGGAAGCCCTAATTGAATTTCATGTCACTGGCCCAGAAAGGGGAAGTGACTTTCCTAAGGTCACACAGCTCATTGGTGGCAGAGCCCAAGTTTCCTTCTGGAACATCCCATTCCACAAAGGGAGCTTCTCCAGGCCCCTGATAACCGCCCGGTACTGATGTTGCCTGGACTGCGAGCCTGGGAGGCATCATGCGTGTTACTCCTGTTTGCATTCTCCACTCTCCATGCTGCAAGTCACACAGCACAGGCTCAGCACACTGTCACCATCAGGTCCCTCTGTTTTCGGTCTCCGTTGGTGGCACCAGCCTCTACTTGTTACCGAGACCTTCCCATGGATCCACCCATGCAGTTCTCATCTTTGTCACTGATCTTTGTGTTTATCCTGCTCTCTTGGTTGAGACCCTTGTCATCTCTCACCTGGAAACTGCCTTCAGTCACCTTCTAAATAGGCTCTCCTCCCATCTCTCGTTTCCTTCAAATCCTGCTTTCACATTGTGCCCAGAGCAGCATACCCAGAACACAAGACGGAGCATACTGCACTCTCTGCCTCAGGTTCAAGGCCAGCCTGCTTTCCCTATAATAGAGTCACTGGTAACAAGATGTGCCTTAATCATTCAGGGTATGATCGCCCTGAAATGGAAACAACCCTGAACTAATCCAAGCCCTTAAAACATGTCACCAGCAACGAACTTTTCTTGCCCTTCTGAATGGTGCAGTTCGGCGGGGAGAAGTATATACATATGTGATTTAGAATGTAATGGGTTCATCGTGGGAAGGAATGAAACTCTCTTAACACAAATGTCATTTCTTTCAAGTATTCAGCAAAGTTGTGGTGTGGGGACAGTAAAGATGGTGCAGGGCAATTAGTCATGTGAAAAGAATGATATTTTAAATTGGGGATTTCAAATACACAGATCCCCAACCAGCTTTGATGGCTTTGTAAAGGGGGATGTGGAGAGAGGGGACTTGCTTTTAAGCATCGCAGAAAACAGAGGGCTTAACCACGGGGTGTAACAAAGGTAGGTGCGGTTCAGGGAAGCCAACTAGGGGTGGCACAGCCGAAGTGGGCACCCTCATCCCTGTGTCTGAAGGGGCAGGCAGGGAGGTGAGAACTCTGAGCCAGGAGCTGAGCCTTTGGCACAAGGATGAAGTCAAATCGCAGCAGAGATCCAGCAGGGAGGGGTCCCTGGAGCAAATACCCACTTTCCCTGCTCCTCTTAGCACCTTCCCTTAGCTGCCTCCAACACGAGTCAGAGCGCTGCTGCAGGTGATACGGTTCATAAGGTCAGCTTCACAGGTGGGCACGGGGCAGGCAGTGTGCGGTGGGGAGGGTGGCAAATGCAAGACATAGAGCTCAATGCTCCTGGCGAAACTGCAGTTTATGATGACAATCTCCCTCCTCACAGCCCAGGGCAATCTCCTGCACCGGGGAGCGTACCGGGCGCTGGCTTGGCGAGACTGCAGTGCCTGTCTGCGTAAAGCTAAGGTCGGAACAAAGGCGTGTTGTTCTTTGGGCTCGTGGCTCCTGGGCCCTCACCCTGATCATGGCCACAGATATTAGGAAAACCAAGGAAAAGAAGAAGCAGGAGACGGTTGCTCCCTAAAGCCTAATGCAACTTGCTTAAGTCCCCAGTGAAAGGCAGCTGAGGGGGTACACACACGCCATGAGGGAGCAGGATTGTCACCCCCTTGCGGGACTGATCTGGATCTCCCTCTTCATCACAAGGAAGCCCCGCTGGCTAGCACCAATGCCCCATGCACACTCCCTTTTGATATACTTTCTGCACGGGGAGCATGTGTGTGTTTGTGTGTGTGTGTATGCAGGTGTACATGTGTGTGCACGCACACATGTATGTCAGGAGGGACTCAGTCTAGTGGGTGGGGAAGAGCCCTCTACACCTTGTAGGGGCCAAGCACACCTGACAAGCTAGAACACAGCACTCATATGTGGAACATAAGGAATAGCACGGAGGTCATTAGGAGAAGGAAGGGAAAACTGAAGGGGGGGAAATCGGAGGGAGAGACGAACCCTGAGAGACTATGGACTCTGAGAAACAAACTGAGGGTTTCAGAGGGGGTGGGGGTGGGGGGATGGGTTAGCCCCGTGATGGGTATTAAGGAGGGTACGTATTGCAATGAGCACTGGCTGTTACACGCTAACAATGAATCATGGAACACGGCATCAAAAACTAATGAAGAGTACTTCATTACAGTAGTATGGTGACTAACATAACATAATAAAAAAAAAATAAAGTAAATCTTGCACCAGGGCAAATAGTTCCATTTGTTATACAAAGAAGTTCTGCAAAATTTTTGACAAAAAAAAAAAAATAGAAATGGGGAGAGATTGCCCATCTGAATAGACAGGTCCCATGTGAAGAGGTCTACAAAGAAAAACAAAGCCTTGTGGCTAAGACCTTGTCCCGAGCAGCAGAGGAAGGACAGGTGGGCAGGCGGTGGACAAGGACCAGCGCACACTTTTTCAGTTGGTGGCTCAAGGATAAATACTCCTCACCAGCAATGTTCAGGGTGTGGTGAGACACACACACTCACTGTCAGAGGAAATAGAAACCCTTTCAGAAAACAGTTGGGCAACTTTTCTGTCCTTGTTTTTTTGTCCTTGGAATTCTGCTCTTAGGAATTTATTTTAAGGATATAACCTGAATAGGAAAAAAAAAGCCATACGAATGCTAATAAAGATGCTAATTATGGCATTATTGATAGTGGTAAAAATGTAAACAAATATTCCTCTCTTGTAGGCATTTGGTTTAAGTATTTTGTGATTAATCACCTCAATAGGTGATTGAAATTAAGAAGACTATGTAGCATCATGGAAAATACTTTAGATATATTAACTCAACAGAGCAGAACACAAAATTACATCGAAGGCATGGCTGTGGGGGGGGGATTTACACATGCATTAGGAGTGGAGAAATGCAAACAGGGCCCGTGGGAGGATGGTGGCGCCACAGAGTGCTTTCCCCTGTTTGAGCTGTTTGCAGCGCGGGCCAGGGGCTCCATAGAGACACAGTATATGCAGCATGTGTGTACGGATATAAACAAGAACCAGACAGGCAAGCACCCGGCAGGTGCCTTTTTCACCCATTCACCCTTCCACCTCCAGGAATGGCCCGCCCCGGACGCACGCTCATGATGGGGAATGCCGCGACCGACCGTTCTGGCTACCTACGAGCACGCCGGCGGGCAGCTGAGCCGCGGGGTCCTTCATCCAGTCGTCACTGGCCAGTTCTATCACGGCGTCCACGTGCCCCACTTCGGTGCAGGTCAAGCGGCTCACTGTCTCGTCATCCCTGGCGTCCAGGGCAGACTTTAATCTCCTCACTAAATCTGAGTGGAGCGGGTAATCCGGAAGGCGGTCAGAGCTGGACATTGTGATGTTTGTGCATTGACCACACTTCTCTTCTCAATGGAGTCCAAAGGTAGCAGCTGCGCCGCGCAGGGCACTGTGGGCGTTGCTATAAATAGGACAAACCTGGCTCGCGTTTCAGGGGCTGGGGAGGGCCACTGGCTGGAGGCCTTTTTCTTCACAGGGCCATGGGAATTCGTCTTCCTGAAGGTCTCGGTTAAGGATTATTCTAGACATGGGGCAGTAGACATGTTGGTAAGCGGGGGAAGAAGAAAAGGGGACAGCATTTTAAAAAGAGAACTCTCACAGGTACTGTTGAACAATGACTTCTTTTAGCTAAGGTGAGATTCCGTCCTGAAACGGATTGAAAGGACAAGTAGTAGCTGGGGGTCCCCTTTCCTTCTTTCCTTGAACATGGACGTGATGTGTGGAGGTGTGGCAGCCATCTTATAGCCATGAGGTAACAGTCAAGAGTGAAGGATTAACATACTGAGGAGAATGGAATAGAAGGAGGGGAAGAGATGGCTTCTCAGTGACATTTCTGGACCTTTGCTTCAGCTCTGGGCCGCCAACTACCAGACTTCCCGTCTTTATTCCTTGAGCACGGTTCATGAGTTTTCAAGGAGTTGCAGCTCAAAGTGTTCCCGGTTGATGTAGGTAGTGTATTCAGTCTACCTTTAAAGTCATGGGAATGTCCTGCTTTAGTCTACAGAGATGTAGCAGAAGTGGCTCAGCCTGTCATAAAGAATGTGGACGATCTCCCCAAGCCTTCTGGTCTTTGGCAATTGAACTCTTGCCTTCCTTAGATAAAATTCCACTGTATCTTGCTTGGACAGCAGCCAACCTCAAAGTCCTTGAAGGAGGAGCAGTGGCAAGGTGGGTTTGCTCATCAATGAGCAAGCAGCCAAGGCCACTTAATGGACTGCCTTCCAGGGTCACAGGAACTGAAAATGGACCTTGCTGGAGACATTCTGGGAATCCTGGGCAATGTGTTTTTGAGATCTTAACTCAGTGGATCAGTCTTCAGTTCAGATGTCTGACCAACTTGTAGAGAGGGTGCTTGGCCTCTGATTCTTCCTTCCACCAAAGAATTATGTTTTGAGAGAGATTTTTGAACCTGAATTTCTACGCACAAATGCTTGGCACTATCAAATGCCTTATGTTTAGAAAGAAATATAACAACACCAGCACCATTTGTGTAAATACAAAGAGAGGGAGGGTAGTGGCCATAGGAAAATTATCGGAATTTGGGTAAGGTAATTTAAAGAAAAAACCCAAGAATTACTGAGATTGCTATCAAACTTCAAATCAGAAGGGAGGTAAAGATGAAGCACTTGTTAGGCAGATAATAAGATGACAAAGCCTCAAAATATGGCACTCACTGATCTTAATTACCAAGCTATCTGCTGGGTGTTTAATCAGTAGCACATATACTATGCTAATTATTCTGGCTAATTTTGTTATAATGTAATTCTTTATCAACCCTGCTATGTATAAATTAGGAATTGAAATGTAACTAACACAAATTATATTTAAGGCAACATGAATTTTTTTATTTCAGTGTGAAATCTTCTAATCTTTATTTCTTTATCTTTCCTTTTTTTTGATTAGCCCATGTGAACCGCCCCCTCCACTGCCCACCCTGCTTCAGTGCCCAACAACCTGACTATTATTTGAGGAGAAAGGAGCCCAGCACCAATATCCTCCCCCTAAATTCTTGGAAATCTTATATATGACTATCTCCTTCAGTGATTGTCCTTGAAAGGTGCAGAATGTATTTAAGCAATCAGTGGTAGACAGACACTGGCTTTCTCTGAATCAGATAAAGGTTGCTTCATTGTTCTACCTTAATGTTTAAATAATCACCAGAGGGTACCATAATTCACGTATTTTCAGTGATATATTGTATGTGACTTATGTCAATTTGTTTACAAATGTGTTTAGTTGAGAACTAATAACACAGATCCTCACAGAAAAGCACAAACATTATCTAGAGGTTTTTTTTTTTTTTTTTAATGTCATTTGAGCTTGCATCCAAATGAGATCAGGCTGGTACAGAAATTGGTGGAGCTGTGCAGAGCCCACTGGCATGCCTTCAGAGACTGCCAGCCATAGAGCTTTTTAAAAAAATCAGTATTTTTGGTTTTGAATTATTTTGCAGCAAAATAACAAGCTTATTGAATAAATGGGTACAGTGTGGGTCTAATTTAGTCTCAACACCATCAGTGAGAGTCAGTTGCCAATGGAGGATCGTGGTCTGGGAGAAATGGCCAGTCCCAAATACTCATACTCCATTGTGACCTCAGGGTAAGGGACAAGCACTGGGCATATTTGGATTAACTCAAAGTGACCATGAAGAGGATCTATTTCTGAGACTGATTTTCTTCTTTGACCCTGAAATGCCCCTGCTATTTCCTGAGATTCCAGAGAGCTGCTCCTTTGACATATAGGTTCCCCACTATTGGCCCCCAAGTGCTCTTAGCTCAGACCTCACCTTTAAATCCAGCTGCAGAGGCTTCCAGCTTGGGGCTGCCCTGGGGCTCCCTTCCCAGGCCGTGCTCCTATCTCTCATGATTCTTTCCTCTCTCTGGTTCCTGCAGCTTGATTCCAGAGTCTCCCACTTCCCTGCTCCAGCAACATAGATGCTTCTCCCTGTGGTCAGAAGCTTTTTAATTTGGCTGAAGTTTCCTCTAAATCCCTTTTTAATGGGTCTCTGATAGCTTTTCAGGCCTGATGGTTTCAACCAGAACATTTGTGTGAATGTATTTACCGTTGTGTGGCTGGACTGGCTTGCCCATCAACCTACTAGGCCACGGGGAGCCACTTTGTGAAGTGGCATTGTTATGTGGTCTTTATGGGCAGCTCTTTGTGCAAGAAGGAAACAGAAGCCCCTTTCATTCCCTTTGTATTTTCGAAGGCTTGAAACAACACAATGGGATGTGGGCACAAACGAGATGTGATGAAAGCCATTTACAACTTTTGCAAGGTTGTTTTTTTTTTTTTCCTATTGGGGCATGATTTATGATGGCACAAGGATGGAGTTGTACAATTGGAGATGCAGACATTTCCGTTAATGAAACCCTCAAAGACAAAGTAACAAATGAGTTTCATTCAATAAACACTTTTGGAGCCCTAGCATATGCCAGGAGTATAAGATACTGTATATTACATACTGATTATATGGTTCCTGACACACCCCAGGCACTCTTCTAGAGGTGTCGCGTATATAAACTCATCTTCTCGCAACAGGCTTGTGAGGTAGCACTATCATTGCCACTTGACAGGGGGAGAAGCTGAGTGGGGAGACAATATGCTTGCAGTCACACGGCTGCTAAGTGGCAAAGCTAAGATGCAAATATGTGCAGTCTAAGTGTGCTCCTTAAAACTCCGGGTCGAGCTTCTCGGCTGTCTGACCCCTCCCTGCGGTTCCCATTCTGCTCTCTTGTAATCTGTTTCTTCCTCATCCTTCCTTTCTGTTCTTTTGCCTTTTTTGAGATGGAGTCTTGTGAGAAAAGATGAGGAAACAGTGGGAGGAAGGAGAAAGGCACAAGGGCAAGGTATGGACTGGGAGTATTTGGGGGAACTTTGGGAGAAAAAGGACTAGGAGCAACTTTCATGTATGCAGGAAGTGGACAAAGAAAGAAGGAATCTTTGGTTGCTGGATGGTGTTCCCTTAAGCCAGACATTGTGTTGAGACTGGACCACCAGGGCATGGCTTTTTAAGAGTCTTAACAGCTAATTATGGGTATCAGTGCCATTGACTGGGAGACAGACAGTGAAGCATCCATCAAGCGCAATGATGGGAGGTGAGAAGTTTGCCTTCTGAGGAGTGAACGTGAAAATCAACAGATAATGCAGTCTTTGGGGATGCAGAAGAACTGTTTGAGGGCAGTAATCTGCTTTCAAATTTTAACTCTTCCCATTTCAGATAATATTAGCAACAAAGGAAAAGGAAAAAAATGGAGAAAATCTATGTCAGTGGTTGAACTTAGGGCAGAGGGCATCACCATGACAAAAATGCTGAGCAATTTCTGTGAGAAATAGCGCGGGCAAGATTGAGAAAGGGCTGACCGGCTCATCGTGGGCGTGAGTGGAAGGAAATGCAGAGAGGAGCCCTGGGGTGAGTATGGGGCTGATCTTGCCTCATCAACAGGTTCAGAGAGGGGCCCCGAGAACCACAGTGCTTCCAGAACACCAGCATCTCATGTCACATTCCATTCCTGTGCCCGGCACACACAGGCAGAGGCAGGTGGTTTCTCGGGGGGATAGTCATGCATGTTTCAGAAAGGGGCCCCGTATCAGCCATTTCAAACTAGGAACAATCCAAATGTCATCAACAGTAGAATGGATAGATAAAATGTGGTATATTTCTGCAGGGGAAAAGATAGAGTAACGAGGAGGAATATACCACAGTTACTTGCAACAAGTGCTTGACTCTTACAAATATAATGTTGAATAAATGAAAGTTGCCAGACACAAAAGAATAAATGCTGTAGGACACCATTTACATAAAATTTTAAAACAGGCAAAGGTAAACTATAGGGATAGAAGTCAAGACAGTGATGACTTTTTCCAGAGAAAGTGGGGGTAGTGAGTGGGAAGGGACATGGAGGAATTTCAGGCAGTGTTTTCCTTCTTGAACTGCTTGATGGTTACAGGGGTGTTTGTGATAATTCATTGGACTGTTACGTCGTCTGTGTGTGTGTGAACTTTTCCATATGCATCTTGTACCTCATAATATAAAAAAGATAGACATAGACTGTTTCAAAGAACAAAGCAGCTGACATAAATACAAGACAGAAATAGTCTGAAGCGCTTTTGTTGAGAGTTTCTTCATACTTTAAAACCAAAAAATGATGGGCTAGGAGAGGTGGAGTATGGATGACAGTATTCCCCCCTCCCCACCCCATGACAGATGAAGACCTGGACTTTCCATTATGAATACCAGGAAGCTCCATGGGGACCGATTCAGGGCTGAAGGGTCCCTTAGCTCATCTTCTAGACCCAGTGTTTCAGAGGTCAACCTGTCAACCAATCAACATCTGGTTTGGATGATATTTGTTGTTTCCAAGATTGTCCAGTTTTTTCTTCTCCCTCTCATTGACTTGTCACTTGTAGGAAACTCACTCTTAGTGGTCTGAATGCTCAGAATCCTACTGAAAAGGGAGCCCCTGCAAATCAATTAGAAAAAGGTAAGCAGCCTAGTGGAAAAGTGGACAAGAGACTTGTGGTGGAATTGTGGTATGAAGATAAACACTTCTGATCCAAGATGAGACTGGACGGTAATCAGTAGGAAACTGCCCAATGTCCTGGGTGGTCCACTATTATATGATAGATAGATGTAGAAGATACATATTGTACTTTGCAGTATGTAAATCGACAACACATAGTCTTTTCAAATGTCTTTGTAATGTGTGTTGATGCACAGACATTTGTTCTTATCCAAAGCCATACAAAAAGTATTAATAAATTTCCAGAGAAACATATTTATATTATCTGACTACAAGTGTATAAATTGAAAATATAACAATATCTTTAGGACAAGCAAAGATCATCAAAGCACTTGGGTATTAAAAACAAACAAAAACATTTTTTTTAAAGATTTTATTTATTTATTTGACAGAGACACACAGCGAGAGAGGGAACACAAGCAGGGGAGTGGGAGAGGGAGAAGCAGGTTTCCTGCGGAGCAGGGAGCCTGATGCCGGGCTCGATCCGAGGACGCTGGGATCATGACCTGAGCTGAAGGCAGATGCTTAATGACTGAGCCACCCAGGCGCCCCGAACAAAAACATTTTTTAATAAGGAGCTCAGAGGTTATAAGATAAATCAGTGATAAGAAATTGTTTCAGATGAATGACAATGAGGGCAAAGTATAACAAAATTTACTGGAGATGGCCAAAGCCATCCTCAGAAGAAAATTCATAGCCTTCAATGTTTTTATTATGAAACAAGAAGGAAGGGAAATAGAAGGACAAGCATTCACCTCAACAGCAATATAAAGGTAAAACCAAGAAGGCAAGAATGTAGGACTAATAGATTTAGAAAAGAATGACACAGAATAAATAGAAAAATAATCAAGATAATTTAAAAAGGCAATATTTTGAAAAGAAAATATTAAAAAAGCTTCTAGCAAGATCAATAAAATAATAAGAGAACAAGCACAAATACTTAATCTTAGGGAAAAAGAGCTCTCTCTAGATAAAGAACATAGTTTCAAATCTTCAAGAAAAATATATTTTAACTCATCTGAAAGTCTTAATGAAATGAGTAATTTTTCAGGAAAATGAAAAGAAATAAAAATGAAATAAAGAAAGGGCAGAAAACCAAAGTACATCAGTTTTGTTGATGAAACTAAAAAATTCTGTCAAAGAAATAGTCACAAAAGGCCCAGGTAAAACACAACAAAGATAGACCAACATCGATTACAAATACAATTATAAAAATGCTATGTAAAATATCGACAAATCAAATCCACCAATGTATTGAAAGAATAATACATGTGACCAAGCAGTGTTTATTGTGGGATTGCAAAATTTAACTTTAAAAAATCTACTAATATGTTTTATCTCATAATATGTCAAAGGAGAAACAATATGGTTATCTCAATAGATGCTAAAATAACATTTAATGGCATCTAACACCCATTTCTTTTTTAAAAAACCTTTTATTTATTTATTTTAAGTAATCTCTACACTCAGTGCGGGGCTTGAACTCAGGACCCTGAGATCAAGAGTCACATGCTCTATCGACTGAGTCAGCCAGGCACCACCTAACAGACATTTCTTATTAAAACTCCTAGTGAGCTAGAATTAAAGGATGTTCTCCTACATGATAGAGGTTATCTTTCTAAAAGTAACAACTAACCTCATATTTAATGCTGAAACAGAGATATTTTTACTATGATCAAGAGCAGAACAGGCAAGCTCACTATCATCACTTCTTCCTTGTCTCATTTGGAATCAATTGAGTGGAGGCATCAAACAGATGCAGCTCAAAAGGTCAGCTTCATTATGATGAAGCCAACTGAAGGAGGTGGCTTCAGATCTGAAGCCAGAGAAGCTGGCTAGCAATCCCTGAATTAGGCAAGATGCATAGTCACCGGCAGCTCTGACCTTCCTTTCCCCACCCACACCCGACTAGGACTGACCCTTTCCAGGTAGCAGAGAGATCAGAGAGTACCTTCTCAGATGGGCAGACCCATAGAGAATCCAGAAGGGGTTGAGCCATGGGAGCTAATTCTTTTTTCCCAAAGATACCAATAAAATGTTCCCAAGGGAAAAGATAGGAGATGAGAGGGAGGCCAGGAGCTCTATAAAAGTTCAAGTTTTACATATGGCAGCATGAGGCCAAGGGGACCTCTGACAGTATTCTATGCTCCTCGAGAAGTTTTAGCCAGTGTGATAAGCAGAAAAAGAAATAAGAACAATAAATATCTTTAAATAAATCAGAATGACCAATTATTATCTGCAGATGATGCAGCTCTTTGGAAAACCCAAGTGAATTAACTGAAAAAAATATTCATTTGAACTTCCAAAAATGTTCGGTAAGCTGGCCTATTGTCCTCCCAAAATGAAAAAATTAATAACTTATTTATATATTACAGCAGAGTTAGAAAACTGGGCAAGGTGTGGGGGAGGGAATCCTGGAAAAATAAATTCATTCCAATGTCCAAGAAGCTACAGGAATTTGTAAAGTGTGGTTGTGGCAGAAGAATCTAAGGAAGATCAATGGAAGAGAATAGAAAGTTCAGAAACAGAACCAATAAGGTTTCGAATATGAAATCAGACATTTAAGTCATCAGGAAAGGAAAGATTTCAATAAATAGAGCTGAGATAATTGGAAAAATAAAATGTCAAATTTGTCATATTATACACCAAAAGAAATCCCAGATGATTTAAAAATTTATTTATTTATTTATTTAAAAGAAAGATTTTATTTATTTATTTATTTGAGAGAGAGAGAGAGAGAGCATGAGCAGGGAGGAGAGGGAGAAGCAGACTCCCGGATGAGCAGGGAGCCCGATGTGGGGCTCAATCCCAGGCCCCCGGGATCGTGACCCGAGCCAAAGGCAGACGCCTAACTGATTGGGCCACCCAGTTGCCCCTAAAAATTTAAATAAGGAAAATAAAACCATGTAACCATTAAAGGAGAATATAGATGCATGCTTTCATTACTTTGGGATGAAAAAGATCTCTCTAAATATTAAAATAAAGGCAGAATCTGAAAGAAGACAGATTTGCCCAAACAAATAAGTTTAAACTTTTAAATATCAATAGCCCTAAAAGCAAATGGGAAGAGCACTTGTGAGAAATAGGAAAGATGATCAAAGCTTCATATGTAAAGGACTTCTTAATAGTCAATAAGCACAACTCCAAATCTCCAATGGCAAAAAAAAGGCCAAGAATATTTATGGATGTTTCACAAAAAATAAGTTAACATGCCAATAAATTGCTTTAAGTAATGTTAAACTTCACAAACATTCAGAACAATGCATATTAAAACAAGATATTAAACTGACAAGGTTTCAAAAACACGTTTATTTGTGTGTTGAAGTGACTGTAAGAAAAGGGGCATTTACAAACACTTCTGGTGGGTATAAAATCTCTGGAGGTCAGAATGTATAGTGTGATTTTATTTTTGGTACGGTATGTGTGATAGTATGCTTAGAGAAAGATTGGAAAGACAGATTTCAAATACTAACAGTGGTTATCTCTAAATGAGTATTTTAGATTTTTATCTGTATTTTCTGTTTTCCACAATGAAATGATTACTTTTGTAATCATGCTGAAAACGCTAATTTTTTTAAAGAAAAGAATACATATGTGTGCTAGTTTAGGAAACTTTGAGGAACGAGTGAAAGACGAGAGCTTCCCCTGATGGCACACAGGGACGGTGATTAGAAGTGTGGTGCAGTGTGGGAATTAACAGACCAACGGAGCGGGGGAGATGGTGGAGAAATAGTCCTCAGTGGATATTAGATCTTAAAATTGTTGAAGCTGAAATATTGTCACTGGGACGATTGCAAGCCATTTCTGTGGTGGGATTTTTCTCTGGGAGGGTCCACTTGGTGAACCTCTGCAAATTGGAAACAACCCAAATATCCAACGATAGGGATTTGGCTAAATAAATTATGGTACATTGATTCAGTGGAGTTGTACAAAGCTATAAAAATGCTGCAATGGTAGAATATTTAATGGCATGGAAATTTGTTTACAGTTTATTGTTAGTGAAAATCTTGTTTCAAAACAATGCATATTGTGAACCAATATTTATAAAAACACGCATTTATTTAAAGACTTGAAGAACATATTTTATTCTGCTCACTTAATTGAGTTTTTTTTTTTTTTTTGGTATAATGAGCATCTATTTCTTTCAGAAGAGAACACACAGTAGATAGAGTTTATATAAAAATGTAAAAAGGGAGAATTATTCTCCGGTCAGCAAGAATCAGCTCTAAAATGACTGGATGAATAAATACATCCAAGAAGGCATCAGTTAGAAGAGGGTTGATCAGCAGAAGACAAGAGGAAAATGCTAATGCCAAGTCCTGCTCAAGGGAGAAGACCTCTGGCCTCTGGACCCCAAATAGTAAAGACCCACAGGTCATTCCATCTACTTTTCAAGATGGAAGTTTGAGGGCACCCTAGTCTGGTGCTGTGACACATTCCAATCACCCCTTTAGTTTTCTAGATTTGGTGCAGGTAATTGACTCGCATGATTATGGAGACTGAAAAGCCCCACAGTCTGTGGTTTGCAGACTGGAGATCCAGGAAGGCTGATGGTGTGTTTCCAGTCTGTTTGAAGTCCTGAGAACCAGGAGGACCACTGGGGCAAATTCCAGACTGATGGCGGGGGCAAGACCAACATCCCAGCTCAACCACTCCAATGGGCCCAATCAAGTCGACACATAAAATTAACCTTCACGAGGATGAACTTGTAATTGTGAGATGCAGAGATCTGAGCATTTTATATTCTAGGAGGTAAAACCTTATATAGAGAGAAATATTGAAAATTCTCTGGAAAGGGGAAGAAAGTGATGGAATTAAGGCTGGTGACTGAACAGTGGGGCTGGTGAGGGGCCTGAGTTGGGGCCGGTGATGAGCACAAGGGCTGGTGACACGAGTGAATGTAAGGCTCAGGCTGCAGAGGAGCAGGAACATCCCTGATGCTGAGGGAGGGAGGATGGGACAGGTGTCCCAAAGACAAGGTAAGTTTGTCCCGAGAGTCCAGATTCTTGTGGGAGGAGGTCTAATGGTGTCTTGTCTTCCGTGAAATAAGAGTGAGAGTCTGTGGCTGAGAGGGGGAAGAGGGGATTGGGAAGGGAGTGTGAACACAGCAGTGGAAATTAGAAATATATGTTGTGGCTAATGGAAGAGGTTGGTCAGGAGCAAAGAGAAAATTGGTGGATGGCACTGCAAGCCGGTGAGTTTTAGTGGCACCTACAGTGGAGGAAGCATCCTGCTCTGAGCTCATCATGTCTTACTCTTCTTTCATCTGTCAGGAAGGGTTAAGGAGGGACATGGTCTCTCTCTCAGTAATCTTTAATCCAAAAGCATCGGCTCAGGGAACTCCGATTTTAGGCTACAGAAAGGCTTGTAGAGCAAGGCTCCTGGTTCTGGGGCCAGCTAGACAGAATGCATACCATGGAACTTGATCAGCCCAACCAGTAATGGTGGGGAGATGACTTCTTCTTGTAATCGTCAGAGAATTTACGGGCAGGTGGCATTTGAATGGATTCTTATGGAACAGGGAAGCTTTTGATAGATAGCAAGGTTCCCTCCCAGATGGAGGAAGAGAATGAGCAAAGGGATGTGGAGGGACCACTTGGTGTGTAGACCAGGCCAGCAGGGGTGGAAGGTGTGTGTGGGCATGGTGTCACGGGAAGGGGGCGTGGGTCAGCATGCGGGGTCCTAAGTGCCAGGGATGGGCTGTTATGAGCAGTTCTTCAATTACTTAGAGGATGTTTGCAAAATGACCAGAGTGATGCTTTCGGCAGATTAATTTGGCATAGTTTATAGGAAGGAGAGGAAGGCGAGCCTCGGAATAGGGGCCAGGCCTCGGTGTCGCGACATCTAAAAAGAGTGGCTAATGAGTGGCAAAACAATGAGATTAAACAATCCATGTGATTATGCATTTAAACTTCTAATTTTAAATCCAGCACCCTAATTAAGCATAAATTATTTTGCCATTCAAATGTATTCTGGCTTGAAGCCCCCTCTCTGTTGGTGGCAAGAGGGGAGGAGGGCGGAGGGGAAGTGAGCACAAGCCAACAATCAGAATTATTTGTACTTTCTACCATTGAGCCCCGAAGGCATGCAGCCGTTCCCCAGGTATCTTATCTTTTAAATTGGGCTCGCCCTTTGCCATCCTGGCTGATTTCGACCTTCTTTGAGAGGTTGCCATTCCAGGATATGGACTGCGTTCTTAGCGGCACTCCCTCCGCTCCCCCCACGTCTGCAGGCAGAAGGGCACAGGAGGAGAGCATGGCAGGGTCCAGCCGGAGTGTGGTACGGAAGGGTTCTGGGGTCTCCATGTCTGGAGGAAATCAGAAGCCCAGGATCACCAAGAAGTATTTCCAGGCACCAACCAGGGTCATCTAGGACATCTTTCCATCAGGGAGGGGACGTCCACACCCAGCTGGGGGTGGGGGGGGATGAGCAGCACCATTGAACTTCTATGGGTGCTTCAGACTCTCTGAAGGGAAAGTTGGGTAGAATCAGAGAGGGAACACAGCAAGGAGGGGACACTGGTTTCATATAAATGTGCAAGAGCCTCCCGTGCATGCGAGAACTTGTGGTTCTGCCCATTTGCTGCTTCCCTGCAGACTGATGGGCCAGGGGGCTAATCTGTCATGCAGTGGGAATCCTGTGGCCTCACCTGTTCTACCCCTGCAGGGAGAAGTGTGTGCCGGGAAAGAAGAGGGGGCTCTTTCTCTTGGTGTCCTGCCAGATGGTCTGGGGTTGCAACAATCCAGGCCACTTGTTGCCAAGGTTAGCCCTCCCTGAGTGGGAGTCCAACACTTTGGAGTTTGGGACCACCCATGTGTGGAGGTCAGGGCAAAAGAGTTACCACCTTTCATGAGTCTGCGCTCAATGCCTTCTCTGTTCCTGACCCTGTAAGAGGGTGGAGACAGTAACCACACAGTCTCTCCTCCCTAGGTTTTATGACCCATCGACAAGACAGCTAGACAACTAGTCATAAATCTAGGGAATGTTTTTAATGGACTACGTCAAAGGGAAAGGTGGAAGAGATGATGTGTAAGTGAAGGAGTTCATAGGAAGAAAGATTAATGTGATTTTGGGATTTATTCTGAGGACTTCCTGGAGGAGGTGAGAGTGAACCTGGCCTTAGAGCAGAGCATGGTTTGGAGAGACAGGGGAGGGCTTCCTGGTCGGGACACCGCGGCAGAAGCAGGGCCAGGGTGGAGGGCAAAGGAGTGACCAGGACTGACTGATCAATTTATGAACTCCACCAGTGATCCTCTGGTCCAGCCCCGGGGGTGGGGGCACAGCCGTGAACCAAAGCAGCAAGGTCCCCACCCTCCGTGAGTGTCCACCGCGTGGGAGACAGAGGGTGCAGGGTGCCCCGGAGGAAAATAACAGGGTGGGAAGCGCAGGTGTCCAGGATGGTTTCTGTTTGCTGTGGGTGATTAGGAGAGCTCCTTTGATGAGGTGACATTGAGCAGCGCGGAGGGAGGGTGGGGGGAGAGAGAGCCTTGCAGACGACGGAGGGAAGAGCGTCCCAGGCTAGCGGAACAGCAGGTGCGAAGGTCCCTGAGCAAGGAACACGCTAGGTGTGTGCGAGAAGCAGCCAGGACGCCGCGGGCTGCAGTGCCGCGAGAGAGTGAACAGGGCCTGAGTCCTGGAGGGGCTTGGTGGTCATTGTATGGATGCCGGCTGCTCTGCGGGGAGCGATGGGATGTGGCTGGAGGGTCTGGAGCAGAGTGGTGACTCACTGCCTTGGTTGCTGAGCTCAGGGCAGGCTGCAGGGACCAGGGTAGAACCAGGGAACAAGTAGGAACTTACTGCAGCAATCCAGGGGAGAGTCGATGGCGTGGACTGGGGCATTGGCAATGGAGGGCATGGCAGGAACTGGGGATCTGGATATAGGTGGAAGACGGAGGAGACGTGAGGTGGAAACTCTTCCCCAGGATGAACGAGAGCTCCCGTCCAGGGCTCCCTGAGAGGGGCAGACCTCAGTGGGGGGCTGGGGAGGATGTCTTCAGGGTGCTCTGAAATCTGCTCGCAGCTCCTTCACCCATTCCCTGGCAGGCCTCGGGTCAACAGTGGGGACAGATGACTGCCCCATCCCTGGCCACACGCAGACCTGCCTCCAGCCGCTCACTCCTGCTGTGGGTCCCGCGGTCGTGGCTGCTGAGCCCAGGCCGCCCAGCAGGGGGCAGCAGCGGCCAGCCGTCAGTCCTCGGCTGTTCCGGCGATCGCCTGGCTCACGCCCAGGCTCAGAAGGCTCAGCACAAAGGCCTGGTAGGAGAGGGACGGGGTACACTCAGCAGGATACTGTCTGTCCGTCTGAAGGAGGAGTGGGATTAGCTGTGGGAGTTAGAACCACAAGGACCTGGGATTTAAATCAGTCAACTTGAGATGGGGCAGAACCCCCTTGCCATCTTAGTTAGTCTTTGGAGCCAGTCCAGGCTCACAGTTTACCAGCCAGATGCCTTGGGCAGTTAACTGATTTTTCTGTGCCTTCGTTGTCTCATCCATAAAATGGGAGGAATGTAGTGCTTTCTTGTTCTGATACACGAACAGTGCTGGCCCATGACAAGGACTCAGTGAATGTTCCTTTATGGTTCTGTGAACGTTGTTCAGTGAGGCATGAACGCGCACCCTCTGTGTACAGTGGGCATAGGAGGACCTTTGGGGCACAGGAGCCTCTCCCCTTCCTTGCAGGGGACAGTGGATCTATTCAGCTCATAGCTCGTGTGCACGACAGTGCTCCGTACTTACCCCCGGGCGGCCCCAGGTAAGAAGTCCAGGCCCTGTCCTCCCAGGGTTCTTGGACTGTGGTGACAACCTCACCAGGGCAGGGGGGGGACGGTGTAACAAACAGCACAAAATATCCAAGGCTGGCTGCAGGACACGGGGTGGTGGCCCGGGTCTGTCCCTTCCTGCTGGGATGTGTGGTCTGCTTCCCCAGGCGGGCTTGGATGAAATGATCTCTAGGGTTCATTTTAGTTCAGAAGCCCTTGATGTCTGAACAAGTTCGTACTTCGCATCCCTCGAGGCAGGTAGGGTGAAGATAAAAAAATCAGCGAACATCTCCTCTGCCAACAGGACCTGAATTTCCGTTAAATCCCTGCTCCAAAGCCAGCTTTTCCTGCTGCTCCGAAGGCCAGAGGAGTGTTGCCAGGTGGACCTAACTTGCCAAGCTGGACCCAACTGCTGGCAAATAGAACAAGCTTCGCTTTGTAAGGTAATGAGAAGTGGTTGCCAGGTTGTTATACTCTTTCCTGGAGGTTTGGGGAATGGACACAAAGCTGTAACCAAGAAGAGCAGATCAAAGTGTGTTTGAAAGGAAATAGCCCATTTAAAAAAATTACAGTAAAATATACATAATATAAAATTTGCCATTTTAACTAATTTGAAGTGTATGGTTCAGTGGCTTTCAGTATATTCTCACTGTTAATGCAACCATCCCCACCACCCCTCTCAGACTGAAACTTCCCAGACTGAAACTCTGTACGCAGTAAACTCTAGCTCCCTCTTGCCCCTCCCCAGCCCCTGGTGACCACCTTTCTACTTTCTATGTGACCTTGACTATGCTAGGATCTCATATGAGTGGAATCATATTTGCCTGTTTGTGATTGGCTTATTTCTATTTCATTTAGTATAAGGTCTCCAAGGCCCATCCATATTGTAGCATGGGACAGAATTTCCTTCCTTTGTAAGGCTGAATACTATTCCATTGTATGGATAGACCGCATTTTGTTTATCCACTCATCTGTTGATGGGCACTTGGATTACTTCTACCTCTCAGCTCTCATGAATATCGCTGTTGTAAACATGGGTGTGGACATGCCTGGAGCCCGTCTTGCTCCTTCCTTTCACCGTGGGCCCTTACCCCTGCTCAGAGGGGCTGCAAAAGTTCCTATCCCCAGAGCTGGGGCTTCTCGCAAACAAAGTGATTCCAATCTGTTTACTTTCTCAAACACCCAGGTGTCTTCCAAAATGCTGCAACATAGAACAGAGAAGAAATGAGTGTGGTCTGGAAAATTGTAAGCCAAGAATTCCTTAATGTCCATTTCTACCAAAATAGAGTCTTAATTTGCTGCTGATAGCACCGTGTGTTAGAGTCGGCACTGGGTATTAGGATTAGGACCACATCCTAATGGAGCCTCCAGGACACATTAGCCACGTTATGAACACACCCACCCCCCTTCAAGTAAGTACAGACATTAATCTGTTGAAGAGCATTGTACAGAAATATTCTTCCAGAGCCTTCAGAGATCTGGCAGAAATAACTGCGGTTTTGGCTTGTGTGTTTGGATGCTCTTCTTGACAATAGTTGTCCAGTAAGTGCAGCTTATTCTAAAGGCTGTTTTTGCAGGTCTTTCTGTGAATGTTTGAGGATGCACATCTCCCGATTTTTTTTTTTTTTCCTGGCAGGGATGCATGCTTTCTATTCCTCTAAAAACAGCACTGAGTTTTTTAGTTAATTAAATTTAGTTAAAAGGAGGGAAAGTGGGCAAAAGATGCGAACAGACATTTCCCTGAAGAGGAGATGCAGATGGCAAATAAGCCCACAAAAAGAGGTTCAACATCATTAGCCATCAGGGAAACGCAAATTATAATGACAACGAGATATCGCTGCACACGTAATCCGGAGGGCTAAAGCAAGAAATAGTGACAACCCCAAATGCTGGCGAGGCTGCAGAGAGGCTGGATCCTTCAGCCATCACTGCTGAGAATTTAAAACGATGCAGCCACTCTGGGAAACAGCATGACAATTTCCTGTAGAACTAAACATGACATTTTCACAGACCCAGAGATTTCATTCCTGGGGCGTTTATCCCAGAGAAATGAAAACTTGTGTTCACACAAAAACCTGTGCACAAATATTCACAGCAGCTTTTTTTTTGGGGGGGGGTGGTAATAACCTCAAATAGAATAACCTAAATGTCCTTCAACAGGTAGGTGGTAAGCAAGCTATAGCACATCCACACCACGGAGCCCTACTTGGCAATAAAAGGGAATGAACTGTAGACACAGGTAGCGTAATTTTTGATTCATTGTTGCCAGGGGTTAGGTATGGAGGAGGCAGTGGGGAGGGGGCTGGGGTGACTTGAGGGATGGTCGTGATGGAAATGTGCTGGGTCCTGAGCGTGGTGGTGGACGCAGCAACGTGAATGTAAAAAATTGCATAGAACTACACACACATACACACACACACACACACACGACTACAAGTGAAGCTGGAGAAATCTGAATAGGAGCAGTGGGGTGTGTTTTGTCAGTGTTCTTGCTGTGACATGGTACGTTGTGCTATAATTTTGCAAGATGTTACCACTGGGGGAGACCCGGTGGAGGGTGCACATGATCTGTCTGTATTAGTTATTACAACTGCACGTGAATTTACAATTATCTCAAAGTAGAAAGGTTAATTAAAAAAAAAGGAGAGGGCTGAGCTGTCAGACTTCGTTTACCACCTTTAAGATGGACGTTTGCTCCACCCGAGGGTGGCCCCCGCCCATTCCGATGCTTACGGTGCCCGTAAGGTCACCAAGGAATTGGGACAAGCCTGGTCAGCATCAGCAATTGACTTAGTAGACAAGGAAACACTTATGGGCAAGTTGCACCAATGGGTAAAACTTCCAGGAACCAGGTCTTTTCTCTCTGGGATTTGCAGATGTTTCGGGAGAAAAGGAAAAACACAACTATCTGCAAGCATGGTGTGTAGGGTCTTGAACATATTTTAATTTTGCAAGTGGAGCCATGCGATTGTATTTGCAGTCAAAGCTCTAACATGTATCTGGTTACCTGAGCAAAAGAAGATTGCAGAAGGAGGACACTTAAGGATAGAGAATACATTAGAGAAAGAATATGAGACAGTAATGTGGGTGTTGTCTTTACTGTTGTTCTATGCAAAACAGTGAAACTGTCCATAAACGGACTTGTAGCAAAAGCAGAGGTTTATGAGGGCTGTGTTTATCACTTCTGCAGGGGCTGGAGCCCTTTTGTCCACTTACTTAGCCTTTTGACGACCTCAATTAATGCAGAGGAAGATCTTGGAGAACCTTGGGGATCGTTTCATGTTCTTGGTGAAGTTGTTTATAATACTCTATCAATGGGGTTGGCCATAGACTGCCAGTCTGTGTCCCCCCAGAATTCCTGTGTTGAGATCTACCCCCCAATGTGATGGTATTGGGAGGTGGGGTCTTTGGGAGGTGATTAGTTCCTAAGGGTGTTGTTTATAAGCCACTGAATCTGTGATACCTTTATTGTAACAGCCCAGATGGATGAGTACAGGGTTAAAAGAAAAATATGGCAAATAGCAAGCTCAAAACAATGACAACAACAAATCACACACACACACACACACACACACACACACACACACACACACACAATCCTAGTGTAGGTAAGAGTACGGAGCACCCGAAACTCAGATACTTTGCTGGTCAAGTGTAAATTGCAATAACCACCTTGGAAAACTGTTTGGCGAATATCTACTAACACTGAAAACATAGAGTAAAGCATACACCCAGCAATTCTACTCCTGGGTGTATGTCCATCTTATATACATACACTCTTTAACCGAAAGTCTTCTACAAGAATGCTCCTCGTGACATGAAGAAGGAGCTGGAAATCACACAGACACATACCACCAGTAGCATAGTTAAATAAACATGTTCCCATAATGGATAGTCTGTGGCAGTGGGAATGAACAATCTGCAGCTACTTGCACAGAATGGATGAGCCCTGCAGAGGGTTTGAGTAGAAGAAGCCAGAACCAAGAGTACACAGAGTGTGATTTTATATAAGGTTCAAAACAAAGCAAAAGTAAGTGGCGGTGTTAGAAATCATGACAGCGGTTATGCTTGGAAGGGGGGGTAACTGGAGAGGGGAACAAGCGGCTTCTGGATGCTGCTTACACAGGGAGCTTCGGTTGGTGAAAACTCTTTGACTTGTCCGTTCATCACATGGCTCCTTTCTCGTTATGTGTTATATGCCGATTCAAAATAGATATAGAAAATAGATATAGGGATATCGTGGCATTCTTTCATTCACAAACAGCTTTACTGAGATATGTTTATTAGTATAAATAGATAAATGATAGTATAACATCATGAAAAAATTGGGGAGAAAAGCCACCACAATATAAGAGTGATTACCTTCCACGGTGCCTCGTTACTTCTTGTTTAATATAATGTTCTAATTGGTGGTATTATGGAAGTCTAGCCTTTTTCTGACACTTTTCTTTACTTCTTTGGTGAGGACAGGGGAAGGGGGAAGAGCAGACGTTTCTGCTGTAGCTAACAGCGCCTGTTCCGTCCAGTCCTATGAAATCGGTTTCATAGGTCAAAGTGGTTGAGGATAGCCCATCGAATAGGGTTCAACCTAATAAGTTTTTAATTGCACAATTTCCAGATATAACCATTCCTTGAACTTCACAGTATCCTCTTTGAGTGAAGTGTATAAAAAGAGATTTATAACTTAGGCTTATTTCCAGTAAGTTTTCCATAGTTTTTCATGTCACCTAGAGACAATTAGCCACATGGAAGTTAAGATTGTATACTTGTTTTGAATCATAAAAAATGTGTTGCTCATTATCAAGATTCAACAAGGAGCCTATAGATTGTTTTCAAACCTTTGACCTCATGTATTTCCAGCTGGGAGGAAGACAGGGGAAGAACACATGCCACGAGGTATATTGTGCGTGGGAGTGGAGACAGGTGGCCTTACGCCGGCAGCCCAGGGCTCAGGGGACAGGGCATTTTGCCAGCCCTGCAGCTTTTGTGCCAGGGTGGAGGCCAAGCAGAACTTATACCTTCATGAGGTATAAGTGACATATAACATTCTATTAATTTCAGGTGCGTAGCATAATGACTTGGTGTTTGCAAAATGATCACCACAGTAAGACTAGTAAACATTGGTCATCATACATAGTTAGAAAGTTTTTTTCTTCTGATGGTAACTTTTAAGATCTACTTTCTTAGCAACTTTCAAATACACAATACAGTAGTATTATTAACTAGCATCACCATGCTATGCACTGATCCCCAAGATGTATTATTTATACCTGGGAGTTTGTACCTTTTGAGCCCCTTCACCCATTTCCCCCATTTCTTTTGCACATTCTGTAACATTCCTTAATCATGAAAGTAATCATCAGCTCTGAGCTCCACGAGGCAGAATCACCGAGTCTCCTTTAAGCCGTTGGTCATCGCGGCCACACAGGCCAGTGGCCCCTGGCACCTTGTCACCTGTCACAGCCTGCCACACTGCCCCACCTGTTTTATTCCCCACAGTGGTGATCTTTGGGAAGATCTGGGCACTCCGGGGGTTGTCTCTGGAAGTCAGAATCTTTCTGAGTAGAACGTCAGTTTCCGGCAGGCCCTGCCACCCGGGAAACCCGTCTTCAATGTCAGGTGGTGCCCAGCTTGGCAGAACCCACTTCCTCTTGGCCGCTGATCCATCTCCATTGGGTGCCAGTTACTGTCTTCACTCTGGCAAATGCCTGAGCACCCATGACTTGGTCCCTCTGAAAAAGCAAACTATGGGACCATATGGACCATTATCGTGACATTTCTTCTGTCAGGGAGTGAGTCCATCATCCTGAAGACGCTGCTGTGCAGATGGCTGTCTAACTGGACATGGGTAGGCAGGGCACCTGGTTATGTACTTTGTCTCAGGTGCTCCTGGGTGTGGCCCACTCATGTGGTCATTTGGCTATTTATCTAATGGCAATAATGCCCACAATGATCTCTGGTTTGCCCCCTTTCTGATTCCCAGTGCATAAGTGGTGCCTAGAACAGCACTCCTGAAACTTTATGTGTATTTGAGTCACCTGGGGTGTAATAAACTGCAGATTCTGATTTAGTAGGTCTGGCGTGGAGCCCAAGATGATGTATTTCTAATAACTTTTTTGGGGACCAGCTGCATCAGTATCATCTGAGAGCTTGTCATAGATGCAGAATCTTGGGCTCCAATTCTGACCTGCAGATAAAGAACCTGCATATTAACAAGATTCATAGGAGATTCAAGTGCACAAACCAGCATGAAGAGGCGCTGCTCGGGGATGCAGCAGTGCAGGTCACTGTAAGAGGCCCGGTCTGCAGGTGACCCTATACACACAGCAGCTGCATTGGGTTATGCTGGGAGCCCTCTCATGCTGTGCAAGTCCCTTAAGACCAATCTGGATCATTCCTCCTTTACCTTTCAGGTGACTTTGATGACCCACCACCCCTCCCTACTCTTCCCATCCCTGGTGGTATGTTTCCTATTGCATAAACACTTTCCAAATCTGCCATGGTCCACTATGAACTCTTCCTACTTAATAGGCATCTGTTTTGTGCAGTGGGCCTTCTCCCCACCTTGCTATCTGTGTTCCCTAAAATTCCAGAGACCCCAGGCAGAGATGGGGTCTGGTGGGTAGGATCTGAGGACATTTTGTTAACCTGTGGCCACCCTAAGGCACCCTGAGGGCAGCCACATGCCACCAGCATCTAGTTTCAGCTGCCCTTCACAGAAGTCAGGCCCTGGGCTCTGGGGATGATGTGCAGGAAGAAATCTTAGGAGAGTTTATTGACCTAATAATGCCAGCATGACACCTAGGTGAAAGCACTGTGGGGTCCCCTTGTGTCTCCAAGTAGCCAACTTTCAAGAAGATTTTATTGGCCCCAATATACTAATATCCCCTCCACTCTCCTGGTTTGGCTTCCTTCTTATCACCAAGACAACCTCCATTTCATAGGGATTCATCAAGGCAACCAGGAGGAAGGCTTTGACAAATGTTTCCTATGACAGGGGCCTAAGCTCATCCCTCCACACTTGATGGAAGTCATTAGGATTTAGCACTTCCAAATTATGTATGTCAGCTGAGATGTGTGTGCATGTGTACGCAGGTGCACGTGCATCTACATTTGGCAATGATGGTGGTATGATAAGGTAAATGCAGCGGCGTCTTCCAATATAATGGCCAAGACAAAAAGAAGATCATGGGCAAACACAGTTATTTGGCTCTGGAGAAGTCCCATCCAGTCCTAGTTCTGATAAGGAGAGAAGGAGGAAAGCAGATGTCAAGTTTTCTATTCTTCGGCATTTCTTCTAACTCTGAATATTAAGCCTGTCCAGTTAATATTCATCTCTTGAAATATCGGGTCTTTGCAGCCTTAACTTGCTACTATTACTCTGTGTATAAATTATCATAGACGTTAAAATAGGTAATATCCCCTTCCTCACAGCATAACCCCCTCTCATCCCACACCCCATTCTCTCCACCATTATGACACATGCCCCTGTAATAAAGTGGGGTATCTTTATGAAGATGGGGGACTGAGCTTGCAATGGAATCTTCACTTGACCATCAGAAGTGTTTGTTTTCAGAGCTGAGTCTTGTCCTCCTTCAGCCTTGTGCATGCGGTACTGCCTACATGAAGCATCTGGTCCCTTAGGGTGTTCAGGACTCAAGGGGAGACATTAAGATGGATTCATCCATTCCTGGATTCTTGGTGCTAAGGATTTGCCCCTTAAGCATCTAGCACAAGAAGAGCCCCTTTAGAGCATCCATCTCCAGCATCCTCTCTCTGTCCTATGGTGCACCAGTCGTAACTGCAGGTGGGAAGGTAGAGCACCATCCAGAGAGTGGGGAGGGGTAAAGGTGGAGGCTGGTTAGTGCAGGCCTCTGCCCCTTGAGCTATGGCAGTGCTTACAAATCTCCACTTGAGGGCACTGTGATCCCAGTATTGTTTTGGTGTCCCCTTCACCTGGGCCCTTGGGCTGGTGGCCAACTGGTCTACCTCTTCATCAAACTCTCAATGTGCTGGTTGAGAAATGAGAGCATTTTCCATTTTCCTCAAGGATGGAGGCCTTGAGGCAGGTGACTGGCATGCCCGGTATCTCTGCACAGAGACAACATTGGATGTCCTTGGCCATTGGGGAGCCGTGTGAGTGAGAAGAGTTGGTCCAATCTCTGCAGGGGTGGTAGTTCTCTGGTGCTGCCAATGCAGGGGTGGCTACCCCAGGTGATCTCTGATTGGTGGGGGAGGGGCTGGGTCTACCTTGCTCCCAGGGCCGAGTGCCCGGGTGGAGTGTCCAGCCTCGGAAGCCAGGCCTGAAGTAGCAGCAGAATCCTGTCATCCTGGGGTCATCTCAGTTTCAGTTGAGCTCAGGAAGACCTATCATTCCTTCCCTTCCTGGAGAGAGGAGAAAAACTAGGAATAGGCCTCACCAAGGCCAAATGTAGTCCAAATTCAGGTTTTGAACATTTGGAAGATGGCACAGGCCAGCCTCTGTAGGAGCAACGTGCTCCCCGGCAGTCCTGAAGTTCTCCGCCCACTGGACATGGCACCACCACGCTCCAGGGACAAACACAAAACCCTAGTCATTCCATTTTCCATCAGCTCATTTCCATAAGCATTATTTAATCCAATGGCACAATAATCCTTCCCTTGTGTATGTGTGCGTATGTATTATGCAAGATCCAAAGTCACCTGATGCCATGAGGAAAATAAAAACTCTGCATAGGGCAGAAATAATTTGCAAGGCCGACTTGGGTAAGAGTGTTCTCAAATGAACTCCAGTGGACCCACAGCTTTCAGAGGTCCACACAGGCCCCCGTTTGAAGAGCTGCATAACAAAAGGCCCTGGCTGGGTACATTATAATTTGCTCCAACTAGTTCCAAAGTACTCATATTTTCGATGATGCGAAGAGAAATACTAATGTCACAGGACGTGGGCATTGTGCTTAGAATAAATACACACACAAAAGCTAAATGTGGGTATTTTGGATGTCTTGTTGGGGAGGATGTAATTGCATTTACCTTAGAGAATGCTTTGAAGTAGGAGGCTAACTGTTTTATATAAAGGTAACGTTCCTCATCAGCTGATCTGCCAGTCGCAGAATTCACACAGGATCAATTAATTTCCATGGGGAGTAAAATCTACCTTTCAAGAGGGAGGATGTCATCCTTTCTCTGGCTGTTTGATCAAGCACCAACTCACCTGTGGGGATGAGGTACTGTGTTCAGAGGGCCCTGGGAGCCCCCAAGACTCCTGTGGGTCTGGGCTGCTGAGCACAGACCCCCCCCCCCCCCGCCATGTGTGCTAGGGAGACCTGGGTGTTGGGCTGGTATCAGCTTATGCGCAGGCCTGGTGCTGCTGGAGCGCAGCGTACTGAGAGCTCCCCACCCTCTGAGCCTCATGAACACTGGAGCCTGGCTGGTGGGGTGAAGCGCCACATCTCACGGAGGATGGGTTGAAAGTGGTCCATGCTACTTCATACCTAGGGTGAAGTGTTGCTCCCCAGTTTCTCCCTGTCCCAGGTCAGAGGGCTCAGAGTGGGGCCTTGCACCTGCTTCCCGGCTGGCCCTCCCTCCTAGCCTTCTTGTCAAGGACGAGCTTGTCCTCCATCTTCCCCACATCATTCACATTTCTCCAGACCAGAGCTGAACTGACTACTTGGATCCAATATTCCCACTTTCCTAGGGGTCCCCAAGGCCCAAGGGCTGCGGTGACAGGTGACAGTGGTCACAGTTTAGCAGATATGAGGCTACTGGACTCAGAGTCAAGATAGCACAGAGAACAAAAGGAATGAGGAAGACCAGAGGGACTGTGAGGTTGGCAGATGGGTAGGGATGTGTGTGTGGGGATGGTAACTGGGGCTCCCCTTTGGCTCCCTGGGTCTCTTCTTTGAGGCCAACTCATGCTTGGATGACCAACCACAGGCCTTGGAGTGCGACACAATGCCAAGCCAGGCCCAGAGGGGGCAGTGACTGTTACCTGGGGATGCAGGTGGGGGTTACCAGTAAACTGTGTAGCCCCCCTGTGTCTATTTCTTCTCCTCCAGGATTTCTACTCTTCGGATATTGTAAGGTGCTTCTGCCCCCTTACTTCCTGGGCCTCCATTTAGCTGAGTAAAGCATGCTTGTTTCCCATGAATTTTTTCATTGTCAATTGATTCCTTAAAACTTACATTTTTTCATTGTTCAATGTGACCTGATTTTTATTTATTTTAAAAGATTTATTTCTTTATTTTAGAGTGAGAGAGAGTGCGGGGAGGAGGGGCAGAGGGAGAGTGAGAGAGAGAATGCCCAAGCAGACTCCCTGCTGAGCACGGAGACCTGTGTGGGGCTTGATGTGGGGCTTGATCCCAAGATCCTGAGATCAGATCTGAGCAGAAACCAAGAGCTGATACTGAGCCATCCGTACCACCCAGCTGTCCCTGTTACCTGCTCTTAAAAAACATACCATAGGATTCCAGATGAGCTCCCTAAGGACATATACAGAGAGAAGGCTTTTGGCACAAAAATTGTAATCAAAATTGACAACAGGGCAGAGATGCTACAGAATGTACTATACTAAATCTTTTATTTATTTATTTTTTTTCTATACTAAATCTTTTAAATTTATGGCATTTTAGAGCTATTTTCTTTCTAGCCTGCTTTCATACAGAGCAGGATAGAGGCCCGAGCCTCCATTTTTAGACTTTGATCTCATAGTCAATTGATTCCTTAAAATCCAAGTTTTAAAAAAAATATTTTATTCTAATTGCAAATGCATTAGTTAATTAACTGCAAATGCATTTGTTAATTAACTGTGGTATGCAGTAAATGAGAAAAGTCTGGGAAAAACTGCAAATGACAAGGAAAATAAACATTCTTGTACCCCACTTCCTAGAGGTGCCTGCTCTTCTCATTCTATGTATATGTGTGTGCACCCTAAAATGCATCATCCTGATCATATTTCATCCTTGGAGCTGTTTTGTTAAACATGGCAAATACCAAGGGAGATTTTCAGAGGGAAATTTGTAGCTCTAACAGTGTATATTTAAAAGAAAAAAGGCTAAAATCAATGAGATAATTGTCCTCAAAAAGTTAGAAAAAGAATAGCAAATTAACCCCTAAGAAGTGTGGAAAGGAAGAAGTGGTAAAGATAAGCTCAGAAATTAATACAATTTAAACATTACAAAAGCGACTCCTTGAAAATGATGAAGGCCTGAAGAGACGTGCCAAGGAAATGGAGAAAATGCATCAATAACCGACATTAGGGATTCTACTTCACGTCCTACAGATTTAAGGATTGTTAGAGGGTACTGGGAACAATTTTATGCCAATAAATGTGAACATTTAGATAAATTAAATGAATTCCTTAAAATATACAACTTACCAAACTGACACAAGAAGAAATAGATTCTGAAGTGCTTTATAATACTTTAAGAAGTTAAATTGGAAACTGAAATCCTTTCCACAAAGAAAACTCAATTTGCCTGTAATGCTACCAAAAATTTAAAGAAGATGTAATGCTAATCTTGCACAAATTCTGACAGATAGAAAAAGAAAGAATTCTTTCCTACTGATTTAATGAGGTGTTGATATGAAAAGCCAACAAGAGCATTGTGAGAGAAGAAAATTATAGAGCAATTTTATTTAAGAACATAGCTGGAAATATTCTATGCAAAATATTAACAAAGATAATACAATTATTATAAAAAGCACACTTCAAATGCAACCTTTTATTTGAAAATGCAAGGCTGGTTTAATACTCAAAACATCAGTTACTACACATGAGTCAGAACAAGTAAATTATAGCATGGTGGCAATAGGACATAAATGGGACAGAAAGACTGTAGCAAAGGACGCAAAGAATCAACTAGCTGTTACATAGGATGCAAAGAATCAACTAGCTGTTACATAGGACGCAAAGAATCAACTAGCTGTTACATAGGACGCAAAGAATCAACTAACTGTTACATAGGACACAAAAAGGTGTAACCACAAAGAAAAAATTGATAAGCTTAGTTACATTCACATTAAGAACTGTTCATCAAGATGCCATGAAGGCAGTGAAAGGGTAAGCTGGAGAGTGGGAGACAGTATTTGCAGTCTATGTACCTGCAAACAGCTTCTCTCTAGAACATCTAGAAAGAACTCTAAGGCTGGTTAAGGAAAAGATAGACAACCCGGCAGAGAAACAGGCAATAGGCTTATCAGGCATTGTACAAAAGAGTAGATCCAAATGGGTCCCTAAGCATATGAAAAGGTGAGCAACCTCAGCAGTCAGCAGGGAGAAGGAAGTTAAAGCCACTGTTTGGTGCCACGACACCCACTCCAGAGTGGTGAACACCCAAAGGGCCGGCCACACCATGTTTGGGAAGGTTGTGGAGTGGCATGGGGAAATTGGGACTGCCTCCTACCCTTGAGGATGCTCTGGGGTGAGCAGCTCTGAGCTCTAGCTGTTCACCTTATTTGTAAGCACAGGGTCTTGCATCTCTTAGGATAAAAACCTTGGCACTCGGGTGCCATTTGCTGTGGATATGCTGAACGTTCGGTGGTGTTCCAAGGACATTGTGCTGTGTCTTCTCAAGGATGCATCTGGAGCCCAGTTGTTTGGGAGACGTGGTGAACCTCGCCATGGTCCTTTTATCACAACTGTCCCTGATGACTGTCACAGGTTAAGGGTTTACAAATCACTATCTGTGGAATGCTTCTGTCCTAAGGGCAGTAGGAACGTAGAGCTAGAAGGATCTTTCTCTTTTATGGAGTTCACCCCAGGTCTTTTTTGGATGAGGAAACGCACATGGCACCCCAGGGGCCCACAGGAGGGGTCCCAGATCACCCCGTGTTCAGTCACCATCCTACTTCTCTGAGTCACGTGTATGGTCTTGTGGTATTGGGGAGCAGCTCTGTGACTTTGGGAAGATCATTAACCTCTCTGAGCCCTGCTTGTAAAGTGGGGATAACGGTTTTGGTTTTCAGTGGAGATGCACTTCCGGCAGGTGACCGTCCACGGTGAACTCCTGGCCTGCAGCAGTGGGTCCTTCCTGCCCTTCCCTGCTCCAGGTGCTGCTGAGTGGGAGCCCTGGGGACATCTGCTCAGCCTTTCCTGTTGTGAGGAGCAGGAAGCGGATGTTTTCATGGCAGACTCACTCGGTGTAAGCTCACCACCCCCGCCCTCTGGGGTCAGGAGCACCTGCGAAGCCTGAGGCTCAAGGGTATGTGGTGCTATCAGCCCTGCTGAGGAAATGCGGACTTGTGGGAGGTGTGTGTATATGTATGTGCGTGTGTGTGTTTGTGTTGATATGTGTGGGATGTGTGTATACATGTATGTATGTGTGTTTACATGTCTAATATGTGTCATGAGCTGCGTGTGTGTTTGTGTGTCATGTGTGTTTGTGTGTAGTGTGTACATGTGTTGTATATTTGTATGTATGTGTGTGGCTAGACTGGCCCAAGGTCACTCAGCTGGTTTGTGAGTTTGGACCCAGCCCAGCCCAGCCTGCACGGCGTCCCAGGAAGCCACGCGCATTCCCAGGCAAGCTGGGGGAGGTCTGAGGAAGAGTTGGAGCACGGCTAGCCAGGGACTCTAGAGATGGAGTCGGGGATCCAAGAGGCAATGCATGGAGGTCTACCAGACCCCCAAACTGGCCCCCAACAAGGGAAACAGAGTTGAGTGAAACGATTGGAGATGGAGGGTGGTGGTGGGACCCTGCAGAGAGTCCCAGGCTTCTCACAGGACCCTTCCTTTCACCCTGGCCCTGAGAAGGAGGGAGCTTCCCAACCCGCCCCCCCCAGCCCTCCTCTGTCACAGCACAGCACTATTATCTCACACATGTGGACACGTCCACTACGGCGCCTGCTCTGCTGGGCAGGATCTACCTTGGGCATCAGAAGTCACTGAACAGCAAGCGATGCTCACGGAGAACATAGGTGGGGCTAGGCACCGTGGCAGGTGCATCGGGCATGGCTGGTTGCCTCTCCCAGCGGCCCAGTGAGGCAGAAACTAAACGCATGCCCCCTGGGAACTCGGACTGTGCACAGCCTGTGACAGCGAGAGCTGGGATGAGACTCGGCCCTGGGGTCTGCCGGGGCCTTTGCTCTAAACCACTAGAATTGACTGCAGGGATTTAATTTCTAAGATCGTAATCCCTAGGCCAAAAGAAAGAGTGAGGCACTGCGCCTGGTTGCCATGTGGAGGAACTGGGCTAGTTGCTTCAGGCAAAAAGACAGTGATCTGACAACAAATCAGTGTGGGGGAGGCCAGAATGCCCCCCTCCGACTCCTGGGCTCCCATTTCCCTCCCCAAAGCCCACTGGGAGAAGTGTACTCCTGAACAGCTACGAGGCAGCAAACCCTACTGAGGGCATCCTCATTCGGTGCCAGGGCCCCAAAACATACTGTCTTAGGTAATTATATAGGCACAAGGAGCAGCCCTTGGGAAAAGCTAAAGCATCAGACAAACGTGCCACTTCTGCCTGGAGTCTCAGATTCTCCATCCGAGAGGGGTCCCTGCAGGGACGAAGCCAGGCAGCAGCAAGCCTGATCCCGGAGATGAGCTCGGGTTCTCGGTTACACACCCCCATTGTGCAATCTGGCCTTGCACATTCATTGCACAACCATTTTATTCATGTTTCCTCCCCTGCTCGACTGCGAAGCAGCTCGCTGCCTTGTGTCCCGGTGCCGCACATAGAAGGCGCTCAGTACAAGACTTGCAAGATGAGAAAAGAATGCTGCTTTGCTGGGGCTGTGAATTCTAATGAGATGGAATTGTTCCAGGACCGTGCATTCACGGACGATTCTAAGAGAGGGATTTCAGGGGCTGGGAGCCACTGCTTTGGGCCAAGGTCCTTTTGGTTTTCCAAATCTAGCTGCCTCAGTGGTTGCTCCCTTGGTTCCAAGTCCACTGTCTCTTACTTCCTCTGTTGTCGTTAGCATCACCCCATGTGTCTCTTCTAGTCTGGACTTTCAAGGACATCGGAAGCCACTTCTCTCAGAGGTTTGGGTCCCCTAGTGTCATTAGTGGCTGAAAATAGTGTCACTCTTGTGAAATAGCCCTGTGACAACTTCCTCAATGACTGCCTTTGTGTTACATGTGGACGTGGGCTTAGGAAGAGCCTCTGAATAGCATGAGAGCGTTCTAAACTTGCTAGTTCTAAATGGAGGTGTTTGTGTAAGCCCCAATGGTCTCGGGGACACCTTATAGGAAACGCTGTGTTATTAGGCTTCTGAACCTGAAACCTGCTGATTCCTCAGGGCAGGCCGAGTGCAGAGCCACCAAGAGCTTTAATCCCACTTTAATCAGTTTCCATTCCATAGAACACTCCCTTAATGAGGGTTAATGACATTAATTACTGTCCCCTTCACTTAAGAACATGCTCAAGAGGAGCTAAATGTCACATAATGGCCCAGGAATAGCTCAGGCCCCAGCAGAACTCCCCAGAAGAGCCTGTTACTTTTCTCTCTTCCAGCCCCACTGCCCTCCACCCCACACACCTCCGATTTCCCTTTCCTCCCGTCATTTCTCCCACATCTCTGTCTGTTAGAAATGGAAGGTTGCACATTGTTGCATCACCTTTCCTGGGGACTGGGGATTTTTTGCACTGACCACTGACAGGATCATAGTTTGGTAACCTGCCCACCAGTGGATGATAACATAATGGGCATTCTCCTGCAGGACAGGTGTGCTAGTTGGGCACCCCTTTCCTTTTCTTCCTTCCTTCCTTCCTTTCTTTCTCTTTCTTTCTTTCTTTCTTTCTTTCTTTCTTTCTTTCTTTCTTTCTTTCTTTCTTTCTTTCTTTTTCTTTCTTTCTTTCTTTCTTTCTTTCTTTCTTTCTTTCTTCTTTCTTTCTTTCTTTCTTTCTTTCTTTCTTTCTTTCTTTCTTTCTTTCTTTTTCTTCTTTCTTTCTTTCTTTCCTTTCTTTCTTTCTTCCTTCCTTCCTTCCTTCCTTTCTTCTTCCTTTTCCTTCCTTCCTTCTCTCCCTCCATTCCTTCTTAAGATTTTATTTATTTATTTGAGAGAGAGAGAGAGAGCAAGCATGAGCAGGGGGGAGGGACAGAGGCAGAGGGAGAAGCAGGCCCCTGCTGATCAGGGAGCCCAACATAGGGCTTGATCATGACCTGAACTGAAGGCAGACGCTTAACAACTGAGCCACCCAGGCCCCTGGGCACCTCTTCTGAGGGCAACCTGGTGAGAGCTACTCAGATTTAAATGCACAGGTAATTTGATCTGGTAACATCTCTTCTAAAAATTTATCCCACAGATTTTTTTCCCCCATACCTACCGAGAAAAAAGAATGTATAAAAATATCCATTGGGCACTGATGGAACAGCAAAAGGGTGGACATAATTTAAATGTCTCTCAGAGACTGGTTATGCTGTATAAATAAATAATTATGCTATATTTGATCTATCTATCTTCTATCTATCCATCCATCCATCCATCCATCTAAATTATGCTATATCCATAAAGTGGGGCATTATGTAGCTGACATAAAATGAGGCAAATCTGCATGTGCTGATATAAAACAATACCCAAGGTATATTATTAAGTGAAAAGAGCAAGGGGGTAAAGCAATATATCTATGATATATAATCCTGTGTGTAAAAACAGTGGAGTATACGTATGTGTGAGCATACGTGCATACGTACACATCTCCTGCCACACATCCAAAGCAGGAGCCGTGGTGTGAATACCACTTGTGCTGGGCCACAGCGTGCCAGGCTCCTGTGGGATTGGCAGTGACATACGGGGGGTCCACTTGTGCAGAGCAGAGGGCTCCTGTGAGCAGGGCAAAACTCGCTGGGGTGGGAGGCAACATCGTCGTTCTCGGGGACCAGGAGGTGGAGCGGGGTGGGTCAAGCCGTGGGGAACTCAAGCGAAAATCTAGCGCTGTGAGGGGCAGGAGGCCATAGTTTGGGAGGAGACCGTGTGACCAGGAACAATCCTGTCTCAGTGGGGGGGTGCCATGAGGAAGAGCAGGGGACAGTGGGATGATAGTTATTAGGCTAACCTTACCAATTACTCTGAAGCCGGACTATCCAATATGTAATCACCCTAGCCACATGAGGCTGTTTAAATTAGCATTAGATTAAAAAACCAGTTCCTCAGTTGGACCGGCCACACTTCGAGTGCTTAGTAGCTGCGTGTGACTGTTGGCTATTGCCGTGGGAGAGCACAGACCTGGACCACCATTTTGGTCATTGTGGGTAGTCCTCCTGGATGGGGCTGCTGGAACACATGTGTATCCGTTATACTCCTGCCATTTAATTATTGTTTATTAAGCTTTACCAACACAAATTTGTATGAGTTCTGACCAAGGGTGCTTGTCGTTAAACCAAGACCAAGTTGCATGATCTTGTCTACTTGTAACATGTTAACACCGTTTATTTCTTTACGGTTCTCATGATTTTCATTTCTTGACAATGCAGATCCTACTCTTTTGTAATGAGCATCAAATGCTAGAGCCTTCAAGTCTGTTCTTGGGTCATAATCAACGGTCTGGTTCCCATGCTATGTGACAGGAAGGGTCTCGGGGTGACTGTCCAGAACACATGAAAGTTGAACTGCTCTCTGAAGTTGGGGTAGGGAGTCTGCCCATCTGTCAAGCCACTTTGGGCCTTGGCCAGACGCAGTCTGAAGCAGGTAGTGGGGGGCAGGCCCACCATCTGTGGAAACCGGGGTTCCTTTGGGAAGAGGAGGCAAGTCTGCAGGAGGCCAGTTAGAAAGCTGAGGTCATTTATGAATGCAGATTTGGGATACTGCCTTCTGGTGTGTGCAGAGCATGTCCCCAGCACACGGGCCTATGGCTGTCTCTGTCCTAATCTGTGTCTGTCTCCCACGCAGACACCAGCTGAGGGGGGGACGTGCTGGGGACCAGAAGACACCCGGAAAGCAGGGGTCATTGAAGAGCTAACCTACCAGGAATCCTGGAAAACCCAGAGAGCTAGCTTGGTCTACAGAGAGGGAGATTCTACAACCTTCTCTGGTGTGACCAAAACTGTCAGATAGGGTATTCCTAAATTTCAGATGGAATTCAGTTTAAGTCTGGGGCACCTAGGTGGTGTAGTTGGTTGAGCCTCCGACTCTTGGTTTCAGCTCAGGTCATGATCATAGGGTCACGGGATCAAGCCCCATGTTGGACTCTGTGCTCAGTGGGGAGTCTGCTTGAGATTCTCCCTCTCCCTCTGCACTCCCCCTGCTTGTGCATGCTTTCTCTCTCTCTCTAAAATGAATAAATAAGGAATAGCATGGAGGACATTAGGAGAAGGAAGGGAAAAATAGGGGGAGGAATTGGAGGGAGAGATGAACCATGAGAGACTATGGACTCTGAGAAACAAACAGGGTTTTAGAGGGGAGGGGGGAGGGGGGATTGGTTAGCCCGGTGATGGGTATTAAGGAGGGCACGTACTGCATGGAGCACTGGGTGTTATACGAAAACAATGGATCGTGGATCACCACATCAAAAACCAATGATGTATTGTATGGTGACTAACATAACATAATCAAATTAAAAAAAAAATGAATAAATAAATCTTTAAATAAATAAATTAATTAAATTTCAAATAAATTCAGTCTGCTTCCTCTGATGGCATTCTCACCACAACTTAGAAGCAAGTTATTTACCATCCTCCACCAAACAAACTTTCATATTCATACAAAATTTAAATTTATCTTTGACCATTATTTTTCTATTCTTTAGTCTTGTTCTCATTTAGCATTTCTTGCTTCTTCATTCAGGCTTCCTCTTTTCCACATTTACCCTATGTTTATGTAGTACTTTTCATCTAGCCCTCAGCCTGCTCATATTCCCATGCTTCTCAAGAGCAGCAGGCTGGGAGGGAGGATGATTTCAGTCCCTCTGTCCCAGATGTCCACTGTGTGATCCTGGGCTTAGGTTCCTCCATCTTCAAAATCAGAAGATTAAACTCGTTAATTTTTTTTTTTTTTAAGTAGGCTCACACCCAGCATGGAGCCCAACATGAGGCTTGAACTCACAACCCTGAGATCAAAACCTGAGCTGAGATCAAGAGTCAGATGCTCAACTGATGGAGCCACCCTTGCGCCCCCAAGCTTGCTAATTTTAAACATCTTTTTTGGCTCCAGCAACCAAATTACTGAGTCATTCAAAGACAACAGTTTTTATTCCATTATATAAACTAGATTAATAGAGCAAAGAATTATTGTATTAAAATATGTGCAAGATAATATACAGTATATATGGATTAATAAAAAGCCAGAGTGCTGGTTACAGACTCAAATTACTTACTAATTGTCAAATTAGAGTATTTTCTAACTATCATATTGTAAATTTGGTGACTAGTACTGATGAGATGGAAAGATTGTGTGTGGAGTGGATTTCCATTACACACAAACTTTACACAGACTGAGAAACAATTATGAGCTCTAGAAACAATTGTGATGGACATTGAACTTGGTGTGCAGCCTACTAAAGATCTGAGTGAATGCAGGGGCGGATGAGCTCAGGGCGTCGGCCGGGGTCTTCTTCAGATAGGCAATGGTGAGCCTTCTCCCCAGCAGGTCAGGATCAGCTCCATCCCTGAGACACTCAAGGATGGTTCCTCAGAAGGGCATTACTTTTTCTTCTCCTTTTTCCCCTTCTTTTCCTTCTTTTTCCCTTTATCCTTTTCTTTTTCAGTGTCCCCTCCTGTTAGCGCCAAGGCTCGCCTTTTACCCATGGGGGTTTTGGCATACCAGTTCTGAAATAAAACAGATGTTTAGGAAAATATCAAAATGGCACGAATCACTGGAATATTCTTAAAAATAAAGAAAAGCTTGCTAAGGAAGGAAGGGACAAGCAGCCATTAAACTTTGGACATTTAATGTATATTTAATACAAATTCTTTTTCAGGGGATTTTCCAACCTGTATTTTGACACAACTTGAAATTTCCACCTCAAGGAGTTAACAGTTTCAGAGAATCACAGACCAAATCTAACCAGCAGCTCTTCCCATCAACTAGTCACCTATCTTTTTGGGGATCTTACTCTATTCTGAGGGTGTGGGCTTTCTTGGTAATGTGAATGATCCTCTGTGGTTCACACATGGCCACCAGAAGCTGGACCGGTGGCCATGTGGGAGCCATGGTGGCCACACAAACACTGGGAGGGGGACTTTTGAAGACATGACAGAAATCCTGGAGCCAACATACCAACCAAGCACCTCGTGGTTCCAGCTGGCCCTGTGAATGCATTTTTCTCAACCTTCACTTTTCATTTGAAAGCTGAGAAACATTTTCATTTATAAACTTTATAGTGGTAATAATATTTCACTGAATGACTACACTACAAGTTGTTTATCAATTCTCCTATTAATGGACATATGGGCCATTTCCAACTTGTCATTAGGAATTTGTACATATCTCCTTGTACACTTATGAGAAAACTTCTCTAAGGCATAGACATAGAAATAGAATTCCTGGGGGGTAGGTAGGGCATGAGCATCTTCAATTTTACTGGATATTTCTAAATTGCTCTGAGTGAGAGGCTAGCTCAGTCTTTTTAAGTCTTAAATGTCTTTATTGTTTCCTGTCTCTTGGGTAGTAATTTAGTTGGGGATAAATGTAGGTACACAGTTACGGTTCCTCAGCACTTTGCGGAAATGATCACACTGTCTTCTGGAATAGATTGCTATCAACGAGCTGCCGGACCTCCCCATTGTTTTTTCTTTGTAGGCAATCTGGCATCTTTGAAGACTAGTTTGTTATCTTAGTCCTAGGCTCACAATAATGTATGTGTGTGTGGATTTTTTTAATTTGTTCTGCTGATCACTTGGAGGTCATTTTTAATCTAAGAACTCATGTCTTTAATTCAAGAATATTTTCAGCAAATCTTTCTTCAAATAATTGTTCCTCTAATATTTCTTCTATTCTTTTCTTTTAGAACCTCTATAAGTTATGTGTCAATGTCTTCAAAGGTTCTTAATTGCAGTTTATAGATTTTACCTTTTTGGTTTTCTGTGCTGCTTCCGGAGGGAGTATCCTCCAGTCCATAAATTTGCTCTTTGACCATGTCTAGTCTAGAGTTCACACCTCTTTTATTTTTGCCATTTCAAATTATTGTATTTTTAATTTCCAAGCTTTCTTTTTGTGCCTTTTCCCATAATTATCTCTTCTTATTCCATTTCTGCCTGTCTTTGTTTCAAAACTTAGTGTACATCTCTATTGGAAATGATGCCTTCATTTATTTTTTTGAACATCTGAATTATATTAATTTAAACATCTTTGTAAGGTTGTACTTAGCGCTAGATTTCCTAAAATGTCTTGGAATTTTTATTTTCAGGTTCATTCTGAGTAGGAGGCTCTGTTGTGGTCTCCATCTCTCTCATTATTTCTCCCTCCCCCACAGTACTGCTTCTACACAATCCTTGGAAGCCAGATGCAGAAACACATCTTGTAGTGGTGCTTTGAAGTCAATGCTCCTTGGTGATGTCGACACACCACAGATCTGGTCACAGAAGCAGCAGGTATTGCCACTTTATCCTCCATGGCCCTGGTTTCTTTTTTGTTTCCTAGCCTTGATTTTTCTCTATGCTATATGCCAAGCACATGGTTGTCCCTGTTTGAGATTTATCTTTGTTTCTAGCACTTGGGGATTATTCTCATCTTTCTTTTTGCTTTGGCTCTGTTTTAAATGTAAGGTGATGAACTCCTAATTTATTGAGACATGGTATAGAATATGGGTAATAAAATTGTCTTTGGACTATGGTTTGAATTTCAGCTCTGCTCCTTTTTAGCTGTGTGACTAGGAGCAAGTCACTTGCCTCTTTTTTTTTTTTTTCCTGTTGCAACAAATTACCACAAACTTGGTGATATAAAACAGAACATTTATTATCTTTCGGTCCTGAAGGTCAAAAGTCCAAAATGGATCTCACTGGGCTAAAATCTAGGTGTCTGCAGGATGTAATCCTTTCTGGAACTCCAGGGGAGAATCTATTCCCTCATCTTTTGCACTTTCCTGAGACTACCTGCTCTCCTGGCTTGTGGCCCCTCCTTCATCTTCAAGCTAGCAACACGGGGCTACTTGGAGTACCAATGGATCCTTCCCACGCTGCTAACTTTCTGGTTCTCTCTTCTGATTCCCTTTTCTACTTTTTATGATTATGTTGGACTCACCAGTATAAGTAAGGATTATCTGTTTTAGGTTCAGTGGATTAACAACCTTACTCCATCTGCAACCTTAACTCCTCTTGCCATGTGACCTACCATATTTATAGGTTCTAGGGACTGGGATGTAGACATCGTTGGAGGGCCATTATTCTGCCTACCATACCTGTCTATGACTCAATTTCCATTTGTAAAATAGGGAAATTATGAGGTCTAAATGAGTTGTAACAGCACCTGGCACATAGGTAGTCAATAAGTATCAACTAACATTATTATGATTATTACCATCTTTATCCTTAAATATTTTCTCCATCACGTCCACAGAGCAAGATATGATGTGTTTGGAGACTCTGCAAGATCCTAGTCTGATACACTGTCAGAAGCACGGTTAGGTCCAATTTCTCAGGGCAGAAATGATTGGCATGATCCCAGGCAACTACAGCGACAATATCACATTATTCACCGGTGTGAAGTGGCAGCCCACCTATCCATCTGCTCAATAAATTTGCCACTAAAAATGTTTATTGAACATCTAGTTGGGGCTGAGTGCTGAGCCAAGCTCTTGAGCTATGATAAGAAGCAGAAATTGATGGGCAAGGGGGCTAGTAGTGATGGTGGAAAAATGATTTAGTTTGCTCAAAAAAAAAAAAAAAAGAATAAAATGATCAAATATGCCAAGAATGGAAGTGAGAAGCATATGTGTTCTTACTCAGGTTATACAATGGTAAGATTTCCTTCTCTTGAATAGTGTGATCAGTTGTAGTTATTGGACCTCCAGTACCTATAACAGAAAAACTTCTACAAATCACTTCGGAAAGTTAAAAACCCAGCTAAGAGAAAGCATAGATTTTAATACCCTAAACCTAGCTCCTCAGAATAAGAAGGAAAATGGTTATTTTACAAAGGAAAAAAAAAAACTGGGAATTTCAGAAGAGAATAGGATCTATCACATGAAGAGGATAAATATTTGCAATTAATTCTAACAAGGTTTAAACAGTTAACAAGAACATTAATTCAAATCCTTGACAAAAACTCCAGCTTGGAGTTGGAAATATTTCTTTGCAGTTTTGCTAGACCCCTGTCATCAAATCTATAGCTGATGGTCCAAATCTGGCTTGCTGACTGTTTTTGCACTAAAGTTTTATTAGAACACAGCCATGCCCATTCATTTACATACTGCGTATGAATGTTTTTGTACTATGACACAAGATTGAATGGTTGTGACAGAGACTGCGGAACTCTCAAAGGTTAAAATATTTGCTCTCCGGCCATTTATGGAAAAGTTTGCCAATCCCTATGCTAATTTTGGGGAGGAATCAGTATTGTGACTCTTTTCCACCTTGTACTGAAACAGTAGCAAAGCAGGAGGGAAATATGGTTTTTAGAGTTGGTGGAAAAGTGATACATTGCAGAGGGAAATTTTCCTAATCTTAAGCAGGCTTCCAGACACACAAGGCTTAGACGAGAATTCTGATTCTTTTTCTGATGATTGCATGGCCAATGTTGTGGTGGGTATAATTGCATGGATATAATTTTTCTCCCTTGTTTTCCCAGTTGGCCAAGGAAACTGCCTCCAGGTCTAGAAAGTGAACACAACCGTATTCATTTTGATTAAAAGGAGTGTGAGACATGCCTGCTGGCCTGGGCATCTAGGCTTTCATATTGATTTGCTTGGATAAGACACATAGCTTTCTGCAACTTCTTTTCCTCCTATAAGAGAGGGATTTGGAAGAGCTGGTTCTCAGTTTCCTCTAGATCTAAAAAATTCCAAGAACATCACAGAATATAACACAAAATTAGAAAATTACACTTTGGTGAGTTCTCGTGATTTCCTATTGCAAATGCACTGAAAAATGAAGCACGCCACAGCGAATCTGGGACAAAACTAGCACGGGCTTGAAATGCACTATTTAGTTTTCCTTATGCACGCAGGGCTTGTTCCATTACATGAACTATGAAGTAAAAACCAGTGAGAACCAAGGGGAAGGCACGTGTGCATGTACATATTGTGTGTATGTGTATGCATGTGTGTGTGTGTGTGTGTGTGTTTGGATCCAGTGGTTTCAAAGCTTCTATTTAATTCTGCAATTTGGCTGTTAATTTATAAGGTCACAGACCACAATTTTTCCTAAATTTTGGAAGGCACATGCTTTACTGGCAAGGCTGGAACGAATTTGTGATCTAAAAATTTCAAGTTTCCAAATTTCATTGTATATAACAAATTCATGAAACTCAGGAACCAGAGGGAGGAGGTCATGTGACAAGTGTTTGCGACTAAGACCCAGCCACATAGGCGTTCCGTTTACCTTAAAGCTCTCTTCTTCCTCCTGGTACACCGGACTCATGCTGGTTAACATTGCAATAAACTCCGCAGCTGTGAGCGGTTTGTAATTTTGCTGCCGTATTCTGCGGTCTGTGAGCACACCTTGAACCACCTCGACTATGTGTCCCTGGGTGAAGCCATCGGTGACCTTTGCCAGGCAACTTATATTCAAGGCATTGGTAATGATGCCTCCATTGCGTTGAATGATCTGTTTCCACAAAACTGTTGTATCCAAGATGGTGGAAAAGACACAGAGAACAAAGGTCACCACAGAGAAAGCAATATTATCTAGTCTTGGTACAAAGTTGCATGTCATCAAGAAAGGAATGTACAGGGAGGAACACTCCATCTTAATTGTAATTCAAATGAGCAGGAAGCCATGTAACTAAATACTTCTTTTCCTCTGAGTGATTTGCAACCATAAGACATACATATCAATGGCCCTGAGGTCCTAGACCCACAAAACAAGAAAAAATGAACATGTTCAGTATAGTTTCAGTGTGGTATCTTCAAAGATGTTCAAAATCTTTCAAAATTGGAAATTCAGATAAGGTACATATAAGATCTCTGCTCATCAGAATATTATATTTTCCAAAGTGTTTGTATGAGTAGGAGTTTGACTTTTTTTTAATTATAAAGTTTTCGTGCATTATTTTTATATGTGGAATTGGAATGCAGATTCCAATTTCCATTCATCACCAGCGGGCTCAGTTCCCTTTGGGTGCAGTTTGACCCTTATTCTCCATCCCCAACAATTGTAAACAGGCAGAGGTTGACTGAAATCCCCTGGGTGGATCCCTGGTGGTTCTTCGGGTGACTGGGACCTGGGGTAACAGAGAGATTTCTCTTAGAACACAGGGATGTCGTGAAAATGAATTATGGAATTACTGAACTTAAGAGATAGAATGGACTCCCACACAGCATTTGAAATAATATTACCCTCAAGGAATTACATCCATTCCACAAAGAGAGGGAAGTACATGAGATTCACCATGGCTTGTTTTGTTGAATCCAAACAGTGAGAAAGGTGAGACTTTGCCAAGGCCACCTGTCTCTGAGCCATTCTCAGCGCTGGAGTGCTGGGAGGATCTAGTCAAATGTCTCCCAACCATTTTGACCTTCTTCAAGGAATATTTGAAACAGTTTTTTTTTTTTAAATGACCATTATTATATAATATGAACACTGTCAGGTCTGTTAAATGACTAGCTCATCCAAATACATTGATCCGCAAATACTTGATAAAATGAAAAGGTCTAATTATTGTCCAGGAATAGAATGACCTGCCGTATATCTATCAGCCACATCATAGAGTGGGATTTTGGGTCATGAGTCATTTTAACAATCCACCTCCACCATCGACTTTGGTGGTGATGGGGGGGGTTGGTCCTTGGCCTTGTGGTGAGCGGAGTTGCTGGGAGGGGTGCATATTACCCTGGGGCCATACTGTGTCTCCCAGCTGTGTAAGGTTGGGTATCAAGGGCCACGTGGGCCACCAAACTGACCTAAAGCAACATCTAATCCCCTAGATCTACTCGGCTACTTCCTTGGTGGCACTGTTTGAGCTCGAATTCATCTTAGGCTTACTTATAAAATGCAAGTAGAAAGATTTACTTCTGTGTGAGAAGGCTGCTGTGAGAAATAAATACAAGAATGTAGAGGAAGTGCTTGGAAGAGCGCTGATGTAGCTTATGGTGTGCAGTTTATTTTCTTGTAGTGGTGTTACTGTTGTTCTTGTAATTATCATTAGTCATTCTATTTTGTATCGAAGTTTCCTAATGCTCATTAAAGCATAAATACAAAATACGCCAAAGAATATTTCTGTAAAACAGATTACCCTTACCTGGGTATAACTGGGGAAGACTTAGAAATCAGAAAATATAACCCACGGGAAAAATAAGAACAATGACCAGGCAGCATCATCCCTTGGGATCTAGCGTGCCCCTGCCCAGATTTATAACATCGAAAAAAAGCCTGAACAGATCTGGATGGTGACTCTGGAAGCTGTGAAGGGAGAATGCTTTATGCTGAAGCACAGGGCACAGTTCCTCCAGCTGAGGACCCAGTAGATATCCAGGCTGGAAACTCAGGCAGCTTCAGCCTTGTGCTTCCCAGGCACACTTCTTACCCGCGGCATGGAGTGGACCAGTGGGTAAGCAAACGGGGAGGGCCAGGGCTCCCATCCCTGCCTCCCTGCTAAGCTATGACAGTCATGGCCGTCCAGCCTCCCAACACGAGAGGTCTCTCTATAAGTAAAGATTCTTTAGAAACAGAGCAAAAAACTATAATTACTCTGGTCTAGCAAGTACCTGGGAACACACTATTGACACTTTAAAATGTATGGTACTTAATACTTACGTAGAGTTTTGGCCAAAGGTCCTCAAAATACACACATCATTGATTTTCCCCCAAAGCTCACCATTTGTTAATGGAGGCACCGTAAGGGAAACGGTGAAGGCAGTCACAGCTACAGTGGGACTTTGCCACTTGCCCACAGCCTTCTCAAGGTCCAGAATGGGAAAGAGAATCACTTTGACTTCTCATATTGATGAACTAGACTTGCCTTTAAAAGAATAGCTTCTACTGCTTCTGCAAAGCCACCTGTGGTGGGGCTAGGAAGGGTGTCAGGTGCAGAGTGAGTCACAGCCTGGAGGGCTCATGGAGGTGGGAACCCCACAGTGAGCTCTGGAGCTACGGCCTCCGAGTCTTTGGCCCAGCAGCGCAGGTGGAGAGGACGAGAGCACAAGAGACGTAAGGGCTGGCTGTGGGTGTGTGGGGAGGACCGGATCAGCGAATGGAACATGGTGAAGGCAGCTGAGGTGCTCTCCAGACTGAGTGCTGTGTTTTACCTTCCTTCTCTTGGATGCAAAGGCTCCTCACTTCTTCGGCCTACTCTGCCTTCTCTTTCCCTTCTTTAGACTGAAAAGAATCTGGCCTTTGGATCTCCTTCTCTGCTTTTGACGTTCCAAATGGATTCTGTCCTGGCTTCCAACTGTGTTCTGGAGATGACGTAGTCTCTTAAAATTCATTTGTTGTTTGTGATTTTACAAAAGCCCAGGAAGTGATAATATGATTTGGATGAGCTTCTGGCCTCTGAAGACTAGAATTCCAGAAGAATCGGAAGACGTGGACTGAACTCATCCGACCAGACACTGGGTCTGGGGTGGGGGCCTATGATGAATTGGGCTATTAGCGAAACAGACCCCTGGGAAGAGAGGCGAGAGCAGGAAGCATTAGGAATGTGGGAAGAGGAGGCCCAGAGGGATTTCTGGGGACTAGATGAGGCATTAATCAACCTTGCGGGTGGATTTTTTTTGCAGACATTTTGAAGGAAACAGCTTGATTTGGGGAAAGAAGGTAGATACTGAATTCTATATGGTAAATCTTAAGGATCATGCTTCCTCGGGCTGACCCACCCTCCCCTTCTCAGTGCTGTTACTCCCCCACCCTGCCTGGAGGGAGTTGAGAAGCCTGATGGTGAATGTTCCCCAACACCTTCCACGCTCCGCGGCTGGTAGATAGATGGCCAAGCAGAGGCCCAGGTTATGGATTTGCAGCCCATGCTTTATGGGCTGGAAGAGACTATTTTTGATCACTGCAAAGACAGGAACAGTCTTTTTTTAAGATAGATGTCTCAGCCACTGTGCCTATGAAAACTTCAAGGTCACTGGAGGAAATGCTGGACAGCATTTATGATGTCAGCGGGAATGGCGACCTAAACAAATCACCCACCATGGAAGAAATATGTGAGAAGCGTGAGGTTTAGTGGACAGTGCCCTGGCCCAAGAGAACTCCTGCATGCAGGTTTATCATCTGCCCACAGGTGAGGGGATGCTTTCTCCTTCCTCCCCTATGATACCGCCATGGGGAGACTCAGGTTGGAACCTGTAATGTGATCTGTGTCCTTAGAGATGCCTGGCATTTTATCAAAACAACACAACTGTCCTTGTTATACATCAATAACTTCATTTTTAAAGGGCTTATGGTTTTGTCAAACAACAGAAACTATTCAATCCAAAGTCAAGAATAATGCTCTGGTCCCTGAAAATTAATAACACCCTACCTTATTCCATTAAGATAGCTTAAAATACATATCTACAACAAAAAAACCCAAACCAAACCAAACCCTGGGATTGTGAGAAGAAATCTGACTAACAGAAATGAGGGCAGGAAAGCCAGGAGTGGGGATGCTCTGTGTGGACTCCCAGTGGGCGCAGACTGCTGGCACCCACCCAGCTCCGTGCCAAACCTTTCCTTGGTGGGACTGCACAGCCCTACCCCCTTGAACTTCAGTGAGGCCGTGGGAGTCATTCTGGCCAATGCAACATGAATGAGACAACAGCCGGCCCTTCTGGGTCTTATCCCTAAAATCTCCTGTGAGATACTCTCTACTGTCGTCTCTCTTTTCCTTTGATGCTTGCTGAATGCAAAGGACCCAGTGGAGGGCCTGGAGGCTCCAGGAGATGGAGAAGCCACTAGAACGATGGAGAAATAATCGAACCAACGTCCTCCTGTACTTCGTGTATGACTTGGATTTGTGAAGCCACAAAGATCACAGTTTATCAAGACAGAAATGAGCTCGCACTGCTAATGGAGTGGCTGGTTGTTCTCTAGCAGATAACATGGGCCAGAAACTTAAAACCAACCAGAAAGGGTCACAGAGTCACTCTGTTTTGGGGGTGCTATTGTGACTGGAGAAGGATGCATAGAAACCACGTCTGACCTGGCCATGCTCATTCCTCTTATTAATGTTAACTGCTACCATAGGCTGTCTCACCTCTAGCCCTGCTCCACTGGGAGCACCTTCCTGTCCAGACCACCCTGCACCACGGCCACCATCACCACCACCGCTGCCACCACCCCGCCCAGGTGACCCCCTTCCTCTTCCCTAGCACCAGGCGGCCACCGCCATCACGGCCATTTGCAACACTGACACCACCATCCCCATCTATACCAAATCTGTGACTACCACTACCATCATCACCACCACCACAAGAAGTAAAGACGACCCCTCACTGAGCCACGCTATAGTATTCAGACCCTTGTGTAGTCCACCTCCCTTGAATCTGGGCTGGCCTGGGAGTTGCTCTTGACCCGTAGAGTCTGATGAAAGGGACTTTGTGCGACTTCTGAGGCTGGGTCACGAGAATCTTCCCAGCTTCTGCCTGAACCTCCTGAAACGTTTGCTCTCAGGATGCTCTCTCGTGGGACCCATGGCAAGGCCAGGTGTAGGCTGTCTGGCTGGCAGCCTCAGCTGAGCTCCCAGCGTCAACTCCAGTCACGGGAGTGAATGACCACATATGTCCAGCTCTGTCGAGTCTTCAGATGAAGCCCAAACGGACACCTGACTGCAACATCCAGAGATACTTGCTGGCTGAGCCCGTGAACCCTCTGCATCATGAGATGGAATAATTTCTTGTTTTAAGCTACTGGGGTGGTTTGTTCCATGGCAGCAGGTAACAGAAACCACCACCGCACCACCATGGCCACTCACTGCCGGGTCACGTACTCCTTTTCCGTAACTGTGGCCACCATCTTGGCTTCCTCCCTGCCCAGCACCACCCGGGCTCTCCCAGGGGCTGGTATGGTGCTGGGTGTTCTGCTGCCCACCTCACATAAGGGTCAGCGACAGCCCTGCGGACTAAACAGTCCTCTTTACCGAGGAAACAGTAGAGGACTCAGGAGGTCCACTGAGCTGTCAAGGTCGTCCAGCCATCCCATGGCAGAACTGGGATTCAGAACCACGTCTCCTCAGGGCTAGTATCTCATGGCTCTTTACAGTTTCATTGCACTGCCTCCAGAATCACATTTTTAGTGTTAGTCCCACTTAAAAATATGTTTCAAAAGAAGGAGATTTTGAATTTGTCTGGTCAAGAGGAAAAAACTAAAAAAAGAGCTCTTGTTATCTTTCATGGTTATTTTAAGTAAGTCAACATGCTCCTGGACTAATACTTTGAGACTGGAAAACTAAAAAAAAATCAACCTGTGGAAAGAATGATGTTCTCTGAGAGAGGCACCGTCACTGTGGGTCCAAGACAACTCATCCTAATCCACCTGTCGGAAGAAAAATTAGCACCCGCAACGACTTTGGTCACCTTCAGGGCCCAAAATAATAATCCCTGTCCAGTTTCCTTTGGTCCCGGGTACACGAACGAGGTTAACAACAGAACACACAGGCATGTTTTGCTCTTACAACCTGGTCGTTTGTATTTACGGCCCAGGCTCTGCCCACGTCTGGTGCCTCCTCCAGTGCATGGGCTCTACCTCCACCACCTTCTGGTGGGGTCCCCGCCCCAGCGCCTCATGCCTGCAAGCCGACGCCACCCGGCCCACCCTCCGTCACCACACACGGGAAGGGGCCAGGGGTACTTGCCCAATCTGGAAGCATAGTCTGGTCTGGGAACCAAAATAATTTTTTGGTAAACTCTGCAAAAAGATTGAAGTTCAGCATCGAAAGGGCGCTGTGTTGTTCCCACAATCAGAATCCTGTCGTCCGGTTTCAGGAGTCTCAGGATTTTGGGAAGCTGTTTTTTGAGGCGTTTAGGCTCAATCTGGGAGAAAGAGGGAGAGGGGGAAAATGAGCCCATGAACAGAAAAAAGAATTATGGATGGAAGAATACTTCTTAGAAGGCACCATGGCATGCATGTATTAGAGTGAACCTCAAAGCTCAGATAAACACAATTCTCAGAGTTCATCCTGGTTTGGGTGGTTTGAATTGCATGCTCTTCCTTTCCTCTACCTCTGGCATTCGGATTTGGAAAGGGGGAAGGAAGGAAGGAAGGATGCACCTGACTGATCTTTCTAACACCTCAACCCTCAGAATGGGAAGCAGGGCGGGCTTCCAAGCAGAAGGAAGCTGGCTGGAATGGGGCCTCGCCGGTGGTGATCCCAATTCCTCTGAACTGTTCTGAGGATGAACCCAAGACTGCCTTCGCCGACAGCCCTGACAGCGAGCCTCCGAGGGTCTGGTTCTCATGTCTGAAAAGCACCTGGTTACAAAAGAGCGTGATGCTTCTCTCTCTGAAGCAGTTTGGAAAGAGTTTGAACCTGTATTATTTGAGGAAGATGAGCAATGAGGGAGAGGAGCAAGATGCGGGGTACCCCAGGGAAGATGACTTCCGGCCCATGGGGGTCAGATTTGGCCACATTGCCATGGCAACGCACCAGCTTTCAATTAGTCTCCACTGGCACAGCCTCATGAGGAGGAAGTGTGGGGAGGAGGATGGTTGGGGTGATGGAGAGAGCCTCCGCAGAGGAGCCCCGAGGGTCTCGGCTGCTTTTGCTCCCACTTGGCTCAGGGGTGATTGAGCCAATTAGAATCTGAATGTTGAGCAGGACTGAAAGAAGCCAGTGCATGGCTTTCCTGGAGCAGAGCGGGCCTGAGCTCGCTGGAACATCCTGCAGAGACCGGCCTCTGTTGCCCGGCCCTGGTGTCCCCATGGGTCCCTGCACAGCCCAGCCCAGCCCAGAGACACCCTGCAGGCAGGCAGGGCCCGTTACACCTGGGGGAGCGCAGGTGTTTCATAAACCCAACGCTCAGGAATAACAGTGAGCGGCAGGGGATTGGAGCCACAGCTGGTGGGTGGGGTGACAGTGCTGGGGACGGTTTGCAGGGCCCCTGGGACAGGGATACTCATGCGCTATGATACCCTGTTCCGCAGAAGGCCCTTAGTGGGCCCAGCAGAGCTGGGAGTCAGAGCTGGGCGTACCAACTTCTCTGCACAGTGGAGGGGGAGTCAGGTATGATCGAGCACCCTGGAGGGCAGGGGCGCCCCGGGGGAGCTGCACAGCCCAGGGGTGACCACTCTGCACTGTGAGGCTGTTGGCTGTGCATGTCCGCAGCAGCGGTTGGCATTCTTTTTCCTTTCTTTTGACCAGCGAGGAGGCCCGGTTCCACGTCTGCATTGACAAGGTGCAGGAGGGAGGCTGGGTAGGAAAGGGCAGGCGCCCGGAGGCCGCACGGCTGTTAGGAGGAAAGAGTGATGGCAAGCTGCAGAAACATGGGGAGCTCTGGACCCAACAAGGCACGAGGCCAGGGGCTTCCGTTGCTATCCAAGGATAAGGCAGGAAGCTGGTCCTCTCCAACGTCGACCCTGCACTTGCCACTTCTTTTGTCCAGGCTGGTTATGCATCTTCCAGCCGAATAATCCTAGTAAGTAGCAGCTGGTGGGGGCTTACTGGGTTCCAGGTACTTCTCTCTCCATGACATGGACTCCCCCACTGAGTCCTCAGAACCTCCCTGGGAGGGGACAGTCCTCCCCTCACTCAGAGATGAGAACCTGGGGCCCAGAGAGGTTGAGTGATGTCCCGAGTCCCAGAGTTGATGAGCATGACCCGGACTCCCAGACTTGTGCTCCTCCCTCTGCTCTGCTGGGGTCCCCCCTTCCTAGAGGGAATGTGCCGGGGGCTTGCGTGCCCCCCCCAGCCCCCTTCCTGGGTAAGGGCCTATCTCACTTGAGGGCTGCAAAGGAGACTTAAAATATATATTTTTTATTATTATATTGTGTTATGTCATATTTTATTATTAGATATATATTATTATGATGTATCCATATCAGCTTTATTGAGGTAGAATTCACATACTATACAATTCATCTATTTAAACTGTATAATTGAGTGGCTTTTAGTATATTCACACAGTTGTGCAAACATTGCCATAGTCTATTTTAGAACATTTTCATCACCCCCAAAAGACTGCCCAGTAGCAGTCACTGAAAGTTTCCACCCTAACCCTTTCCTCCAGACTTAGGCAACCAGTTATCCACTTTCTATCTCCGCAGATTTGTATATTCTGGATATTCCATAGAAATAGGATCATCCAGTATGTGGCATGCATGTGAGCCTGTGTGTGTTGGTGGCTTCTTTCATTTCGCGGAACATTTTCGGGGTTCACCCATGTTGTGCATTCATACTTCACTTTACTTGCTGCGTGATAGCCATTGTCCAGATAGGCCACATTTTTGGCATCCAGTCATCAGTTGATGGGTATCTGTGTTGTTTCTACTTTTTGGCTATTGTGAATAGTGCCGCCATGAACATTTCTCTTGGGCACACACACAAGAATTGAGTCGCTATGGATCAAAGAGTTACTTTATGTTTAACCTTTTGAGGAAATGTCAGACTTCTTTCCAAAGTGGCTGAGGTTCACGTCTCCCTACCTCCTGTGAACACTTGTTATTATGTGTTTTTCTGTTCTTTCTTTTCCCTTTTTTTAAAAAAAAAAAATTTAACTACCTTAGTGGATGTGAAGGGGTATCTCATTGGGGTTTTGATTTGTGTCGTTCTGATGGCTCATGATGTTCAGCATGTTTTCATGTGTTTATCGGCCATTTGTTAACTTCTTTGGAAAAATGCATATTCAGATCCTTTGCCCACTTTTTAAATTGGGTCATTTTTCTTTTTATTATTGAGTTGTAGGAGTTCTTTATATGTTCTAGACACAAGTCCCTTATTGAATCTATGATTTGCAAGTATTTTCTTCCATGCTGTGGGTCATCTTTCCACTTTCTTGATGATGCCCTTTACAGCAAAAAGTCTTTAGTTTTGATGAGGTGCAACTTATTTTTTCTTTTGTTTTATGCTTTTGGTGTCATATCTAAGGCATCATTGCTTTATTTAAGGTCACAATGATTTATGCTTCTACCTTCTTCTAAGGGTTTTAGAGTTTTAGCTCTTTCTTGTAGGTCTTTGATGCATTGGGGGTTGATTTTTGAATACTGTGTGAGTTAAGGGTCCAAATTTATTCTTTTGCAGGTGGCTATCCAATTGTTCCAGCGCCATTTTTTGAAAATACTATACTTCCTCCATTGAATTGTCTTGGCACCTTTGTCAAAAAGTCAGTTGATTGAAAACGTAAGGGAGGGTTTATTTCTGGACTCTCAATTCTATCCCATTGATCTATATGTCTCTTCTTATGCCAGCCCCACACTGTCCTGATTGCAGCAGCTTTGTGGTAAGTTTTGACACTGGGGACTGTAAGTACTCTAACTCTGTTCTTCTTTTTCAGGATTGATCTGGCTATTGAAGGTCCCTTGAATTTCCATATGGATTTTAGGATCAGCTTGTCAATGTCTGCCAGTACGTCAGATAGCATTTTGATGGGAGTTTCACTGAATCTGCAGGTCAGTTTGGGAATTCTTGCCATCTTAACAATAATTAAGTTTTTAAATCCATGAACTTGATGTATCTTTCCATTTATCTAGGTCTTCTTTAACCTTTTTCAATGTTTTTGTAGCTTTCAGAGTCGAAATCTTATACTTCCTTTGTTAAATTTATTCCTAAATATTTTATTTTTTGACGTTATTATAAATGGTTGTTCCTTAATTTTAATTTTTGATCTTTCATTGCAAGTGTATAGAAGTAAGTTGCTTTTTGTGTACTGATCTTGTATCTTGCAACCTTGCTGAACTTGTTTATTAGTTCTAATGCTTTTTTAGTGGATTCTGTAGGATTTTCTATATATAAGATCATGCCATCTGCAAATAGAGATAGTTTTACCTTTTTTTTCCCAATGTGGATGCCTTTTATTTCATTTTTTCCCCTAATTGCTCAGGTGAGACCCTCCAATATAATACTGGGGAGAAGAGGTGATGTTAAGGGAAAAGCATACAGTCTTTTGTTGTTTGTTAGCTGTGGATTTTTTGTAGTTGCCCTTTATCAGGTGGAGGAAGTTCCTTTCTCTTCCTATGTTGTTGAGTCTTTTATTATGAAGGGGTGCTGGATTTTTGTCAAATGCTTTTTCTGTATGCATTGAGATGAGATGGTTTTTGTCTTTTCTTCTAATGACATAGTAGTATATTACATTAATTGATTTTTGGATGTTAAACCCAGGGTAAATCCCACTTGGTCATGGTGTATAATCCTTTTTCTATGTTGTTGGATTCAGTTTAGAGGAAACTTTTTATAATGTAATTCACAGCAGAGAAAGAGATGGAATTTTTACAGCAAAATAAATCCCGGAGGCTGGGCCTGAGGCCAGACCACCAGGCATCTTCCTATCATTTCCGCCTGCACCCACAGGAATCCAGAGCCTGCTTCAGCTCCACCAGGAGGAAGCAATGGCCCTGTATGACTCCACCCAGGAGAACAGAGGAGCTTAAAAGAGGGGAAAGCACAGGAGAGGGATGATGGAATGAGACTTCCTGGAATCCTAGAAATGGACAGCTCTGACAATAAGGATGAAGACTTGCTCATGAAAAGGCTGTTCCTTAATCCCCACCCCAGGTCTTTGCAGAAACCTGCCATCTCTCAGACTCAGCCTCTGGGCTGTCCTGGGACAGGGAGCGGTGTTTGTTGGGCCTTTGCTTTGATGCTGAACTTAACCTGGGGGCCAGGCTATGTGCAAACTCCCTCCCCTCCCCACAAAAAAAAAAAAAAAAAAAAAAAAATCCAGGGAAGAAACTCCATAATAATAGGCAGATGGTATGGCAAATAGTTAAATGCATAGATTTTGATTCAGACATATTTGATCGCAGTCTTGGCTCTGCTCTTAACAGCTGTGTGACCTTGAGCAGATTGCTCAATTTCTCTGAGCCTTAGTCCCTACATCTGAGAAATGGGGATAATTATAGAGCCTAGCTGACAGGGATGCTGTGAGGATTGCATGGCATAATGTGTCCGTCTGACAAAGTGCTTATTAAGGGATAATCGGTGTCTTATTCTGCAATATAAGTGCTGGTAGGAAACAATGCCAGGTCTGCTCTACTGAAGAGCAAGGTTTTTAAGAGACAGAAAAGCTGGGGGCTTTGCTATTTGGAGGAAACTAGCAATTTGCCAACAGAGCTCAAAATGACTGTCTAAAAATCTCCCATCGGTTTCCATTATGGTAAATGATAATTCTTCATCTACTTAGCTCTGAGAAACTGCCTTTGGGCTCCATGCCGCTGAAGAAAGCCCTCTGCTGAGATTCTGGAAGAAGAGACCTCATAGGAATATCTATACCTATGCCAGGAAATATCCTACTGCACTTGGATGAGGCTTAGAGAGTTTGGTGATATTCAGGGTTCATTTTACCAGAGTGAATCCAAAGCCCTCTTATGAAGAGTGGTTATTTTAAATAAAACCAACCTTTTGCAAATGCAGGAGCAGCGGCAGTTTGGGTGGTGGGTAGTGAGGGAGGAGAGTTTGGGCAGGATTTGCAGCACTGTACGGGAGGTTCCCCAAGGATGTAGGCACCTGAGCCTCGGGGGAGAGCCCTGGGCTGGGGATGGGGTGGGGCAGTCATTGGTTTGGGTGTGATTTTTCAAGCCATGAGATGGTGCCCAAGGAGGGCAAGGGGAGAGAAAGGGGCCGCAGGCCTGGGATGGAAACTCAAGGAGACACAGAAGACACAGAAAAAAGTGTTGGTGGGGTATGAGGAGGCCAGGGCTACGGAAGCTAAGGGAAGGGAGAATTTTACGAAATAGTGGAATTTAACCATCTTGAACATGGCATAAAGGGAGAGCAAGTGAACCAAAGTGTTTGTTGGCAAAATGGATGTCAAAGAAAAACTCCTTGAGAGCAGTTTCTAAGGAGTTTGGAAGGCAGCAAACAGATGGTGGTGGGTTGAGGAGTGAGCGGGGATGGTGACAACGGACTGGTCTTTTAAGAAGCTTGATGGAGAACAAAGCAGACGTCAGGGGTGACTGGGAGGTGCGGGGCGCATGTGGGAGCTGCCCAAAGGCTGGTGGAAGCAGGACTGATCCCAGGGCCCCAGTGACGCTGGAGACTGCCACTCTGTGTGGTGAGAGACATGCTTGTGTGGTCTGAGCCCATCCCCGGCAGCCTAGTTGCCATGGTGATGGTGGGGCCGTCTGCATGTTCTGAGGCAGATGATATTGCTACCTGCACGTCCTGAAATGGCAGGGACACCTGAACTTAATTAGCCTGTTTGGATAACAAATGTTGATCCTGGGCCGCATCTAGGGTGACATCCTTGCTGATGGTGAGGCGTAGTCTCATTAGGAGGGGGTGAGAATGAAAGGCGAGTCTGTTCAATCAGCACTCCCCGGCACCCGGGCCACCCCTGTCCCAGTTCAGAGGCCTGTCCATTATGCACGAGACCCTGGCGCCCATCCATCACACCAGCCAACATCCCCACAGTCACCCGGCGACCTCCACAGCCACTGCCTCTATGGCCGGTCCTGCCAGTCCCCGCAGGGGGCAGTCTCAAATTAGGGCTTAGCATCCACACAGCAATTTCTGTTTGCTGTTCCGCAGTCAGCCTCCACAAAACCCTACTGCAGCCAGCTCCAGCAAAGCAGGAGCGTCCCTCATGGAGGCCTGTTGCGACGTCGGGAAGGCTCCTGCTCGATGGAGTGACGAAGGGTAATGGTGCAGAAAATGCCGCCGCAGGCTGTCTGGTCTCATTCTTTACTACCTTCGCCTCGTCCACAGACACCTGCCCGGCTGAGTGTGAGCCACAGATGGTGGAGAGGATGCTCCCAGGAGGAGGATAAAGGAAGTGGGCTGCGTCCAGGTGTCTGTCTGGGCGGCTGTTCCTGAGAGTGGCCGGGGTGGGGCCTGCTGGGAGCTTGGACATTGCTGAAATTCTAGAGGTGAAGAACTTTTCGGGGTGTGGAGGACAATGGAAGAGGATGAGGGTGTGGGTAGGAGTGCAGGAACTCTGGAGCAGGGCACCTCATCTCTAGGACCAGAGGGCCCCACAGGCAGTTTTCAGGATGTGGTCTGGAGTGGCCCGGGGGTTGAGGAGGTGTGGGGGGCAGATATGGGTGTCCACGTTGTGGGTGGAAGCACACAGGAAGGTAGAATGCCTGGCACTCAGGGGCATCCCAGCTGGGAGCGCCGTCCAAATGGGGAGAAGGGCTTGGCCTCTGCATTCAGACAAACCTGTTTCTGGGTCCCAGCACTATCCCCAACACACTGTGGCTCCCTTGGAACCTCTGTCCTCTTGTGCAAAACAGGGGAAGACGGCTTCCTTCCCAGAGTTGCTGGAAGCTTCCTTGACATAGGAGTTGATAGGAGTTGTACCCCTGGGAACCTCTTCCTTTTCACAGCTGTCCTAGGTGTTGGTCCTGGGGTCCCTGCACCAGGGAGCTCAGCTTCCCAGGGCAGAGCCAAGCTCAGTAGCCATCGCGGCCAGCCTGGACTTCTTTCTTGCTTTGCTGCTGATGACTGGGTGATGCTCATACATTTCACCACCTTGGGAGCCTTAACCTAAAGGTTGAGGCATCAAGCAGGGAGTAAGTCACTGTGAGTGAGACTTTTTTTCCAAAGGGAGATTCTGGAATCCCTCCAATGCAGGCGGCAGCCACTGGGGGGCGGGGGGGTCTGTGTTGTAGCTGTGGGTGGTGGGCTTGGCAGCCTCCTAGTTTCTTTGCAGATGGACCTTCTTCTCTGTGCCTCAGTGCCTTTGGGATCGTGGAACCTTTGGGACAGAGGCTGGACCATGGTAGAAGGAAGGCTGTTGGCTTTCCCAGGGGTGGCCGAGTGAGCAATGAGAAGCTGGTTGTGATGCCTCCGGCTCTCCTGTCACCTGTGCATGCAGGTGCTGCCCTTGGCTTTTGGTGGCCACCTTCAGAAGGCAGGTGGACAATGCTCCAGACAGCTCCAGCCTTGGTGGCTGAGGGACTTGGTAAGAGCCCAAGTCAGAGGCTGGGTGTGGGGAAGGAGACCGGAGGTGGTCCAGCCCTGACCCCGGAATTCCAGGAAGGCAGCAGGGGCAGCCTGAGGGGCAGGACTTGGGGGGGGGTGAGCGGGGACACCTCTTCCCATGTACTGCTGGAGGAGGCACTCAGTGACCACCCCCCCCCCCCCCCGCAGCTCTGTCTCTGTGGGATGGCTCAGGACGTTTGGGAACCCAAGGAGCTCTTCTGTTTGCTGACCCTCAGGTGTTCGGGGAATTATCCAGGGAAGTGATTCATGCTCTTCAGCACCGTTAATTTCCCTGACAGATGACAGACTCTTCTAATGCGGAGCTGGACAGAACAAAGGTCCGATTTGTCCACTGCAAAGACTCTGCCACCAAAGGCCTTCATTTCTTACCGGAATAACGCTAGCCCATGGCTATGTTTGTGGGAATCGGAGCTTGGGCTGAGTCTCTTGGGATCAGCAACAGTAGGGCCGGGCCAGGCGGGAGGCCTTTGCCAGCCGCCTGCCTTGCACAAGGCCTCCCTTTGTGGGAGGTGTCTGCCGAGCCCGTATTTCATTCCCCACCATCAGCCCTGCCCCCAGGGCTCCTCTGGCTCTCTTACAAATGAGCATTTCCCGTTCGCCGTGTTCCCCACAGACCCTGGGGTGCAGACGCTGTAACTGCTGATAGCAAAGCCACAGCCTGAGGGGGTCGTGGCAGAGAATGCTAGGGGCGCCCCAGGAGCTGGAGGCTGTGCTCTCTGGAACCCTTTAGTTAAGTTGTTAAGGAAGTGGGTGCTCAGAGAGGTTGAGTTACTTGCTCGCAGACACACAGCCTGCTCAGGTGAATGGCAGAGTGAGCCCGGAACCCACGTCCCCTGCTCCCCAGGCTGATGACCAGTGGGGGCGTGAGGAGCGCTTGCCCATTAAGACAAGGTTTCTGATGACGTCAGGCGTGTGACACCTTGGATTACGCACGCCCCGCACGCCTCTTTAGATTTCTGATCTGGCTCATAGCAACGCCTGCCTTCACGTGTTCATACGTGGGGACTTTCGTCAATGTAGCAACTTGGCCAGCAGAGGGAGCGAACTCCCAGATTCCCGGATTTAATAATGAATGAGTCCTCTTAAGAGTTCCTGAAATGACAGGGCAATCAAGGCTCATTTGGGGAAGAAAAGATGGAGCTTTCATTCTTTATCCAAATCATCTCTACCTGCTAAAAATGATGTATAATACATAAGGATCGAGAGTGATTAAAATCCTTATGAATTTAATCAGAAATTCACAGTTAACCACTATTTGCTTTGGTGCAAATTGATGTGGAATAACAATCATGTGTATCTGCAAATTTTTTTTTAACTTGTGGGAAATTTGCTGGTGATTTGTGGGGGGAAGTTCGGGGGAGGGGGGCCTTCTAAAGGAGAGAAACGAAGGAAGGAAGCAGTTGAGAGTGGGCTCCCCAGGGGCCCCAAATGCAGGCACTTAGCAGTTCTGTCGAAGGTCTTTGTTCATAAATTTCAGGCCTTTTCTATTTATTATTATGAACAATAGGAAATCCTAATAATAACTCCTATGTGTGCCATTTGCTTTAACCAGGGAAAATTCTCTGAATTGTTTCTTACCTCTGAGTCACATGTTTGGGTCCAAAGCTCCTCCTCCCCCTTCCTTCCATAATTTCCTTCATTTTTTTCCCTTAAATTATTCCTCATAAAATCAGACCACTGAAGTTTTTCAAATACAGACATGTATAGGGCAGAGAGAGACGGCTGCCCCTTCATTCCCTTCCTCCCTTAAAGAAGACGTTTTTGAAAAGTGAAGACAGTCCCCGGTAAGAGTCCCCTCGGAGGGGGACAGAAAAGGCCAAATGGAGAAAGATCTAGAAGCCCTCACCATCCTTTCTGCACTGGGGACTTTCTTGTAGAAGGTTTTTTCTGTGTCTCCGATCCATACCACGGAGGGCTGGAGCTCCCGGGCCACCTGCAAGGAGAAGGAGAGACTTGGCTATAAATGCATTTCTCTCTTGGTCCCCAACAGACAGCAGGACTTGGTGGCTCCCCGAGACGGCTCCGGGGGGTCGGGGGGGCCTGGAGGGGCTCCAGGGCATGACCGCACCCCTCCTGCACAGCAGGGCAGGGGCACCACCCTGTCTCCTCTCCCACCTTCGGGGTGGGACACACACCCGCACTGCCCATTCTGCCCTCGGACCCGGAGCCTCAAATTAGTTTGGCTTGAAACAAGCCAGTCGTGTTCTGCTGCAAACAACTGGGCATTTGGGCCTTGAGTTTTAATTACAGCCTACTTGCTGCTCCCAGGTTCATTCAGACTCGCTCATCACGAGAAAAGCTGTTTCAGTACAAGGGGCCCCCGTGACGCTATTTGTTCGCCGATGTGCGGCTGAGCCTTTGTGGCCGAGGTTTTGCCTGGAAGGTGGCTCTGAGCCCCTCCACGGCGGGCAGGGCTTCGTGCCAGCGCTGGGCCTTACTGTGGGCCTGTGAATAATTGCCACTCACCGAACAATCTCTTCAAAGCGCCCCCACGATAGCAAAGTTCGGGTATTTTTGCAACAATTTGTGCTTTGTGCAAAATTGTGACAGATAAAAGCCGTCTCCGGCCACAGCAAATATAGCGTTATGTACTCCTATTTTTGTATTTCTTAAACCAGCATTAAGTCAGCAGGCGTGAGTTTTAACCAAGCCAGGCATTTAATAAATGACGGAAAAATCACTAGGTGCACCATGGCCATGTCCGTTCCTGCAGCATTAGGTGCCGGGGGAAGCGGATTACGCACGCTTGAAGACAGGAGTGCGTGGAACTTGATCCTGGTGCCAGTCTGACCCCTGGGCCGTGTGCCTTCACGGCCCCACGCTCACCAGCACGTTCAGAGAGGAAGCAGGACTAGCCGGCCGCTGTCTGGCAGGCCTTAATTTTTAGACACAGAGCCAGAGAGTTTAAGAATCCAGGATCGCAAATTGTAATCCCGGTTCCTAGGTGGCGTGGAGGGGTGTGATCATCACGGCGAGTCAGCGAGCGGCCGTGTGCTGGCCGGGGCCACACGCGTCACACCGTCAGGGCCAACGCTGACGCAGCATGGAACCAGCACGCCCTCCACCTGATGACAACTCGTTCACGCTACGGCCCTGGGCGGCAGGTGCCACTCTGCTCAACCAGGTTTTAAAGATGGTGAAACTTAGCAGGAAGACGTGAAGGGACCTGGTCCAAGTTCACACAGCTGGAGAGTGAGTGGCAGAAGCAGGACGCAAGACCAGGCTGCCGGCTGCAGAGTCCGCTGGAAGCACGGCCATGCCCACAGGTTCCCTCCTGTACGCAGGCCAGACCCTGGGGCCCCCTCCGCAGCTGTCCGTTCTCTGGGCTCCTTGCCGTCGGCCCCCCGACTTTACAATGTGGCCGGCCTGCTGCAGAGGGCGGGCTCCACGGAAGCATTGTTCTGCTAAAAGCTATTTTAAGTCCAAAGCTTCCCTACTTCCAGCCCCCAAAGAAAATAAGAAAATGAGATGCTGGGTTTTAAGCTTCTTAGAAAAGAGACACTTTATAATGACAAAGGCAAAATCTTATTCTTTTCACGCCCTCTGAAAAATCGTAGCTTCGGAACAGAAAGCAGCAGTTTTCACATAAACCGTTGTCTACGGTCTTTGGCTAATCGTGTGCTCGCCGGGGCAGCGGGCCTCCCCCCTCCCGTGTCCACTTGGCAAGCTGCAGGTTTCCACAGCCTGCTTTTCTTAATGGGAATTGCACATGTGAGCACCAAGAAATTCCGTGTGACTTTTCTCCTTCTGCTTCTAACCAAGTAAGCCACACCGAGGGTCCTGAATGCAGGAGTCTCCTTAGCTTGGGATAATTTCAACACCAGCCGTCTTACTTCCAGCACCTGATTTAAAATTGTTTTGGTCACAGTGTTGCAGCTAACAATTGTCCCGTGAACTTGTCTGCGCCGTCGGAGCTCGTTGGGAAATTACGCACTTTCTGTAAGTTTGCACCTGCACCTGTTAAGGAATGGCTTTGACAGGACCGTCCACCTACTTTGGGGCCCATGGGGCTGTGTGGAGGACCTTGGTGGGGACGTGGTTTGGAAGGGCTCAGTTCTTATCAAATGAAGCAGAAGACGTTTCCCCAGCGAGTGCTTTGACGATAACAATACAAGGAATAATCGTGTGCCAAGTGCCTGGATCTCCACGCCATCATTGCTATCCTCACTTGTCGTGTGCCCCATCCCGTGCCAAGCACGTCCCAGCATCTCCCCCTTTATATACGAGGTCACTGCTGGGGGGGTCACATGTGCACCAGCACTGGAGAAATGTTGGAACCCGGAGTCAGACGTGGGTCTGCCTGACCCCCCCCCGGACCTTCTATTAACCTGGAGTCACACGGCCGTGTCCCCATGGTAGACAAGATGCCCGGTCAAAAGCATCTCATTCCCCTTAACCCATTTCCTTCTCTGTCCCCTGTCATTCCAGCAGGAAGAACTCTAAAACCATTACTGTCTTGTCCTCCTGAGCACGCATTTTCCATTTTCCTGAGCTTCCGCAGTCATGAGCTAGCCGGAGGACACCTGGCAGCCCTGCTCAGCTCCGGGGAGAGAAGAGAGGCACGGAAACTGGGCACCCCCATGCGGACAGCCTCTCCCACTGGGAACCATCTAAGGGATGAGACTTTTCCTTGGAGAAAAGAAGACTCAAGGGGGAAACGAGCTGTTTTCAAATAGTCAAAAGGCTGTCGTGGGAGACAAAGATTGGCTTTACTGTTTTGAGCCCAGAATGAGAGCTGTTCTCACATGTCTCCCTTCATTAGTGCTTGCGGAGGAGCTCTGACGTGCCAGGTGCTGTGCTCAGTGCTGGGCTCCCTGCCCTCTAGGCCCTGCCCGTGGGCAGGGAGGGCAGCTTGTGAGGGGGGCCAAGGAAAATGGGGTGTCAGCAAGGATCACTAATGACAGAAAGAAGGAGATGTGGGTCAGGCCGGCGACCAGGAATGGAGATCACAGATAAAGGTTAGAGCAGAGCTTCTAGTGGTCTCTAGAAGATCACAGAGCCTAAAGAAGGGGACGAACTGGCCATGCTGGGGACAGGAGCCAGGACACAGGGCTAAGTGTGCCCTCATGGGGCTGCTCAGGGTCACAGAGACATCACCAAGGCTGTCACCATGCTGTGGAGCTTGCTTTTATCCTGGAAGCTGTGGAGAGTCTGTAAGGACTTGAATGAAGAACTTTGATCCTAGTCGTGTTCTAGAAAAATCCCTCCGGTGGGTGTGTGAGGCATGACGGGCTGGGCAGCTGTTCCCGGGGACCTGGGAACATTGTTGGTGGGCATGTGGGAATGGATGGTGGGGGCTCACAAGTGACGGAGGAGAGTGGATGAGCCCGGCACGGGCTGTGGGGTAGGGCCAGGGGTGAATTCAGGCACCTATTCAGCAGGAAGGCTCAGGCTGAGAGGGAAGAGCAGTGCCAGAGAGAACAAAGGGCACAGAAGAGAGAGCCGTCCCCTGAGCCCAGGGAGGTCAGAGGCGCAGGAAGGCAGTGGGCAACAGTGGCCAGTGTTGGCCCGAGGGTTTGGCATTCTGGAGGCCATTGGTGGCCTTGGCAGGGCATGGAGGGGACAGAAGCCAGGTGACAGGGGGCTGAAGTGTGAATGGCCAGAGACTGAGACAGAGAGCGTTCTTTCAGAAGGATGGGGAGCATGGAGACCTGAGGTGGTGCGGGATGGGAGGGGAGTCAGGAGAGGACGACCCTGGAGGGAGCAGGGCTGTCCCCCTTCCCTGGGGAGAGGCGGGGACGGATGGCTGCTGGCTCAGGCTGCACGTCTCTGAGACTAGGGATATTTGCAGATACTAGGGGCAGACAGATCAAACTTTGAAAACATGGAAATTCGTGGAAATTTGGTCCTTTCTTATTGTTACTGCAAAAGCAGTATTCATTAGCAAAATTTTCAGAATACATATTCAGACACATAGACAACACTTTGCCTCCTCCGTTCAAGTGAATCGTCAAGCATCTCCTGTCTTTACAGACCATCTTCGACGCGCATATTTGCCAAAATGAGATTGTGCCTCAAACACTGCATTACATTCTGGGTCACCCAATATGAAATTTATTTCTCCAACATGATTTTAACATGAAGTCCCATAATTTACTGAGTGAACCTCCTGTTTCTGAACCTTTGGGAGGTTTCTGCCTTCTTACAAAATTAAACAGTTTTGGGGGCACATGACGGGTCATTCCCTTAGAACGAGGCCACACCCGCAGCTGCTGGGTCTCAAGGCTTGTGTTGTTCACGTTTTCGCCCACATTGTCAACCTGCCCTCCTGGAAATTCTCTGCTTACACTCTCTCCAGCCCGTAGGTAAGTGGATCTGTTTTTCTACATGCCTCTCCTGAACAAGTATTAACAATAAAAAACTCTTTGCCAATTTGTTAATGAAAAATGGTATCCTTTGCTCTTTTAATTTTCATTTAGCAATGAAAAGCCTTCATTTAAATTACCCACAGATAGTTTGAGGTCATGGGCAATTAGATGTAATTAATTCATAATTGAACTTTTCAGAAGTTACACAGAACAGTTCACTCCAGCTGCCGGTAGAGGGCTCTTCAGCCCTGTCAAATATAACTGCAGGGCTTCGGTTAGTGTCAGTTCAGGCATGAAGGCGAATTTCCAGCAATGAGTGTTTTTTTCCAAATTCTGGGGAGCTCTATTAAACAATTAAAGACTTCTCCTTCCATGTGAGTTTGATGGCTTTGATCTTTTGTAATCTCTAAAGAAACGCTGTCAGACATTCACCATCAGAATTAGATTCTCCTGGGTTACAATATGATGGCTCCTCGATGAAAACTGTGTCCAGCATGCTTGGATTACTAATATGATTTGCCCAAATGACTCCTGGAAGCTTTGGAAGTTCTCTCTGAAAATGTCCTATTTTGCTTGCCTTAGAGAACCTGATGAAAAATCAGCTATTTTTCCCCCCTAATGGTTGAGTCTCAGTTTTCCAAACAGAAAAGAACCACCCACTCATGCATCCAACCATCCATCCATCCACCCACCATCCATATACCCACCCACCCATTCTCCCATTCATCCACCCACCCACCATCCATCCAACCATCCATCCATCCATCCACCCACCATTCATATACCCACCCACCCATTCTCCCATTCATCCACACATCCACCCACCATCCATCCATCCATCCATCCATCCATCCATCCATCCACCTACCATCCATCCATCCATGCACCCATCATCTATCTATCCAGCTACCTACCCATCCACCTTTCCTTCTTTCCTTCTATCTTCCCATCCATCTACCCACCCATCATTCCATCTATTTACCCTTCCTTCCTTTGTCTATCCATCCATCAATCCAGCCCTGTACCATCCACTCATCTACCCACCCACCCACTCACCCATCCTTCCTTTCATCCATCCATCCATCCATCCATCCTTCCAACCATTTGCTGTGGTGTGATCAAGCTGTGATGTATCAAGCTCAGTGGTAGGAGACAGGAGGGTCTGGGGACTGAGAAACAAGGTCCCTGCCTGCATAGAGTGTGTAGTTTCTGTGTCTGAATGGGAATTGCTGGGCACAGACAGACAGCTACCAGTGAGTTGCTGCCATGCTGGGGAGGAGTTGGAGAGGTGTGGGTTACTCGGGGAGAGGGGAGGCTCATGTTCCCAGACTGGACTCAGTTGGATTCTGTTTAAGTACTTAAAACATGAACACATTTTGTTCTGTATTTCCACTATTTAAAAATATTTAAAATTTCAATTTCCTTGCATTACCTTTTATGAGATTGCAGAAATTACTTCAAGTCCTCACTGGGTATTAGCTGGGAAAAACCATAAATGATACTCAAAAGAATTGTAGAGGTGTACTAAAGGGTCAGGAGCCCGGCTGGGCTGACCCTGTATGGAAAGGAAGGTAAACTGAGGCAGAGGAGAGGACCAGGAAGGAGCCAAGATACAGGTCCAGTTGATAGACTGTGGCAGATGCCGTGAGGGGAGTTGGGTCAGCGCTAGCCATAGGAACACATTGATGTTATTGCTGATTATCGGGCTGTATTCAAGGGGAAGGTGTCTGAATGCTGGTAGGCATTAGGCTTACAAGTCACCTGGACTTCCCTTTGGAACTCCTTCTCCTCCCCGGCTCACTCCCAGCCACACCAGGGCTAATGGCTTCATGCCAAACTGCACTGACTGAGCTGACCTTGAGCAGCATAGCCCATGTGCATGGCTCTCCTCAACTTCCCATGGCACATTCTGGCTGCATCCAAGGCCTTCCCTGCTTTAGGTGTTTCCAAATTGGTTAATAATCCTTTAATACCTGTGGATTGACCCTGATCCTAGCCCATCCCCATGAGCCTTCCACGGAACAAGAGCAGATGGACACGGTGATTCACAGTGCACAGAATGCCTGCACATCCTTAGTGACAGACAATGCTCGGGGCATCCACGGTCTGGGGCCCTCCCTCCCTGCAGAGTCCACTCAACCCTCCGTGGGGATGTGGAGACACTCTGTCGCTTCAGCTCAGTTTTGCTGTGAACCTAAAACTGTTTTAAAATATAAAGTCCACGCTAAAAAAAAAAAAGGTTCTGATGTGCATGTGCACTCCCTTCCTCAACCCGAAACCATCTCCATGCTGCAGTGAAAGGTGACCTGGCCTCTGATGGCAGACCCATTCAGGACTTAGGGTCACCGGCCCCTTCCTTCTGTTATTTTCATCCCTGGTGCTGCACCAGAGCTCCTAAATTCTGTTTCTGTCCTCTCCCCTCTCCCCTCCCCTCTCTCCCTCTTCCCCTTCTTTCAAGGGAGTATCTCTGTGTTTTGGGGTCAGGTGTAGTAGGTGTTTGCTTTATCCTGATTGAATTCCACCTTGTGAAGGTGATTCCCATAGTTATTACATTTATTACATATCTGTATGTTTGAAAAAAAACCATCCACAAACAGCAACAATGTCTTTGTTTGGGTTATTAATGTTTGAAAAAAAACCATCCACAAACAGCAACAATGTCTTTGTTTGGGTTATTAACCAGGAGTGTAAGTTTCCATGAGCTATAGAAACATAATTGGTTGGGCTCTCCATCACCTGACTCCTGGACCAGCTGTTTATACCAGCACATCTGGGCAAGATCCCTTGGCATGCGGCCACAGGCTATTGGCTGTGAGCCCAACGAGGAGCCCCTGGTGGGTGGTGCTAAGGCATGAACAGCATCCTGGCTTCTTTTTGTCCAGACATGCAGGTCAGTATGGGCCACGTGGCCTGGATCCGCCACTGCCGGGTGTTGGGGGGCAGCCTCCCTCCAAGTCTGGCCCTCACTGGAGGAGAGGGAGGGCTCAAGGACCACAGGGAGGAGAAAACATCTCTCCCAAGACCCGGAGCACGAGACAAGGAATTCTCTGCCTGATCTGCCTCCCTGGCTCTGCTGGCCTCCCCTCGGCCTTCTCCTGGGAGGACTGGAGGCTCAGGAGAAGGGGGTGCTGGACAAGGGGGAATTGGAAGTCGTGGAAACCCGCCGGGGTGCCAACAGCATGTGGGAGCTTCCAGTTCCTCACCTTCTCACGCTGAAGTGTCCCCAGCTGACACTTTGACCCAGAAATGCCCTTGCCCTTGGGTCACCGTGAGGGCATGGCAGCCACAGGCTGGGCACGACGGAGGCTTCTCTCCCTCAGCGGCCCGTCGGGAGCCATGTTCTAATGTAGTTTTAGTCAGATTAGGCACTCTGAGCCTCACTTTTCTTGTCTGCAAAATGGAGACTTTAATTCTTGCCTCACCAGGGATTGGTGCAGTTAAAAAGGAAAGTGTGTGTAAAACCCCTTCGCATGTGCCAGACTCCAGGCCAGAGGAGAGTCCTTCCTGCTTTTCCATCCCGATTTACCATTATGAAGACCCGAGGAGGCTGGTGCCTTGCCTTGATAGGTTCTTCATCTTCTTCTTCTTTTTTTTTTTTAAGATTTATTTATTTATTTTAGAGAGAGACCAAGTCTGCGGGGGGGTGGGGGGCAGAGGGAGAGTGAGAGTGAATCTTAAGCAGAGTCTGTCCTGAGCGTGGAACCCAATGTGGGGCTCGATCTCACGACCCTGAGATCATGACCTGAGCTGAAACCAAGAGTCGGAGGCTTAATGGACGGTGCCACCCAGGCGCCTAGATAACTTCTTTCGTCTGCACAATATGTATTAAATAGTAATCATTTATCACATTTCTTAATTCTTAGATATATTTCTAATATTTCCCCACTAAATAGATGTGTATTCTTTTCCACATATAGCTTTAGCATAAGAGGGAATTTTAGATAACAGTAAACTCATTTCTTCAAGGAACTCCCTTATCCAAGCTGTTAATGTATTAGCATTATTGTGTGTAAAACAAAGGAACCCACCAAAAATAATGATCACAAAATGGACTGGAATTTGTGCCCATGAAAACAAATCGGAGGCGTGTTTCCCCACTGTTTTCCCGCATGCAGAGTGGGCTGGGTGAAGCTCTGAGTGCCACCAACCAGAAGCGTGCTTAGGAGCGGTTTCCTAAGAGTTGCATTCTTGATTTCCCAGAGATTAGTTCAGGGACAGGAACTGTTTACAAGGAAACGTGATGAGTAACAGGCCCTTCTGTTATAGTTCACCTTCTCCCGCAAATGCCGAAGATCCATATTCTGTCGCGTGCCTGCCACAACCCATTCCATGGCTCACGTAACACAGGAATGCACCATGGCTTCCTGCCCTTGATTTTCTGGCCCAGGCATAATTTCCCACTTTTCTTTGGTTAATTAAAAGCAAATACCTCTTTGCAGGGCAGATAACTGCTCTATCAATCATGCCAGGACACAGTGGCCTCACTGAACGTGATTTCTAATTGAACAACGCCCACTCCTGAGACCTTTGCGTCTTTCATTCATCCGTTATATACATGGTAAAGGTGACGCTTAATGAGGTGTGTGTCAGGCTCTCTGACATGGAGTGGCCTCGTTGGATAAACACACTCTTCCACGTTTCGAAAATGTGACGTTCGGCATTTTGGGGCCTACGTGATGTTAGAATGCAATGATTCTAATAAATGCAAAGATAGCTCACTTGATATCAAGATAACCTCTCTGCAGCAGAAACAATAACTTCTTGAGAGAGAGCACATCAGGATCATGCCATTGGCTCTGTCCTAGGGTCATACCAGGAGCAAGGGAGCCATTTGGTAGGAGGGAGAAGAGGCTCACTTTAGCCCTACTTCAGTTAGAGGCAGAATAATGCAGTGATTACACCTGGCGGCTCAGGACTCAGACTGTGTGGGCTCACATTGCAGCAATGCTGGCCAGGGAAATTACTTTAAATGCTTTGTGCCTCAGTTTTCTCATCAGTAAAACGGGGATAATGACAGTGCTTCCCTCATACGGTTGTTGTTGAATGAGTTAATACATAGAGAAGTGCTAGAACAGGATCTGGTATATATGGATGCTTATGAAATGCCAATAGTTTAATATTTATGTGCTCCTGTCTGTTACTTGACAATGTCAACAAAATTAGGTATTTAGAATGAATGCATTTAGGGTTTTATTTCGGGGTGGGGGGAGGAGGCAAGAGGATAGGTTTCTTTTACTTTTCCTCTGAAGCACTTAGTCCTTAGAGCCTGGTGGGTAAGCACATGAGGCCACAAGCCAGGCTGCTGGGCTTTAAATTCCAACTTGGGTTCAAATCCTTGGCTAGCCTCAGAAATGTGCTTGCATGCTGGAAGATTCTGAGAAGCTCAGTGGAGAGCAACAGTTGGAAAATCAGAAGAACTAAGCACACACCTTAGTCTTCGCAATCAGAAGAACTAAGCACACACCTTAGTCTTAGGCATTTAAAAATAAATCAGATGAAAGCTAAAGTTAAAGGTGCTTGTTAAATACCTCAGGCTTTCCATTTAAGGTTCATTAAAGTGAAGATGATGTTCTAGGCCTAAGAGACTTAGACTAAAGGCACCTTAGACTAAGGGCAAAATCAAAATAGACCCACAATAACAAAATGGAAAACAAAACCTTTGCAAGCTCAAGCTGATCAGCCAGTAATTTAACTGCGTGTCAGAACAAAGCCCAGCATGCCCAGAGTATCAACAACATATCATCCACAATGTCCAATATGCAAATAGCAATTATTAATGATATGAAGAAACAGGAAAATTGACACACGGTCAAGGATGGAATTCAAATAGAAACCAACTCCAAGATGACCCAATGTTGGAATTGCAGACAAGAACGGTAAAGCCTCTTAAGTTTACTTAAAGGAAAAGATAGTCATATTGAATGGACAGATGGAGAATTGCAAGACAGAAATAAAAATCAATAAAAATAAGCAAAGTTAAATTCTATAACTGAAAAACAAAATGTCAGAAATACCAAAAAAAAAAAAAAAATCCACAAGATAAGCTTAATAGCAGATTGGCAATGGTAGAAGAAAAGGTAGGTAAACTTGAGTACAGACTAATAGTAACTATCCAGTGTGGAAACTAGAGAGAACAAGACCTGAGTGACTCATGGAATAATATCAAGCAGTCAAATATACATGTGATTAGAGCATCCGAAGGAGAGGAGAGAGCACGGGGCAGAAAGAATATTTGAGGAAACAGTGGCCAAAATTTCCAAAATTTGGTATGAAACATGTATTTATGGATTCAATGATCACAGTGAGCCACAAGTAGGTTAAGTCCAAAGAAAAAACAAAAAGAGCCAGCACATCATAGTCAAGCTATAGTCAACCAAAATAAAGAAAAATACTTACAAGCATTCAGAGAATAATAACACACAATATACAAGATCAACAGTTTGAATTTCTGATAACTTTTTATCAGAAATTTGGAGGTAAGAAGATGATGGAAGTACATCTTTAAAGTGCTGAAAGGAAAATGTAACCCAGAATTCTATATCCAGCGAAATATGCCTTCAAAAATGGAGGTGCTATAAAGGCATTTAAAAATAAATCAGATGAAAGCTAAAAAAAATTTGTTGCCACCAGACCTGCACTGAAAAAAATGCTGAAGAAGTCCTTCAGCTAAAAGGGAAATGACACCAGGTGGGAACTTGGATTGGTGGAAGGGAATGGAGATCACTGAAAAGAATAAATATGTGAATGAGTGCAAAATGCTAAATCCCCCCGACGTAATTTCTTTAAAAGACACATGACTATTTAATATAAATAATGTAAAAATAATACCACTCAATTGTGGTGTTTATAACATATCTAGATGTAAAATGTATGATAAAAACATAAAGGACACAGGATAACAAATGGATTATATTGTTCCCACATTTTATGTAAAATCCTACAATATGAACTCTGCATACACTGTGCTAAGTCAAAAATGACTGTTGTAATCCATAGAGCAATCACTGCAAAATAAGAAAGAGGCACTGCTAAAAAGACAATAAAAGAATCCAAATAAAGTAATAAAAAGTACTGAGTTAACCCAAAAGAAGATAGGAAAGGATAAACAGAAGAATAAAAGAAGAGATGGGACAATGGAGAACCAACAGCAAAATGGTGGACCTAACACAACCAGATGAATAACTGCATTTAGTGTAAACTAAAGGCTCCACATATGTTTTCAGGGTGAATAAGAAAGCAAGATTCAACTACGCGCTGTCCACAAGAAATGCACTTTAACTCTAAAGACACTGAAAATAAAAGAGTTACCGAGAAAGCTGACGTGGCCCTGTTAGTATCAGGTTAGGTAGACCTCAGGACAAGGAGTATTGCCAGAGACAAAAAGGGACATATCATAATGATAAAATAACCAAACAGGAGGTCACACCAATCCAAAATGTGGACACATCTCCTAACAGCGCTTCAACATCTGTGAAGCACAAGCCGACAGAACGAAAGGCAGAAATACAGAATTCCACGATCATGGTGGGAGGTTTCAACACCCTATGGCAGTGATAGGACAAGTAAATGACTGAAAAATTAGAAAATGAACAAGCAAGTCACAGAACGAGAGACAATATTTGCAATATGTATGTCTGGCAAAGAACTTGCATCCAGAACATACGAAGAACTCTTGCAAATCACAAGGCCAACCATGCAGTGAAAAGTAGGCAAATGACTTGAACAGGTATTTCAAAGAAGAAGTTATACGAGGACCAAAAGACCCATGAAAATGGCGACAACACAATTGTGGACATTTTTCAAAGCTTGAACTTAAAATGTATCCTTAAGATCTGTGCATTTCACCATATATAATTTTTACCTTAATAAAAATAGTGCAGGAGGGCAAAGAAGAGAAGGACCTAGGTTTGAACCCCAGCTCAACCACGTGATCTCGGTGGCCTTGGACAAGTTACTGAACCTTTCAGAGCCCCAGTGTCTTTATCTGTAAATGGGATGAGGATGGACTCTTCACGGGGCCACTGAGAAGATTCAATATAACACCACAAAGAGGTGACACGGCCGGTCCATAGGAGGAGAGGCGCCCTATTAAACACCTTAGTGGTCTTTACTCCCCACTCACCCTCCTCCCCTCCCACCTCCCAGCTCTTCAAAATTCTATTTCCACGGATTCTTGCAGGACAAGCAGTGGAGGAAAGGAGAGTGGGAAATGTCCCAACCCACCACAGTGGTGGAGACCATGTGGCCAAGAGAACAAAATCCCATTGCCATCATGTCCTCACTCTGGCTGTCAACATGATGTGGAAAAGGAACCATTCCTACGGGCAACTGCTCACATATAACCATGACTCAGAGCCCCCGAGAACTGACACCTTGCCCCAGGTGTGGGGGACTCCTTGCTAGGTGGGCATCTTCATGCAGTGAAAGCTGGCTTATCTGGCATTCTAGTAACTAAAAGTGAATTGAACAGCATAAAGACAACCTTGAGGTACTCAATGAAATAAAAATTAAATCCTGTCAAGTTTTAATATTAAATATGAATATTCTGTAATAAAATGCTTGAAAACTTGCTAATCCGTTTGTGTATATATGCATATTGTGTCCCTATCTATCATCTACCTATCTACCTTCAACACCTGTCTATTACCATCATCACCCATATCTAAATGATATCAGAGAATCATTTCTTTTAGGGCTGACAGTATCATTTGGTCTGACTGTTTCATTTTAGTGGCATAAGACAGAGACGCAGGGAGGTGAAGAACTTGTCTAAGATCCCGGGGCTCGGTAGTGTATGGATCTTTTAGGATTTCCTATCCTCCAGCCCAGATATCATGGAGCATTTACTCCCCTGTGGTCAGTTTAGCTTCCCGCAGGCTTTTGGTATCACGTGTGTGAGGCACAAATGTGCCCAAGGAACCATACCTTGGTAACTCACGCCATGTGTGAAAGAGTACCCAAAATGCAAGAGGCTGATGCCTTATTGAAGGAAGGTGGGCTGGAGATAGAAATTGTGGTTTTCGATTTCAGTGACACGTGGGGACATTTCAGGAAGGATTCCTGCGGTGGGAGGAGGTTGATTTGGATGGGACAGTAAGGGTTGTTTATGCAAAGGAAAGAGCTGTTTCTATCTGTTGGATGCTCGGCTAGATGCAAGGATGAAGTGATTTATAGCAGGATGCGATGGGTGCATCAGCCTAAGGAAATCATCTGCTAGGGTCCGTGTTCGTGGGAAACTAACGGCAGGATGTGAACATGTAATTTGAACAAGGGAGGGGTACTGGGAACCAGGAAAGGCAACAAGTACCTTGACGACCACATGCAGCATCATTTGCAAGCCATTTTTGCCCGGGTACTTCCCCGCAATGTTAGCTGCCGACAAGTTGAAGAGGTTGGCTCCCGTTTCGGTGCAGATGGCGTGGACCAGCATCTTCTTCCCTACCCCCGATGGCCCTGCCAGCAGCAGGGACTTCACCAAAGGAGCCTTCTCGTGCACCGTTGCAGAACCTACAAAAGGCAGAGGCAAAGGCTCTAAAATCCTGCAGAGAAGCTCAGCGACTCTGAGACGAGGATCCCTCAAGGCTGTTCCTCCAGTGTCTGGCCCCAGTTTTCTGCAACAGTGATAAATGCGTCCAAAGCATTTCTAACCGGAGGCACATCCCCCGTCTGAGCTGGCCTGTGACACCTTTGATTTGTATGTCAGGGCTCAAGGTGGGGGCCCCCAGGATCTCCTTGCTTATTCTGTACGTGCCTTTCCCTGCTACCCCTCACCCTAGAATTTCCCCCACACTCATAATTCTAAAGAACATTCCTGCAATAACTTACCTCTGGCATTTTTTCTAGGGTGGGGGGTGGGTTTCTCTGCTTGTTGGCAGTGGCCTTATATTCTTTGAAAGCTTCGGAAAAGGAATGTGGACATGCAGCCGCAGCCCGTAAGGGGGCTGGGAATGTTCGTTAGTGGTTCTCAGGAGGGAAAGGGGAGAAGTAAGAGCCAGGTGTAAGTAGCCGGACTTCCTCGGTCTGCCCCGGGTTCCAACCCGTTGGTGAAGTGCCTTGAGTTACTACGCAGGCACTCGGAGGCCGGCCACACTGCCCATCTCCTCCGGGCCAGAGCGGGACTCGGGCTCGAGCATCTTCTGTTGTCCTGAACGCACGCGGAACGCACGTTGGCACGAAGTAATTATGAAATGAAATCCTGGAAAGTGCTGTGATCAAAGCATCTACTATCATGTGACTTTGCTTGGGGCAGCGGCTAGGCACTTTTTGATCAGCTGTGAATACATCCATAATATGATTATTATTGTGCCTTTCTCTCTTTTTTTTCTTGTGTAACTGAAAAGATATAGGGAATTTACCAAATAATCAGGAACAATTTTTATAGTTACCCAACATAAACTTGGAAGCCGGTTTTGAGCGAGTTCTGTTTAAAATGCAGTGACATAGGCGTGCTTTATTTGTGGTCAGTGAGGGGTACGGTAACGTAATATGATAAAGGAGATTCTGTTGCTCACGATCGGAGACAGACGCCATTCACCGGGTGGTCCGTTCAGCCCCTGGTATTGGGGGCTGCTCAGTTCATGGCCCTGGCTGGGGGCTGGTGGGAAAGAGTCAGAGTTTATGGCCAGGACGGGAGCTGAACCTGAGTGGACGTGACCAGAACGGGAGGCAAATAGTGCTGAGCTCCGTGCGAGCCACAGAGGGTTCAGAAAAGGGCGGGGGTTAGTGGGGGAGCTCAGGTCCGACTTCCGGGAGAGGGTGGAACCTGAGCTACCCCTGGAGGAGCAGAACTGGGACGTGTAGAGACAGGACCCTTGAGGGTGGCACAATGACTGCGGGCCTGCAGTGGGAAGTCAGGCAGGTGCCGGGGAGTGGCAGATAATTCTCGCTAGCCATGTAACAAGGGACAGCAAGGGGCTGGGGAGGGAGACTGATGCCAGCCGTAGGGGTCCCTGGGAGGTGGGGAGGGTTGCAGATGTGCCAAAGGTCTGGCCGAGCGCCCTCCTCCCTTCCTTTTCTCCCTCCATATTCTGGGGGGCAGTCATATTTCTGGGAGGGTGAATGGGTGAGCACTGACCAGATGTGTCCTGGGTGCTCTCATACCTGCCCAGGGGGCTTGGAAAGCTCACACCTCGTCCTGGGAGCCCTGGCTGAGGCTCTTGGGGCTCTGGAGGCCAGCGGGTGCTTGTGTTTCCTGGCCACGGTGCAGAGTGGCCTCACGGCGTGTCCTCAGGGCCCTCTGCAGAGTGGCCGGGTTGGCTAGTCCTGGCAGTGGTGACTTGAACACAGGGCCAGCAAACACATTCCGTGTTGCCACTGGATACGATTTTAGATCTATGAAATTTAAAGGAAGCACCCGAAGGCAGATCTGTGAATGTTCTCATCTGTCTGGCCGGTTTGTGCCTTGCAAACACACACACCAGTCCCCAGAAGAAATCCCTGCTGGCTCTGGGACCTGGGGAGGTCAGCAGCCCGTAGGGACTTCGGGTTCCTCATTGACACAAGGAGGATTCAGGTGGGATGCTTCCTGAGCATCCTTCTTCTGATGCTTTTAAGGCCACTTGGAAACAATATCCATCGTTTTGTATCCTTGAGCCAAGGATCAAACATACTGCCCCCTTTAATGATGTCTTAGGAGTTCCGTTAACAACATGCTGGGTCTTGGTGCTCTCTGCTCTACCGTTTTCCATCTCACTGTGATGAGGGTTGAGGGCTAATTATTTTATTTGCATGGACATCATAAATATTGCATATCTATTTGGTTGACCCCAGAAGTATCATATAGTTATTTATGATATATACTTTGTATATATAAAATTTATGTTGAGCCCCAATTCCACTTACTACTTCTGACATTAAATTAAAAGAGGAATGAACCATTTCTTGCCAATAGGTCTAAGTCAAAGGGGAACAATATTATAAGTGCCCAAACTATTCCCATATTATTTTAAAGCCAGTTAAACAAATAAAACACGATTTCTATTCCGGAATTGTCATCAGAGCCAAGCCTGGCTGCCCCAGATGACTCAGGTCATACACATAAAAAGGTTATTAAAATGATAAGCGTGAAGGAGAGCATCAGAGAGCCGCCCTTCCTGCACCTCAGAACTCTGGTCCACTGGTCTGAACAATCATGATGGAATCTTATTTAGCAGTTAGAGTGGACGTCAGTGAAAACCGGTAGAGCCTTGATCCTTTAGATTCATGAAATACACTTCCACTGATTCATGAAAGGCCGGCTTTGTTAAGGACCCAGTAACAGAAGCCTGTGTATAAAAGGCAAGCCTAACATTAGCCCTTTGTCTAATTTGATTAATTTTAATTGCAGGTGCTTGCTTTGGTTATTATCTCTCCAGATGATTGCCGACAGGACTTTCAGCCCAGAATGTTAAGCAGGCACTCAGAAGCGGTGCAGACGTGCTCCCCGGGTAGCACCTTCCTGTGCTCTCCGGGATGCACGGTTGCAATAGAACTACCCTCACTCAAAATGATCAGCACAAAGAATTCAACCAGGAAGATGCTGCCAAAGGCACCAAGCAGTGCACTCCTGCTTCTAGGAAATGTGCAACAGGGTGTGGAGACTTTACCTAGTGGCAAGATCCCATACAGGGCGATGAGCTGTCTCACATCCAGGAGGGAAGGCATGGGTTCTATGGATACCTGGCGAAGCGTGGTCCCCAGGTAACTGTACTCTCCTGGAGGAACAGAAACAGAGGATAAGTAAATGGGAGACTGTGTTGGTCTGAGCTGCATGATCTTGGCACCTGCAAAACTAACACAGAATACATAGTCAACATTTCTGAGCACATAGAATGGTGTTGCAGGGAGTCATGGAGAACACATCTTCTCTCAGATAAAGGCTTGAGAAAACCCGTCCAGTCATGAAAGCGCCGCTATCCCCCTATAGTAACGGGGCGTTCTGTTGAGTAGGACGCTAACCTCCTAGGATTTCTAAAAATAACCTTTGACTATCGAATGACTGAAGTGGAACTAAGTTCTATAATGAAGGACGTACAAAGTAGACTAAAACATGGTAGGCTTTATTTAATTTATCCTTATATTCCAAGCAATGATGCCTAACACTGGCATAAACTTTAAAAATAAATTATTTAAGATCAATGTGGAATTTGTATTGGAGCAGTGTAAATCTGAACCTAAAATGCAATCATCTGAAAGGAAGGATATGAGTCTAATTTAGGATAAATAGAAACACCTCCTTTTGCGGGTAATATTCATTTACATTTTTATCATTTTCAAAGGATTACCAAAGGAATAATACAGAAATAAATCTTTACAGGTTTAATTAGAAGGCATCAAAGGTCTTAATTGTAACTAGTCATAAATCTGAAGTGTTATTTTCTAACTAATTTAGATAAGGTCACCAAGAAAATTAGTTTGCCTGTCTCCATTTGTCATGAGGAGGGACCTTTATATGCTCATACAGTTCTCTCTTGATTTGTACCTGAATCTGAAGGAAAAATATTCAATGCATGAGTCACAGTGTCTTGATCATTTTTTTTTTCTGGCTTTTTCTTTCTATAAGAAATATGGATCTTGCAGAGCTTTTGATGTTCTATATGTATGTCCAATAGAATGTGCTTACATGTATGTGAATTAAGAAAAGCTTTAAAGCATTTTCGAATGCTAAGAAAATTAGAATTAAAGACTAGATAATGCTGGCTGTTTTGTTGTGGAGGGCAGGCTTTCAAAGCTCCCACATGAAAAAAAAAAGTCCTTGGCAAGGACAATGGGTATTGGTGGGGAGAATGAGTGATAGTGAAAACTTCCATTGCAGCTTCCGATCCCCGAGCTTTTTAATGAGCAGGTAATAAATAGGAGAGTGGTTAATTTCGCCTTCACTAAAGCAGGAAGAGATCCTGTAGCCTCCATTCAATCCAGTGCTTATTGCTGTAAACATGACATTAGAGGTGATCTGAAAGTGACCCCAATTTTCCTGCTTAAATAAATCCATATTAATACCCAGATGCACCATATTTTCTAGGACCTAACAGATTTCGTTTAGACACATCATATTAAGTTGAATTAGTGGGTGGTGGTTCTGATGGAGCGAAGGACACCACCAGCCCCCGCTGCTTGCCAAGCGTTGAGACTCATCCTGAAAGCGTGTGGCTGTGTTTCGCCATAAACCCTTCCCTTCCACTCAGGCAGATGTTAGAAACTTCAGGATTCCCGGGCGCCTGGGTGGCTCAGATGGTTAAGCGTCTGCCTTCGGCTCAGGTCATGATCCCAGGGTCCTGGGATCGAGTCCTGCACCGGGCTCCCTGCTAGGCGGGGAGCCTGCTTCTCTCTCTGCCTCTGCCTCTCTGTCTCTCTGACTCTCATGAATAAATAAATAAAACATTTAAAAAAAAAAAAAAAAGAAACTTCAGGATTCCCTGCACAGATCCCAGGTCTTCTGCCAGAGAGGGAAGAAGGAAATGGTGGCTGAAAAGGCATTTTAAGTACAAGGCATGAACAAGGGCAAGAAAGCCTACAACAGTGGACGGAAAAGAAACAAGGAAAGTGTTACGAGTGGGTCTGACTGTGTTTCCTTACAATTCCTATGTTGAAATCCAGATCCCCGATATCGCAGAATGTGACCTCATTTGGAAATAGGGCCGTTGCAGATACATCTAGTGAAGGTGAGGTGATAGGGTGGGTCCCAGTGCAATATGACCGTGTCCTTTATAAAAAGGGGCCATGAGCACACAGGTGTGAAGCTGGACGCAGGGACGGGGAGATGCAGCAGAACCCCAGAGGCTACAGCAAACCTCCAGGGGACAAGGCGAGGGATGAAATGATGAGGTCATAGGAGCGCAGGGACATCGGGGCAGCCAGGCAGGAGGGCTGGCAGTCGGGGCAAGAGAGACGTGGGCTGGGGGGTGCATGTAGCTCCTAAGCTACAGCAAAGCAACAGCTTCTCCCTCAGCCCTCAGAAGGAACCGGCCTTGCCGACACCCTGATCTTGGACTTCTGGCCTCCAGACTGTGAGGGAACGCTTGTGACCCCGATTACAGCAGCCCTAGCAGTCTGGTACAGAGGGAATCAAGTAATGGAAGAGAATGGGGACATCAAAGCAGGAAAAAAATAATGAGAAATAAAAAAAAGTATTTGAGAAATAAGGGTGGGATCAGCCTCTAGTGTTCCGTTCTACCCCACACAGCATCACAAAGAGTATGAAGAAGAGAGCAATTTGTAACAAGTCCTAGCTTCCCAAATATGCTCCTCGGGGACCAGGGGCAGAGGCCCAAGAGCAGATGCTGCTGGTCGGTGTTTGCCGCCCCCCCGCCACCCCCACTCCACCAGGGCTGCACACGAACCGTCTCCCAGCGACGAGGACGGGCACGCGTGTTACACGGTCATGGGTCAGGAGTATGGACTTGTTCATAAGCTGTGTGTGCTGGACCCAGGCGGCCCGGCTTCCGGGATGAGATCAGCAGAGAGACGGCTCCAGGTGTCCGGGGTTGTGACAGCTTTGCTGAGATTGTGCAGGACCTGCTGGGGTGTCGCCGACTCCGAAGCTCTGCGGGGGTTTCATGTGTGTGAATATGTAAGTCATACCATCTAAGATGCTGAGTTTTCTCCTCTGTAGGGCAGGCTCTGAACACCAAGGAGAGTATGAGAAATACTAACTCTGGCCTCGGGTCAATGTTCCCCCAAAGGCACAGGGACTGAACCATGGGTGGGGCTGGATAATTTAGGGGAATATTAATTTGTGTTTGCTCTCCTTGTATTTTGGCCTCAGGCAGTGGCCTTGCACTCACTGCTTCTGTGATGTGGCCTGGTGGGGGGACACCCATAGAGACACCATGAAGTCACAAGCCCTCCGATTGGCAGCCCCCCGAGTCTGCCAAAGACTGGGCAAGAATGTCACCACCAGCAACAGCAGGACAATAACTAGCTCGGCGCCAAGCCAAGCATGCCCCCTGAATGCCCCATCTCTTAACTCACTATCCACAGTGATTTAACGAGGCAGGAGCTGTGACTGTTCCCCTAATTGTGGAAACTGAGGCACAGAAGGATCACACAAAGGGCAAGCATCCTTCAGAAGCCGAGGGGTGAGGGAGGGGACATTCTGTCTTTCACGTTTTATTTCTCTCAAAGCATTATTTATTCATTCTTGGATTCATTATAATTTATTTTCTAAAATGATTTTTCTCTTTATTTCTAATATTCCTTGGGTTTTGTTAGCTCATTTCTGAGGTTTTCTAATTCCATTCTATGTATTCTTACAGTTCTTCTGTAATTTTCGTATTGTATGTTAGGTTGCTTGAGAGAGTGGGCTCCATTTATGTGTCTTTTTGTGATGTTAATTTACTCCTCATTCTTCTTTTTGATAGAAACGTTGCATGGGCTTTGATCTTGGAGGTTTCCATTGCTTAATTTTATGTGAGATAGTATTTTTTCTACTTTTAGAAGAAAGTTTGGTGTGGGATAGCTTTTTAAATGTCATAGAGCCCCCGCTTCTGTTGTTTCCAGAAAAATTAAAAGCACGGTGGTGTGCTTTTTTGAGGTGGCCAAGCCCCTCCCAGTTCCGGCTGTAGCTGCTGCCTTGGTCCGCTGGACCTCCCTGTGAATGCCTGCTGGTTATTTTGGCGTTCTTCTGCTCTGTGTCCCCAGCTCCTTGTACTTGGGGTTTGAGGGGACACCTTGTCATTTGGTTTTGGTGTAAATGTTGTCCTCAGGTTTCTGCTTTTGCTATCTGGTTGCTCTGCCTATTTTTACGTGGGGGTTTGGGATGATCTACTGCCATCTTTCAAGCTAAGGATCTTAACTAGGAAAAAATAAGGAAAACATGGAAAAGCCCTCATGGCAGTTTGATTGATTTTGTTTTAGACTGGGTCATTTTCTTTTTCTTTCAATTTTTTAATTAAAATTCCAGTTACTTAACATGCAGTGCAATATTGGTTTCTGGAGTAGAATACAGTGATTCCTCACTTACATACAACACCTAGTGCTCATTACATCAAATGCCCTCCTTAATCCCCATCATCCCTTCTATATTTAGTAGGTGCCATTTTTCTAGAAAGAAATGTCCTATATGAGGACATATACTGGAATATTTTCTTTTTCTTTCAATTTTTAATTAAAATTCCAGTTAGTTAACATGCAGTGCAATATTGGTTTCTGGAGTAGAATACAGTGATTCCTCACTTACATACAACACCTAGTGCTCATTACATCAAATGCCCTCCTTAATCCCCATCATCCCTTCTCTGACTGACTTATTTTGGTTAGCATAATACTCTCTAGCTCCATCCACCTCGTTGCAAATGGCAAGATTTCATTCTTTTTGATGGCTGAATAATATTCCACTGTATATATATATACCACATCTTTGTCCATTCATCAGTCAATGGAACTTGGGCTCTTTCCATAATTTGGCTAATGTTGATAATGCTGCTATAAACGTCAGGGTGCATGTGCCCCTTTGAATCTGTATTTTTGTAGCCTTTGTGTAAATGCCTGGTAGTGCAATTGCTGGGTCGTAGGGTAGTTCTATTTTTAACTTTTAGAGGAGACTCCATACTGTTTTCCAGAGTGGCTGCATTCCCACCAATAGTGCAAAAGGGTTTCCTTTTCTCCACATCCTCATCAACATCTGTTGTTTCTTGTGTTGTTAATTTTAACCATTCTGACAGGTGTGCGGTGGTATCTCATCATGGTTGTGATTTGCATTTCCCCAATGATGAGTGATGTTGAACATCTTTTCATGTGTCTGTTGGCCATCTAGATGTCTTCTTTGGAGAAATGTCTATTCATTAGACCGGGTCATTTTCATTTGAGGTCTGAATGCATTCACTTTGGCCTTATGTGTCATAAAGATGCTGCCCGGAGACTGAGAGATCATTGCAAAGTCCACGATGGGTAAGAAATCAAACAGAAGATGAGAAATATGTTCATAATTTGTTTTTGGAGACTCCACCTTGTGCCAGGCACTGCCCAAACACTAGAGATTCAGTGATGAACAAAAATACACAATGTCAAAGGAAAGACAGACAAGGAGAAGTCAGAGATCCCAACCGCAAGAAAAGGGACAGTGTTCTGTTAACAATGTCATGGTTTCATATGAACAGAATTAACAGAGCAAAATCAAGGGAATCCAGGAGAAAACCCTTTGGTAGTTGAACAAGAAACACATAAAATAAATAGAAACCCAATATATATTCCAGTATATGTCCTCATAAAATTCTTATACTGTTAGGAAATATGAACGCTCCCCCCAGGCCCTCAAGAAGAACTGTGGCTTTATTTCAAAGGCATTGAAGTAATCATTTTTTTTTTTTAAGATTTTATTTATTTATTTGAGAGAGAGAATGAGACAGAGAGAGAGAGCATGAGATGGGGGAGGATCAGAGGGAGAAGCAGACTCCCTGCTGAGCAGGGAGCCCGATGCGGGACTCGATCTCGGGACTCCAGGATCGTGACCTGAGCCGAAGGCAGTCGCTTAACCAACTGAGCCACCCAGGCGCCCCGAAGTAATCATTTTTTGATCAGAGGGAAATGTTAACCTTCTTGTTCCTACAGGCCAAAATTAGGTCAATGTGTAATATAATACAATGAAAAAAGAGAGATTTCATGTTTCTACACTGATATCACAACAATTTAAAAAGAGGGTGGGAAGGACATTTCTTTCTAGAAAAATGGCACCTACTAAATATAGAAGGGATGATAGAAATAGAACACCCCCATTTTACAATTACCCTAGCAGTAATCAAAGCAGGCAAAAATCATCAGTGGAGGATAAAACCTTTAAGCCAGCTGGGAACAGAATCTCCAGAGCCTCAAAGAATCCCGCCCCCAGCCCCCCACCCCAGGTTATTCATTAATTAGGAAGGGGAAAGTGAAGCTCGACAGTGGAGAAATCTGGGGAACAGCACTTTGGCCAGCGATGATACTTAACATCCCCAGTGATGGGACACACGTGTCCCCAACGTGAAACACTGAGAAGGACATAATATCAGTTACGTAGTCTGCCTGCCTCCCCCACCCCCCCGAAACGTTTAACCTGAATCAAGTCATGAGGAAAGCATCAAACTACTTCTGTTGAAGGACAGTTTGTGCAACAGCTCAGACTCTGACAATGTCAGTGGTGTGAAAGACATCGGGTTGGAAGTCGTTCTAGATTAAAGGCATGAAAGGCGACTAAAGAGATATGAACCCCACAGCCATGGGCCTTGATTGGATTTTGGATTCAGAAAGACAAAAATGTATAAAGGACATTATTAGGACAATTGGGGGAGTTGATTGCGTAGGTATTAAGTAATGGCATTGCAGTAATGCCAAGATGTTCCAGTGTGATTATCCTTTTGTGGCTATTTGGGAGAATGCCCCGGTTCAGGGCAGATGCGAGAAAGTGAACATTATACCTGCACTAGGGTGCTGGGATTATGAAGAATTTTAAGCTTTACGTGTGCTTTCAGGTCATCATGTTGTTTTTAAAAATTAAGAGAAAATATTTGGTAGAGATGGTGATAGCAAATGTCTCTCCTCCTTCCTTCCAGCTACTTCTGGGGTGGCCCCCTCTGGAAGGAATTCCTTCCGTAAGAACTGTGTGTTGTTCAAGTTCCAGGTGCTGCTCCCCTGGGGCATTTTGTTTAAACCCGAAAGTATGAACAAGTTTTCATTTCCTCAGTTTAGCTTATGCCAGACAGAATGCCCCAAGGAATCTTGCTGGTAGGCTCAAAAACCTGCCTCTACCACATTCGGGGAGATAGCAGGACCTGTTGAGTTCACAGTGCAGAATGAATTCAAATCAATTCAGTCCAAAAAAATCTACTATGAGCCACTATGGGCCAGGTTTTGCTTTGGACAAAAATGCAAATGAAACATATTTCCAGCTGTTGGGACCTAAGAACCCAAGGGGCAACATATGAGGCACATATATGTGTTGATTTTGGTGTACCTTACCGATGTAATCAGAGAGGTTAACTTTCAGAGCCTGGATCAGCAACCCTTCTTCCACCAGTTCCTTATACAGAGACTCAATGGTCCTGGTGATAAAGCAGACCAGCTATTCCATGAGCAGACACATAAAACCAGCATTTCTGTTAATCACCACATATGCAGAGAACTTTCACCAGATCTATTTCTAAGCACATTTGTATCTATGCAAATAAGTTGATTTTTGGAAGCGTTTCTACAATTTGGGGATATACGAGGCTTTAAAAAACAATACTTTTGCTCATCCACGTGTACGTCTGACATTTCCCATTAATAAGAATTACATCCATGGGCATCTGAGACCAGCTATACCTCCTGCAGGCTGCCCTTTCATTAGTCCTTGTGATGGCACAGATAGGAATTAGAAATTGCCCAATAATAGTAGCGCAACGGGCCCACAATTATATATTCAGTTAGCATCTGCAACCCGTAGTAGATCATTAATCCTTTGTGAAATTGATGTTTCCTTTTAACCCAACAGCATAATAGTTTAGAAGAAATATCTATAAAGAACAAAGGCTTATAGGGGAACTAATTCTACTACGAAAGACAAAATGTCTAACGCGGTGAGTGTGATGATTTTTTTAGGAGGATGTTATACTTTTCCATAGTGTTTACAGATGTCAAAACCACTTCCCTAAGGGGGCCTTGGGCATACAGCCAGCACACTGGTAATTTATACTAATTGAGGAAAAAATCAAGACAGTATCCCACTTAATGAATGAAACTCCCAGTGAAATTAACTGGGGCTTGGCTTGTAGGAATTTAGATAGGTCAAGCTCAAGTATTGAGTTTAATCCTTTGAGATGTTTTATCTATTCCCTTTTCATTTCTAGGGGCCATATGTTTTAGTTCTACCCTAGTCTTTCTTTAGAATGAAGGATTGTAAATATAACTATATTTAACCAGTTCTTTGTTCTATGATCCAGGTTAGTATGAGCAAGGATATCAGTTATATTTAAGCCAAATACCATTGGGATAAATGTTAATTCAATGACCCCAGTCCTTGATTGACTGGAATTTTATCCTTTCATATATATTTAAAATAGGGTTTAAATTAAAATAACGTTTAAAATTCTGCTGCGAAATAAGAAGGTTTTAATTGTAATGGGATTTGGGATAACAGTATCTGACCTGCAAGGAAGTACCAACTGTAGGTTTTTAGTTAGAATACCGATTTAATATAAACATAGAATATATGCATAAAATATTAACGTAAAATTGAAGAAGATTCTCTAAAACAATCAAAACAAAATACATTAAGAAGCCTGGAACACAAACCTATACTTGGGTCTTTCCAGTGAAACGAGCTTCTGTTAAGGAATAAAACATTTCAACTTTAAAACTACCTTCATATGATAAAAGTACTGGTTTCTCTCGATGAGAGAAAAGGAAGTTGTCTTACAGCGACTTGGTGGAATTAGCCCTAGTCTAGAGACCTAGGGTCTCCAAAATTGAAATGAAAAGTCTTCCAGGAATGAGGTAACCAGCTGTTTCTGTACATTTGGGCATAAAAGTGAATAAAATAACCCTGGTCTCTCTTCCTTTCGCTAGAGCAGGGCTTGCGGCTCATTTACAACAGTTCATCTGTACAGAGAGGCACATGCGAGAACATATTCAAAGTCTAATGGGTGTTGTTCACCAGCCACGTGTGTGTGTGATCTGTACCGTTAAAGCTGCGTTTTATTTGGTAATCCCATCTTTACATGCATGAGAATGTGAATGGATAATTTTAATTTAGTGATCGGGTCATATTGGTAGATTTGATTTTAGCTCTGGTTTGTGTCTGGATAAGGCACTTCGCATAATCTTCTTCACCTGCAAGACTGTTCTTGGTTTTGGGACTAATGTAAGAGCAAAGGAGAAAAGTAGGTTTTACAAGCTACTAGAAGACACCTGTGGCCTGTGGCACTGTGTGCATGCATGGGCTGGACCCCCATCTAGGGAAGGGCCTGTGCTGCCCCTTGGGTCCCCAGGAGGCATCAGTGTTGGTGCTCGGAGGGATTGGTGACCCAGGAACTGGGCAACTGACTCTCAGGATGCTGACCAAGCCCCTCTTAGGCAGCAGTCAGCCACAGCATCTTGACCCTGAACCTGTCCCCAAACGATGGAGAATCAAGTGAAGAAACCTGCCTTTACAGGAACACTGTAGGAGCCTTTTCTCCACGAGCCAAAGCCCACATGCCCTTCTGGCTGTCTTTCCAGAGGCTTCCTGTCAGGGCTCCAGGCATGTGCACTAGCCCTGGAGCACTCTTGTCTCCTATTTCCTTCTGGATGGTTCTAAGCTGGCTTCCTTTCTCATGGATCTGCTCTCAAGCAGAGTTTGGAATGTATCCCTGGTAGCCAGGGGATGACTAGGAAATACTCCCAAACAGGCGAGCAATACGTGGTATCCATTAACAAAACCCATGGGAAGAAAGATATACCTTCAGAATGATTTCTGACATTCACTTATTAGGGATTGTATTTTATTTTATTTTTATTTGCTTATTTAATTGAAGTATAATTGACACACAATGTCCTATTAGTTTCAGATGTGTATCATAGCGATTCAATATTTTTATACATTACAAACTGATCCCCATGATAAGTCTAGTCCCCGTCTGTCACAATACAGTTATTACAATATTAGTGACTATATTCCCTATGCTGTCTATTACATCCCCATGACTTATTTATTTTATAAGAAGTTTATACCTCTTGATCCCCTTCCCCTATTTCACCTGTCCCACAGGCCTCCCCCAGCTGGTGACCACTGGCTTGTTTCCTGCACCTGTTTTATTTTGTTCATTTTTGTTTTTTAGATTCCACTACATTTCTTGAAAATACCTGAAAACCTAAGACCTATTTATTTCCAGCGTTAAAGAACTGAAGGGACATTTCAGTTTAAAAAATGAGTATTTAAAATGATTCATGAGTATCAAAGTTTGGCCAGTGGAGCTCAAGGCAATGGAAATACTCCTCAATGAGGTGAAACCCCATCCTTCTCTTCAATGACCACTTGTGAAGTGCCTCACTGGGCTGGACCCAGGACGGGGCAGAAAATGGGAACAGTCTGCCCTCCAAGAGTGTCAGTACTCCCTCAAAAGTTGGATCAGGATGCTGTTTCTTGAACAATTTCTTAAGAACCCCCCAAATTTTGGGGTGCCTGGGTGGCACAGTCAGTTAAACATCCAACTCTTGATTTTGGCTCAGGTCATGATCTCGGGGTCATGGGATCAAGCCCTGCATCAGGCTCCACACTTGGCAGGGAGTCTGCTTGGGATTCTCTCTCTCTCCCTATGCCCCTCCCTGTGCTTTTGCACTCTCTCTCTTTCTCTCAAATAAATAAATAAAATCTTAAAAAAAAGAACCTTACAAATTTTAAAACTTAAAAAAGTTGCATGATCTCAGAGGTGATGCTGGTGTCCATCCTTTGGCATACACCTTGCAGGCTAGGAGACCACTCTTCACGCAGGACTGAAAAGCAACCCCAGCATTTCCAGGGTGGAGGAGGTGTGGTGGGCAGAGAGGGGTGCCTTTCTCAGGCTGGGGCCGTGGATTTTGGTTGTGACCTATACTCTGCTCTGGGCGGGGCGGGGGCGGGGGATGGTTGGTGCTCAACGTGCAGAACAATGCTAGAGCACACCTCACCTGTCTGCTGTCAGATCTTTGTCCTTCTTCCCTCTTTTCCCTTTTTTGCCTTTCTTCCCTTTCTTTTTCTGGAAAAAATGGAAATAACCAATAATTTAGTAAACACAAGTGAGCAAATTAGCTCTAGAACTTAGGTAGGGCAGCAGTTTTTGGTCGTGGTGGCAGGGAATGGGATGGAAGTTCCGCTGTGGCACATCGGACGTGCGGTTGCCACATTTTCCTGGACGGAGGGCTTGGCCTGGGAAACTGCAGGTTGCTTATGTGGGCATGTCCCTGGGTGGGTAGACAGTGAGGTCACCCCTGTGAAGCCTGCAAAGGGCCCGATTGCCAACAGGCTCCGAGCATTCTGGCTCTCTTCTTGTGGGCTCTCATCTACAAAGGATGAGAGCGCTGCATGCTCGGGTCATCAAGTTGTGCCAGTCTTTGACACCTAATCTCATGCCCTGTTAGCATCCGGCCCCAGATCTGGTTCCCAGAGGGTTCTGCATTCTGATTACTGTGACAGCTGGAGGGACGTGCTTGGAAAATGATCTTTCAAAACAGTGCTGCTGATCGCTTCACTACTCTGTTTAAAGCATCCATTGGTACCTCCCCATTGCACCCAGGATGAAGTTAAAGTTCACCAGCATGGTGGATGGAGTTCTTCCAGCCTGGCGCTCGTCCTCTCCTGGCTCCTAGCTCCTGCTGCTAAGTTCTTTCTCAGACCTCCTCGGGCCACCCCTGCTCCCCATCACGCAGGCTATCAAGCACTTTCTTACTGTCTCAGCATCTTTCATTCCTCCACATCTATGTCCTCACTCACTATGAATTTTATTGCAGTATTATTTATGCAGAGTGAGTATACCCATGTCCAGGCAGATTGCCTTAAACACTGCCAGGTTCAACATCTAGAACATCTCCTCATCACCCCTGATCTGTCTCTCATTCTGCTTTCCAGTCTGTGTGTGGCTGTTCTTCTGACCTCACTGTAGGGTCACACCGCCTGCTGTTGTACACGGAGTTGTACACTGTAAACTCCCTATGTCTGACCTCCTTCAGCCGTTATTATAATTGCAAGATTCACTGATGTGATTGCACATAGCGATACTTCATGATTTTCAGGTTTTTACACATTAACATGTTTATTTTGAGAAAATGGTAGATTCACATAAAGTTGTAAGAAATAATGCAGAGATCCTGAGCAACTTTTACCAGGTTTCTCTCAATGGTAACATCTTGCAGAACTATCTTACAAGGTCACAACCAAGACCCTGGTATTGACACTGGAACAGTCAAGATACAGAACATTTCTGTCTCCACCAGGACCCCTCAGGTGGCCCTTTCCCGACCCACTCACTTCCCTCACACAGGCACCCCATCTTTAACCCCCAGAAACCATGAATCTCTCTTCCATTTCTGTAATTTTGTCCTTTTGAGAATGTTGTATCAACAAAATCACAGAGTATGTATTTTTTTGCTTTTCACTCATTATAATTCTCAGGAAATTGGGAGAGGTCATTTTATGTATCAGTGGTTGTTCTTTTTTTATTGTTGTTTTCAGTTTTGAGTTATTATGAATTAAGGTATGTGTGTGCGTGAGTGTGTGTGTGCGCACGTGCATGTGAGTCTTTGTTTCTCTGGGATAAATGCCCATGAGTGCAATTGTTGGGGTGTATAGTAGTTGCATATTTGGTTTGCAAAGAAAGTGCCTAATTGCTTTTCAGAGTGCCAATACCATTTCACATTCCTACCAGTAACGTATGAATGATCTAGTTTCTTCCCATTCTCTCCAGCAATTGGTGTTGCTACCCTCACGAGTGTGTGGTAATTTCTCATTGTGATTCTAATGTGCATTTACGGCTAGTGGCATCTTTTCCTGTGCTCATTTGCCCTCTGTACAGCCACACCAGTGAAATGCCTCCTTGTGTCTTTTGCCCATTTTCTAATCGGTTGTTTTTTAACTGCTGAGTTTTGAGAGTTCTTTGTATGCTCTGTGTTACTAGCTCTTCCTCAGATATGTGGTTTGCAAATATTTTCTCCTAGTCTGTAGTTTGTCTTCTCATGCTCTCAATAGAATCTTTCACGGAGGAGAAGTTTCTAACTTTGATCAAGTCCAAATTTTCCTTTTATGAATTCTGCTTTTGGTGTTTATACTAAGAACTCTGCCTAGCCTTAGATCCCAAAGATGTTCTCCTATATTTTAATAACAGTTTTAAAGTTGCACATTTTCCATTTAAGTGCATCCAGTTTGAGTTAATTTTTGTAAATTTTGTAAAATGTATGAGACGTAGGTAAAGGTTCATTTTTCTGTCTGTGGATATCTAATTGTTCCAGCACCATGTACTGTAAAGGTTATTCTTCCTTACATTTTGTACCTTCGTCAAAAATCAGTCAGGAATATTAGTGTTGGCCTACTTCTGGGTTGTGCGTTCTGTTCTTTTGATCTATGCGTCTATCCCTCTACCAAAATTTAAGTTTAATTCTATCATCTTCATATTTGTTTTCTAATTGTGCAATCTGTTCTTTTTTCTTTTCCTTTTCTGTATTCTTTCTAATCAATCAAGTACTTTTTACTTTCTCACTTTTTGTTCACTATTACTTATTAAATGTAGTATCATTTAAAGAATTACAAAATAAATTACTAACATTACAAATTACCTTAGGCTAGCATTTTATGGTGTCCTGAACAACACAATAACCTTACAAGTCCGTTTCCCCCTACCTATCTTATTGGTTACTGTTGTCATATATTTTATTTCTACATGTTATAAATACATAAGACTTTGTTGCTATTCTTGCCTTAAAAAATAGAATATTCTAAAAGTAGTCTTTTATATTTTTAACAGCTGATCATTCCTTCTTACACTTCTTTGTTTCTATTTGGGATCAATTTCCTTTAGTCTGAAAAATATCTTTTTAGTATTTTCATATTGTGGATCTGCTGCTGCTAAGTTCCCTAAGATTTTGTCTGTCTGGGAACATCTCTATTTCATTCCATTTTTGAAGGATATTTTCACTGGGTCCAGAGTTCTAGGTTGGCAGTTAATTCTTTCCAATCTCTAAAGATGCCATTCATTGTCTTCTGGCTTCATAGTTTCTGTTGAGAAAGTCAGCAGTAATTCTTACTCTTATTTTTGTTTCCTTGAAGGAAATGTGTCTTTAAAAAAAAACAAAACAAAGCTATTTTGACTATGATGTGTTGAGATGTGGTTTTCTTTGTGTTCATCCTTGGACCTCACTAAGGCTCCTGAATTTGTGGCTTCACGTCTTTCATCTGATTGGGAAACTTCACGGACATTACTTTTTCGTATATTGCTTCTTTCCCATTCTCCTTCTTTTGTGGGGATTCCAATTACACATATAGTGCAACTATTGACCATGTCTCAAATGTCTCTTATTCTCCATTCTGTTCTTTATAGTCTTCTTCTTCTTCTGCTTCAGTTTAGTTTTCCTATTGGCTGGTCTCTAAGCTCAACCTGTCTTCTGCTATGTCCATGCTGTTGTTAAACCAGTTCAAGGAGTTCTTAATCTCTGCTACTGCAATTTTCAGTTGTAGAATGTTCATTTGTTTCTCTTAAAATTAGATTCTCAATTTATTTTTAAATATGGCATTCCTTCCTTTCCTACTTATATATGCTAGCTGTCTGGGAAATGCAAAAAAGAGAGTCAGGCAAGAATTTTACCCTCAAGGAGCTTCTTAGCTTCTCCAGGAACTCCTATATCCTTAAAATTTCTGTGATTACAACAGGAGAGGGACTTAGGAAACAGACGGCCCCTGAGAGGTAGGACCTCACCCAGTGATGTCATCATGGGGATGACAGCACATCCAGAGCAATCCAGTCCTGCTTGCTTTTGTCAGTACAGAAGCTTTGTCTGTCTTGTTCTCTTCTGTACTCTGAATGCCTTGAAATATACCTGGCATATAGTGCTCAATAAATTCTTATTGAATGAAAAAAATTAATAAAGATAGTCTGTTCCCCAAGCCTAATTTTGGATCTACAAATTACAGGAGAATGTGGGATAGACGGTAATGTAAGTTGATGATTTTAAAATGAGACACACAATTGTTAAGAGAATCAGACCCTGTAGACTTCCATCTTACAGAAAAATCAACATGAAACTATAATAACTCATTGGAAGTTTGCTTGGTGAATATGGAATCAGCAAGGGAGGTGGCTGGATGCTGTGAATTGCTGCTGATGCTATACTGTGACGTCTTGAGGCACATATTTAGCTTATAGGAATCAATCTGCATGGGATCCAGATTTGACTAATTTATTTGATAATATGTATTGAGGACTTGCCTTGTGCCGGAAAGGGTTACAATGGTGAACAAGCAAAAAAGACAATCATACAGTTCCTGCACTTATAGTCCTTGAGTAGATTTGGGAAGGAAGATACCAACAAAATGGTCTCACTAGTAAATATAACATTAAAGCTCTGATAAAGCACCAGGAAGACCTAGTAGACAGTGCCAAGTGTATGCAGAGAAAGCAGACCTACTATGGATAGCTCAGAAGGCTTCCCTGAGGAAGAAAGGCTTGGACTGAGACCTAAGGGATGAGTAGGAGTTAACAAGGCTAGGGACTGGGGGCATGGGAGTAAAGATAGTTCTTGGGCAAGAACAGCATGTGCAAAGGCCCTGTGGTGGGAAGGAGCACAGTGTGTTTGGGGGACAAAGAGGAAGGTCAGGGTGCTGAGGTGCAGCTTGGGGAAAAGGGCACTGGCCAGGTCAGACATGGCCTTGTAAGCCTGGCTGAACATTGTCATCTTTATCTTAGAGGATTCAAATGCCATTGAACAAGTTCAGTATGGAGTGATAAGATCAGATTTGTATTTTGAAAGGAAGATTCAGGCTGCTGTATAATCTCTGATCAAGTCACTTTCTCTAGATGATGATGTAATACTGCCTAACTCTATTCCTCTGAGTCCTTTTTCTCCTTTTCTATGTACGAGGTTGACTATTCCCCTTCTGCTAATGGTCTTCCTGAGGATGGGATTTGGTATAGTTGATTAAGTTTCAGCTAACGAAATTAAAACCAGATCCAACGTATGTCTCCGAAGTTTACACCTAAGTCATTGGATTGGAATTTGGGGCACTCAAAACTCCATAGTTACACAATTACCATCAACCTATTGGGATACCCTGAGCACCCCCATTGCATGATAAACCAGCTTAATTCCAAGAGGGAAATTCACAGCAACCCCTCCCTGTGACATATCATGAGTCATGACACAGAAATGGCAGACACCAGGCTGTAAGGAATGAGAGGGGCCAGTAGTGTGAGAGGGTGAGGAAGCCCAGTCTGATGTTGGGCCTGCACAATGATACTTGTTGGGTAAAAGGAGAAAGGCTATTTTCAGCCAGAGGGGTACAGCCACTTCCTGCCTTCATTTCCCATTTTGTTTGGCTTGAATTCCATGTTCAATCATCAAAACACCACGTTTTCATGCAGATATGCAAGACATCAATTGGATCAGTGGTGTCATCAATAAGTGCCCTCACCTACTAGTGAGAGAATAACCTATAGATGACCCTCACTAGGCTTCAGGGGTGTATCCTCAAGGAGGGCTATGAAGGACATTCAGGTGTCGACTGAAAAGTCAGAGTTAAGCTGTGAAACTGTAAACTCAACACAAAATGGATCGGGATAGCGTCATCCTAAAGGGACTGGCTGAACTAGACACTCACGGAGCTGGATGTATGAAAAGCTCTAAGAGTACGTGAATTGCAAGAAGGGTTGATCAGCCACAGAACCCTGAGAAAGCCATCAAAGGGGCAAAGGTTGCCCCCTGCTGACACTGCCAAGGAGGGCAAGTCTGGCCTCTCCCTGGAGGATTCTGGCCCCAGGGGCAGGGCTGGCTGTGGACTGAAAGTGGAAGTAGGGGCCTAGGTTAGGAAAAAGCCAGTTCTTTCCTCCTGCATGTCTCCTTTGCTCCCACATGACTACCACATCCACAACACTTCTGACACCAGATGTGCGTGTGTGGGTTTCCCGCACCAAGCAATGCTGGGTGTCCTACAATTTGACTCCATTCTGATACTCTCTACTTAGGAATAGCATCAGATCCCACAGGCCGAGGGCTCCGTCCCACCCACCACGTCAGATGCCGATCGCAAGTCCATGTCGTCACCTGTGCTTCTGACCTACTGGTTATAAACCTGAGGTTCCCACGACCCCTTCCCTGAGTCCAATTACTTTGTTACAGTGGCTCACAGAACTGAGGGAAACACTTCACGTTCACCAGTTTACTAGAGGATGTGATAAAGGGTACAGACCAACAGCCAGACAAAGTGGTACTTAGGGTGAGTTCTGGGAGGGTCCCGAGTGCAGGAGCTTCTGTCCCTGTGGAGTCGGGGCGGTCACTCTCCTGGTTTGTGCGTGTGTTCACCCTCCTGACATTATCGGGATTTCATGGAGGCTTCCTCACGCAGGCACAACCATTGAGCTGTCTCATTAGAACAAATATGCTCCAAGTACTCTCATGACTTAAGGATTTACAAGGGTTTCAGGAGCTCTGTGCCAGGAACTGGAGGCAAAGACCTATATATATTTTCTATTATCTCACAGGGCCCAGTAAATGAACTTTGCATATTGGGATCTAACTGGCTACTCCCAAACGCTGTGAGATGGATTGGTGGCAATTTAAAATTCAATTCATCTGATCCCTTATTCACAAAGAACTTGCTCATTGCCACTGGTCTCCCCTACAGATCTCCCTACAGGGAGAGAGGGGCGGATATTCCGGGCACATCACTGGCTTCCCCGATGGTCCTCATCCTATCTGTGGGGCTTGGGTAATGCGAGTCTGCAGTGAGGAGGGGTGGGGCGGGTTACACTCAGACTGCTGGATGTATCCCATTTATGAGCCCATATCCCTGAGGACTACCTGGTGGAACAAGGCACATCCCCCCAAGGGAGACATTTCCCTGTGCCAGGTATCACACTAGACTCAGCACTGGGCGCCTGGGCAGCTCTCCTGCTCGTGATTCGAGTCTGCATCTGCCTCATCCCTCCCATGCTCGCTTGCTACTCACCTTTTTACCTCCTTTCTTCTTTGCTGCTTTGACCGGAGGCTCCTTTTCTCTGTCCACAGCCAGTTTCAAGTTTTTTAGTTCCTGTCTCATTAGCTCATCCACCTAGGTGAGAACAAAACACACCGCTTTTGAGTGACTTTGTGAGCCTTGTGTTTTCTTTGTGAAGTTTAAAAATAGCGTAAAATCTGGGTTGGCCATGGATGGGAAATTGTGAAGAAGCCCAATGGCGGCCGCTGATGACTTGTTTTCGTGCAATGTAAGTGCGGTGTTACCTGCACTCTGATCTCCGACTCCAGTTCCTTCCGTTTCTCCTGTTTGATCAGTTCCGGGTCATAGTCCTGGGGGAAATTCCATGACTCGTCTTTATTCTTCCACAGGTCTGGGGTCCGGAAGGATCAAGGAAAGGAAAATGAATTTTTTTTCAACATGAAGATGAACGAAAACAGTTATTGCAATATAAAACACAAGTCTAATTTTCTATTCTATTGCATGGAATACAAGTTTGAATAAAATAATCAAGAAATTATTGATGGCAGAGTGATGAGACTCATGTGCTTTTTTTCCCCCCAACTTCCCAAATGGGAAAAATGTGCTTGTATAATATCTTTTTTTAGAGATATATATATATAATAATATATAATATATAATATTATATTATTATAGATGAAGAAGAAAACTACTAATGTGAAAACATAAAATAAAAAGTAGGATACAAGTAATATTCTTCTAATGATTATAACCATGTAAAAAACAATACATTAATTGTGGGATTATATAATTAGACAAATGTGGGATGACTATTTTTGTAATATGTTTTATATTACTTTCATTATTCCAATGATTCACTAAAATGTGAAAGATTTTATTGCTAGCTGAACCCATCTGTGATTGACCCCAGCCCCTTGTTAAAAGACAGCACTGAACATACAAGTACCCATGACTTCCCCGTGACAGTTATATTTTTGAATTACTTTTTGGATGTGTTTGAAATCATACATGTTTTACATTTCCCTTTTGCCTTTCCCTTTTGCCTGGCCCTGGCAGTGAAGAGGATAGTTAGAGAAACGTGACCTTAGAGGAAATAAGGATAATTTTGTATCACTGGAAAAAATTGAACTAAAGCTCATTTCTCAGAGGGGGAATTCCAAATGTGGGCCAAGGTACAGATTAGCGGGATCCTGGCACTGGGATGTGGGGTGGTGTCCTACGGAAAATGAGACTTGTCAGTCTGGGAAATGAGATCTTTTCCCAGAATCTGTGCTCAGAATGTGATGGAAACTTGCCAGAACTCAACCTGCAACCCCTACGCAACTTGGCTACTTCACTGGGAGCTCATCCTTAGGACAGTGATGCCCTTCAACTTGGGGAGGCAACGGAGGGCCACGGGGACCAGGCAGAGGCTCCCCCACCCCTGTCCAATGTTGGCTACCACTTGGGAAGAAGGGGGGACTGTGCGGAGCTGGTTGGCAGTGAGCATGTGAATGAATGGGCAGAGGTTTCTCAACCATGGCCTCCCTTATGGGCACAGCAGGGGGATCCTGAGACTGGCCAGGAGTGTGTCCCCCTGACGCAGCTGACTGAGAAGGGAGGGACAGTCACAGACACAGACAGAAACATACGTCTGGGTGCTGTCGAGAGCAAGGGGTGTCAATCATGAGGACTGAAAGTGGAGAAGGTGTCTGGAGAGACCCCTGGGCAAACAAATGAGAGGGAAGGGTCAAATCTGCAAATCAATCACAGGGGTCTGGGGTCAGCAAAAGAGACGAAGACAAAAGAAGGGACAAGATGTGGTGTGACCCAGGAAAAGCTGCAGATCCAGGAGAGATGGACAGCATAGCAAGGAGATTCTGATGCACAACTCAAACCTGGCCAATGGGCAAAAAATTGCCCCAAGGGTTTTGGCCATCTGATGTCTGCCCAGGGGATGCAGCCCACGGTTGGGGTCAGGTGGACCCCCATCCTACTGTTTCTCAGCTGTTGGTCTTATGGTTTTCATCCTCCTGATTGACAATTCCTACTTCCTGAGGGGGAGGAGGACTCTGCAGGACAGCTGTGCCCAGAGCAGACACCTGTCAGCAAAGTGGAAGTGACGGATGGGTGCCTGAGGGCCGGTGAATGTGTCGTCTCAAGGTGATCGGTCAGGACCCTGTGGACAGGAAAACTACAGGAAGATGGGACGTGGAAATGCAGCTCCAGTTCTCCGAAAGTGTGGGAGCCCCAGGCAGAAGACCTGACAATGCTCCCAGTGGTTGGCATGGAAATTTCCAGAAGTGGAAATGGTGACCAGAAGGTGTTGCCCCACACAAGTCAGGCAGGCCCACCTCACTCCCGGTGCATACTGTGGGACTGGGTGTTGGCCAGAACAGAGCCCCTCTGGAATCCGGGTCCAGCGAGGGCTCTCAGGCTCCCCCCGCTTCCCATCAGAGGACTGAGGTGGGCGTGGCCAGGTAGGGCTCTGCCAGTCGCTGTGCTAGCCAGGGTCTCTGCCATGGTCACAGCCTATGGTGGTGCAAACCTGGGGGGACAGATTTTGGAAACCGAGGATGATGAAAGGACCCCAGTTTCTTCTGGGGTGGCTACTGTAGACTTACAAGAAATAGAAAGGAACTAAGTCACAAACACGGTACAGTTTTCATAGAGCCAATTCACCCATGTATCTTTCCCCATCGGGGTGGCCACATGACAGGTGGCCCTGCCTCTGGGGCAGAGAAGGGATGATGGGGCCAGGAGTGGGTTTGGCACCTGTCTCCTGGATGCCTGCCTGTCTGTGGATGACCCCAGAGGATATCATCACCTGGCGGGGCAGGTCACCAGCCTGGAATGGAGTTCACATCTCCATGAAGACCAAGAGGGAGAAGACCCAAAAAAGACGGGATGGAGGCCACCCCTACAGGAGTGGGCACACAGGAAATTGCTAGAAAGCTAAGAGCTGAATTTCTATTATTTTAAATAATCAGTTCTGTGACTGAGTACCAGCCAGAGAGGCCTATCCTGTGTTTTACAGTCAGGGAATGAGAAATATTGCATGGCATAAATTGCCTATATCAGCCCGTTGATGTAAAACACGTTTTAAGTCATTAATTGAATTTATTCTTGGCCCCGAATCCCCCTAGCAGGTAGATTTTGCGGTTGGTGCATATTCACCCAAGGTGCATATTCACCCAAGGAAGAGTCAGTTTACACTTCCCTCATTTGAAGGTAACTGTCCTTTCTCAGTGCATTTTCTGAAATGCACATGAACTTAAATCGTGGAAAACTTTAAAATGTATGAAAACTACAACACTTTTTCTTACATGTTTGAAATTGTAAGCTCTCCTCCTTGAAAATACTATGAAGGGTTTAAACGTGTTAAAAAGTGCTATTTACCAGTAACTCTTGTTTAACAGATGTCCCCCTTACACGACCGTTAAATCTCCAACAGCGAAGCTCACCTGTTTTTATTAAGATATTTTAAAGCAAAATAGCTTTGCGGTGGCGAGGAAGCTACTTTGCTTTCTCACTAGACAGACTTGCCAAAATCTGGAAGCCGTGCATTTCCTAAAGAAGGGGACGCAGAATATTGAACAGGAAGGAACACGAGGCGATTATTTATGTAAAAGCACCTCGTAACAAATTCTCATTCTGGAGTTGTAACTGTGTCTCACAAATAAAGCGGTGCTTAGTGGCCTTTGCTGATTTCACCTCGACCGCCCTTTGAATGGTCCTGGTTTTGCGCGGAAATTTTGCTTTTCTCATGACACTTCTGCACAGGGCACCTCTCAATCCCTTCAAGAATTTCATGGACATTTACAAATGCAGGAAGCTTTTCAGGGCCCTCAAAGCACTAACAACTGCCCCAGGAGCTTTCATCCCCAGAGTGTGAAAAGCTGGCCGGGGCAGTTTCTCACGTAGGGGGGTGATTAAAATGCTAATGTGTTTTTTGAAAAGGAAAACCTTTGATTTTTGAGAAAAGAATTCTAGGATGAAGACATTTAATTTCTTTAAATGACCAGAGACCTGGCAGATAACACAGGAAACGCCACAAACCCAGCTAGGAAAATGGTCCTTCACGCTTCCTGCTCCCAAGTGACCACTGCTTGGGTTCTTTTTTTTTTTTTTTAGCCTTAATGGAAACAGATATTCTACAAACAGCGTAATGGAAACATATTACACAAACGGTGTGGAAAGCCTCAAGAGCTTTCCTGAGTGGGTCAGCAGGTCACCAGCCTTGGCTTCCCACGAGAACATCAGATTTCCCCAAGTTAATTTTTGTTTTTATCAAAATAATACACGCACATTGTTTTAGACCAAGTCGGAGAATATGGAAAGGATTATAACAAAATACTAATTCTGCCTTCCAGAGAAATTGTCCAATGACATTCATTCCTGTATTCATTCATTCATTCATTCATTTAAAATTGCGTGGAATAGTTTCAGATTTATCTGCAAATCTGATTTATTCATAAGTTTAAATCATGAGTTGATGGAGCCTGACTGTGGGCCAGGCACTGCTCTCAGAGTGGGCAGACAGCGGGGGGCCCTGACATCTGGGACCTGGCGCCCCCCACGATGGGGAAGCAGGGATACCCACATCCCCGTCAGCTGGAGGTAAGTAAAGCCAGGTGGGCACAGGGTGAGGCTGGAGACTGTTACCCCACAAAGGTCTCGGGGAAGGCCTGCAGGGACCAGCACTGCAGGCAAGGGGAATGGACAGCACCAGGTCCCTGAGGTGGGAGTGACTGGCTTGCTGGCGGAAGAGCACAGAGCCCACGAGAGGCGGGTGTGAGGTGGGAGTGAGGCGGGTGTGAGGTGGGAGTGAGGCAGGAGTGAGGCGGGTGTGAGGCGGGTGTGAGGCGGTCTAGCTTCCTGAGAGCTCTTGGATCTGTGTCTCTGTTGTCATACGCTTGTCATGTGGTCACACTGCTACTTCTTGATTTATGAGTTCGAGACAGGAGCCCCTGACTCCCTGTTATGGCAGAGGAGGGCTTGGCTGTCTCTCACCGACCTGTCTTTCCCCTTATTCTCTCCTGATAGTTATTTCCCCTGTCCCCTACCCCCTCGTTCAGCATCGTGTGCAGGGTGGGACCCTCACCACTAGTGAAAAGTGAAAGAAGTTCAGGTGGTGTACGGACGTTTTTATTTCATACAACGAGCATCTCAAACCTGAAATGTCGTTGATATTGCTGCTGAGGATGAGGCTCAATTTATTGGGGATAAAAACCACGAGTCTGTGAAAAAATATGTTAAGTAATTAATAGTACCAGTGCTGTCCAGATAAGACCAGAATTAGGGAGAAAGCACATGCATGACTGATGTTTGGAAATATTCTACTTCACATCCTTGTTGCAGTTTTTAGGAATTACCGAAAAGCACCAATGAGCGGGGTCATCGTGGCAGGTCATCCTGTGTTGGGATTCATCCCGAGGGTGGAGTGGAGCCAAAGGAGCTGGATAATTGTTCCAGTAAATTGTAATAGGAATGTGAGAAAGACCAATTCCTACACTTGCAGCTCCCCTCAGATTCTAGCTACTATGCTAATTATGCTGAACAATGGACAAAAGAATTATGTGTCGGTCTGCGGGCACCTGTCTTGGTATTACAGGATTAAAACATTTTATTGTACATCTGGTATTGATTTTATTAATTTAAACAATCCAGGACAATCCCTTTCATTCCCAGCAAGAGAATGCTCAGGTGAAGTCCTACGGGTTCGAAAACAGAATGGAGTTTTGATTGTGTTCTCGTACTATTCATACCTGGCTCTTTTTACCGATCCTTTAGGCAACTCAAAGGAATTTTAAAATAGAGACGGACAGGAAGTCTGGGCTATGAGCTGCATGTTTTCAGCCTCTCCCGACTGAGCGCCTAATTCTTCCCCACACAGGCTGGGTGCTAGGGCCAGGGGTCATGCTGGGCGGACCGGGTAACTCCCAGTTGCCCCGCATATTCTCCTAAACCAACCTTTGTACACGTTATTTCCTTCCTCCATCATAGAAAGGAAGACACTTGGTGACATTTTCCAGCCCTCATCTTCTTCCTGTTAAAGAAGAATGATACTTCTGTTAATTACAGGGCTACTTTGTCCGGACTAGACAGTACAAGGCACACACATCCTGATGATTGGACTAAGGTAAGGCACACAGGCTCTTTCTTGGTTTATAAGCGAAGGTCCGACCCCTTGCCCACCCACCTGGGCAGTTTCTCTGCTGGCCAGTCTGAGCAGGGCATGTTGCGTCCACCAACCAGGGCATGGATGGTTCTAGAAACTTAGCTCCGCCTGCAGGCTCACTGAGGTGCCCCTGTTTCAGTCACCTCTCCCGGGGTACCCCACGCCCTGAGTTTGGTCCTGTTGTCTGATGTTCTGGTTCCTTCTTTGCTCTGAAAGTTGATTCCCAGCCTGAGTCTTCCCACCTTCCTCCAGCCGCTTATAGGGACATCAAGCTGGCTGCAAAGTAAGGAAAGGCTGGAGAGGAGGCGGAGGTGCCCATCTTGTTTCTCATCAGAATTCCATTTTCCCATCTTCTTTTGTGGAAATTTGCTCTTTGGTCTGAGGTGAGTATGTCCTTTTCTGTGAAGCTGTTCTGGATTCTTCCAGATGAAAAAGACTCTCTCCGTACTGCATAGGATTTGCTTATAGTTCCTGGCACCCGCTTCTGGAGTGGGGTGGGGAAGGGAGTGTGACGTAATAGGAGGGGGTCCCAAAGGCTGGTCAGTGAGAGTCCGAGAATCCCAGCGCAGGACAACCGGGGATCCTTCACATGAACGGGCACGTGGCAAAGTGCAAATAGGACCACCTCTGTTACATTTTTAAAGTGCGGGCATTTGGCAAATACCTCTGAACATATAGGTTCAAGTGTCAGATTGGTCATTCAGTGGCTTTCAGATAATCTGATTGTTCCCTTAGGGTCTGTGTCCTCCAGGTTGGGGGTGGGGTTACTGTGATTTGAAAGAGGCTGATTATTTTCCATTCAACTAGGAGTGAAATTATACTCCAATTCTAGATCTAGAAGTGAAAATCAACCCAGGAGCTCTCATTACTATTAACCACATTTTTAAAAAAAATGCACCAAAATAATGTGATAGCTCATTGCAAAAAAAAATTAAGCATCCTCTAACTATTTTCAAACTTGCATTTAGAATGTCACTTTACTTTTCTGCCCACACTTTTCTCTCAGTTCCATTGAGATTAAGAATCAAAGTTATTCATGCCTTTTCGGGATTTAGACCACTGTTCCTTTCTGGAAGCAGTGGTTTTTGAGTAGTTGAGGTAGAAGGAAACGTGAAGAAAACTCACACACCTTCTTAGAGGAATGCATTTTCATGTAAACATTTACATACAATTTCAGGGAGTCTATCCTTGGGGTCTCTGTTCCTTGAGGTTAAGGACGCCTGTCTCCTCTGGAGCTCGGCAGCTTCTCACTTCCTCTTATCTTCCTCTCTCGCTGCCCTTCAATGAACACAGAATATGCTCAATACGGGCGTTTCCAAGATGACATCCTTATTCCTGATAACAGCCTCCGGGAATTCACAACACTCACATCTCCATCTTTGTGAAGTAGTACAGAATTTCGTTTGAAATCCTCTAAAATAATATGAGAACGTGGTTGGCTCAATGGTTCAGTATGGAGCACCTCCTTGCGCCAGGTGGTTGGAGAAGGGGCGCTGGGGTCACAGAAAGGCTGGGTGGCCCCACAGACAAACAGAAGCTTTTAAAGCTAATGATGCTGTATGTGGGTGCCAGGCTCTTCCCAGGATTTAGCACAAAGTTTGGTGAATATAGAGAAGACTCTTAAGTATTCACATGATCGTGTGTTCCGGACAGGTAAAATCCATTTAAAATAGTTCCAAATGGTTTAACATATGGATTGAAAAATAACAAAGAGGAAAGAGTTGTAAGGATGGATTTCTAGCGCTCCTTTTCTGGCTCCTAAAGCCAACGTGACATCCACACAGCCGACCTGTCAGGTAAATGGTGTAATTTTGATACTGAAAGCATATTTGCAAAGATGGCTATTGGTTTTCAGGGATGTCCTCCTGACATTAGCATTCCCCTCTATCACTTATTCTTAACAGGGATCTCCTTACTGCCAATCCTTAACACTTTTAGAGATGGTTTGCAAACCAAAGATCCAAAAGAAAGAATTTTTTTACTGTTGAATTTTGAGAATTCTTTATATATTCTAGATGCACTTCCTTAGCTAGATCTATAGCTTGCAAACATTTTCTTGTCTTTTCATCCTCTTCCCAGAGTAAAAATTTTTTACTGTGATGAAGTCCAATTTATCAATCTTTCCTTTTATGGATACTTTTGGTGTCAAGTCTAAGAACTGTGTGCAGAGCCCTAGATCCTGAAGATTTTTCCCCCTCTTTTTACCTAAAGGTTTTACAGTTTTACATGTGAGTCCATGATCCACGTTAAGTTAATTTTTGTATAAGGTACAAGATAGACGTTCCTTTTCTTGTCTAGGGGATGAAAAGATTAATTCTTGAAAGCCCATCTTTGAAGCTGTTTATGGGCTTTTATGTTTTCCCTTTACTAGCTCTGGTAAAGGTGAAAACCCCTAGACCAATCTCTTTGCTTCTGTTCTTCAGCATCTCAGTATAGGGGATCTCTGGATGGGTCCAGATACAAAACTGAAAAATTTCATGCTTAAAACGTTAAATTGTTTGCAAAGTTTTTTTGATGAAATGATCAAATGAATGTAAGATTACCAGCCACAGTTATTTTATTTTATTTTAATTTTTTTTAGAGAGAGAGCACACACATTCAAGTGGGGTGGGAGGAAGGGGGACAGAGGGAGAGGGAGAGAGAGGAACTTAAGCAGACTTCCTGCTGAGTGCAGAGCCCGACGTGGGGCTCGATCTTACGACCTTGAGATCATGACCTGAGCTGAAATCAAGAGTCAGATGCCCAACTGACTGAGCCACCCAGGTGCCCCCACAGTTATTTTACTTTACAATGTTGCTGTGCACAATTACAGAGACCCTCTCTTTTCTCATGCCACCCGCCCCACAGTAAATTGGAAATCCAAGCAGGGACACTGAAACCTATAAGTTCTCACTCTTAAACTTCCTTCCATTCACCTCCAGGTTCAAAAGTCTTAAGACTCTACAAAAAAAAAAAAAAAAAAAAGACTCTACAGGGACACTCATTAATCCTCAGAGTCCAGAATAACAGAGTGTCTAAGGGGAGCCCTCTCCTGTGGCACTAGGGTCAGGGGAGAGATGTTTTGGGCACGTCACTCTGAGACACATTTATGCAGATGGAGGTGACCCCAGGAAGGGGTTGAGGTGGGAAGGGAAGCAGTCATAAAAAGGTGACTGTGGGTCTTTGTGAGCTTGGGAAGGGTGTTACTGTACTGCTGATTATGAGCCCAGATCTTCATACCACCAGCTGGACGTACCTTCCCTTCTTCGTTATTTTCAGAAAAAAATCAACCAGGTAAACGGAACTCACTTGCTCTGATCTTGACCCTGTGAATGACGTTTGGCTTTAAATGCATCCTCCCAGGTGCATGGATGCAAACTTCTGAGAGGCTCTGACTCCTGGCCCACACTTGTCCTTGGGTGGGACCTGGGCTTGCACTGACCCCTCTTCCCATCTCGTGGTGCTCCCAGCCTGGACCGAAGTATCTCCCTGTCTCAGTCACTTCCTCACCCAAAGGCCATCCCAACCACGGCCACAAACCACAAACCACAAACCTTAGATTACAACTCACACAGCTCAGGTCTGCTCAAGTCACTACCCCCAGGATGACTCTCGTCTTCTCCAGAAGGTTCTGCCCCATGCATGGCTGCTCCAAGCTTTCCCAGCCTCACATCAGACACCCTCCCTGGTGTCTGTTGTCCCTGCTCTGAAGTTGTTCTCTGGTTCTCGGGCTTAGCGATTGCCTGGAATCCTGCCTGGAGTCCCTGGTCCCCATCCAGTCTTCTGATCCACGCACCACCAAACCCCTGTCAACAGCCCCTCTGTGGCCACTTATGCTCATCTGTAGCCATCTTGTGGACTGATGAAGCTTGTACTCCTGTGATATTTTGACAAGAGTCTATTTTCCATTTATGGAGGTGAGTGGAAATATTCAGATTATCCTCAGTTTTTTGTTTTTAATATGAGGTCTTTCCCAAGTGTTCTGACTATATATGGACTAGCAATCGAGAAATGACCAAGTTTATAAAAATACCTGAAGGATCATCCCAGAGCTGTGCCATTGTGAAACAACGTTAGGGGTGAGTCAGTTAGGCAAGCTAAACAAAACTAGTTTCTTCTCTCCCCTGCCGTACCCTTTAACCAGGATGAATAATAGATGCCTTTTTCTACAGGTCAAAATACCAATTCTCATACAAAGATTTGATAGCTTGTCTCAGGAATGCTTCTAGAAGCCTTGGGATTGATTCTAGAATAAGACTTTTAAAAAGGTAATCTGACCTCAAAGATGAGTAGCAATATAATATAAATATATCAATTTCAATAGAGAGTATCATTTATGATCATGTTGTCACTGTATAGACCTGTACTTTTCATGAAAAAATTCAGTTCTAATAACTCTGAAGGATTTTGCCCTTTCTTTGCAACTACTTCATAAGTACTGATATACTCAAACTTTCTTTTTGTCCCAAACTGTTCATCATTAAATGACTCTTTAATAGCTAGTTAATAAAATACCTTCACTCAATAAAGACCAGATTGTATAGCTGATAATTTAAGATTTTTTATGGAACAAGCTTCATTAACAGTGAATTTTTAATTTGCAAGTGTCAAACTCCCTAATGCATATTTAGAGGAAGAGAATGCTTAGAATAAAATTGAAATTCTTCCAATTGTCCTTATTCTTAGGCACGGCTTCAAAATTATCTTGCAGAATGAGAGGAGGTCTTTAAAAATTAACTACCAAGTAAGCTCTCTTCTTATTTTTTTCAGCAACAAGTTAGAAGTTTTGGGGCGCAAGCAGAGCAGTAGGGCAACCGGTGGCCTTGTGGGTTGGGTTCCCTGGAAACATTTAGATGGAGGCCGTGCAGGTGGTTTACTGGGAACACCACCCACAGGGATGGAGGGAGAGAAGCAGCACTGGACAGAGAAGCTAATGTAACTGAGCTGTGATGCAATTGGATGTGAGCTGTCAGCTGACCCCACAGAGAGCCCAGGAGCTAGGAGAACCCTTCAGAAATGTCCCAGTGAGGGGGCTGGGTCTTTGTACCTGAACATGGCTCTCCCTGAATGCAGCTGCCCGGGGTGGGTGGTGGGACTTTGCATGGAGCAGCTCCTTTAGACCCAGAATAATTCCAAGGCGGGAATTAGGTGAGGGGTCAACACAACATACCGGGTAGCTGGGGACTGAGCTGGGGACTACAGTGGAATGGGTTGTGCCCAGAGTGAGCAGGAAGAGATTTCTCTTCTTTTGTTCACAGCAATGAAACATGGTTAAGGAGAAGGACAAAGACAGATGGGGGGAGTGCAGTTGGAAGATTTCTGCTGATCATTGTGTGGGAGATGAGCCTTGAAGAAGGGGCAATTGCCTCCAGCTGGGTGGCTGCAATCATGCAAGGGATTTTTAATAAAATGTTGGCTTTCATCACAGAATGTCGGCTTTCATAAATACAAAATGTTGCATTTATGTGGAGTTTGGGTATTTTTTAAAATTTAAATTCAATTAGCCAACCTATAGTATATCATGTTTCAGATATAGAGTTCAACAGTTCATCACTTGCATATAACACCCACTGCTCATCACATCACATGCCCTCCTTAATGTCCATCACCCAGTGACCCCATCCCCCCACCCACCTCCCCTCCAGCAACCCTGAGTTTGTTTCCTAGAGTTAAGAGTCTCTCATGGTTTTTCTCCTTCTCTGTTGATTTCCCATTCAGTTTTCCCTCCCTTCCTCTATGATCCTCTGTGCTGTTTCTTATTTTCCACATATAAGTGAAACCATATGATAATTGTCTTTCTCTGATTGACTTATTTCGCTTAGCATAATACCCTCTAGTTCCATCCACATCGATGTAAATGGTAAGTATTCATCCTTTCTGATGGCTGAGTCCATTGTATATATATACCACATCTTCTTTATCCATTCATCTATCGATGGACAAGAGACTCATTTTAGACCCAAAGACACCTCCAGATTGAAAGTGAGGGGGTGGAGAACCATTTATCATGTTAATGGACATCAAAAGAAAGCTGGGGTAACAACCCTTATATCAGAAAATTAGATTTTAAACCAAAGACTTTATTAAGGGATGAAGAGGGACACTATATCATACTTAAAGGGTCTATCCAACAAGATCTAACAATTATAAATATTTATGCTCCAAACTTGGGAGCAGCCAAATATATAAACCAATTAATAACAAAATTAAAGAAACATATTGATAATAATACAATAATAATAGGGGACTTTAACACCTCACTCACAGCAATGGATAGATCATCTAAGCAAAAGATCAACAAGAAAACAAGGGCTTTGAATGACACACTGGACCAGATGGAATTCACAGATACATACGGGGGCATTCCATCCTAAAGCAACAGAATACACATTCTTCTCGAGTGCTCATGGAACATTGTCCAGAATAGATCACATACTGGGTCACAAATTAGGTCTCAACCAGTATCAAAAGATTGGGATTATTCCCTGCATATTTTTAGACCACAATGCCTTGAAACTTGAACTCAATCACAAGGGGAAATTTGGAAGGAACTCAAATACTTGGAAGATAAAGAGCATCCTACTAAAGAATGAATGGATCAACCAGGAAATTAAAGAAGAATTAAAAAATTCTTGGAAACAAATGAAAATGAAAACACAACTGTTCAAAACCGTTGGGATGCAGCAAAGGTGGCCCTAAGAGGGAAGTACATAGCAATACAAGCCTTTCTCAAAAAATTAGAAAAAAATCTCAAATACACAGCTAACCTTACACCTAAAGGAGCTGGAGAAAGAACAGCAAATAAAGCCTAAACTGAGCAGAAGAAGAGAAATAATAAGGATTAGAGCAGAAATCAATGAAATAGAAACCTAAAGAACAGTAGAAGAGTAGAACAGATCAATGAAACTAGAAGCTGGTTCTTTGAAAGAATTAACAAGATCAATAAACCTCCAGCCAGACTTACCAAAAACAAAAGAGAAAGGACCCAAATTAATAAAATCATGAATGAAAGAGGAGAAATCACGACCAACACCAAGCAAATACAAACAATTTTAAGAACATATTATGAGCAACTATATGCCAACAAATTAGGCAATCTAGAAGAAATGGATGCATTCCTAGAAACTTGTAAACTACCAAAACTGAAAGAGGAAAAAATAGAAAACCTGAACAGACCCATAACCAGCAAGGAAATTGAAGCAGTAATCAACAAACAAGAAGAGTCCAGGGCCGGATGGCTTCCCAGGGGAATTCTACCAAACATTTAAAGAAGAACTGATACCTATTCTTCTGAAGCTATTTCAAAAAGTAGAAATGGAAGGAAAACTTCCAAACTAGTTCTATGAGGCCTGCATTACCTTGATCCCAAAACCAGACAAAGACCCCACCAAAAAGGAGAATTACAGACCAATATCCCTGATAAACATGGATGCCAAAATTCTCACCAAGATACTGGCCAACAGGATCCAACAGTACATTAGAAGGATTATTCACCATGACCAAGTGGGATTTATTCCTGGGCTACAAGGAGGGTTCAACATTCACAGACCAATCAATGTGATACATCCCATTAATAAAAGAAAGGACAAGAACAATATGATCCTCTCAATGCAGAAAAAAGCATTTGACAAAATACAGCATCCTTTCTTGATTAAAACTCTTCACAGTGTAGGGATAGAGGGTACATACCTCAATGTCATAAAAGCCATCTATAAAAAGCCCACAGCAAATATCATTCTCAAGGGGGAAAAATTGAGAGTTTTGGAGAGAGTTCTGGAGTTTGGGTACTGTCATTGTATATCCACCATCCTCCTTTCTCCCCTGCTCACAATTTCTGACTCCTTGGTCCAATCACTTGTCCTTGATGATGCAGCATGTCCCATTTCTCTCCCGAACCCACCTCCCGGAACATGAGGAATGTGACCACTGCTGCCTGAGCAAGAGCTGGGTCTCTGCCTCTGGACAGAGTCACAGATGGATCATAACCCTTAAGGATCCATTCTCCTGAGTCAATTCAGATCAGAGTTTTGGTCAGCTGTGAAGGAGGATCTGTCTGTGCAGACATGCTTCTTTAAACATAATCATGCTTTAGGATGATTCCAGCTTCCAGCCCGAGCTCCATCTCCCATAGATGGAGTTTCTGCTGAGAGAATGCTGTCCTGGGAGTGCACCTCTCCACATGCTCGAGGGTGAAGACCCCTCCAGTTACAGCCCTAGGATAGCCGCCCCTCCTCCCCCACTGCACAAGGGGAGGCCTGGCCCAAAGTGACACTATTTGAATTCGGATTTCCTTTGGGTAGTAAGAAACAAAAACTTCCAATAAAATATATCCAATATGTCAACGTGAAGTGAAAAATTTGAACAAACTCACTTTGGTTAAAGTAGTTATTATTTTGACTTTGCAGTGGTCACCTGGTCTCTACCTTGAGGAAAGACGAGGGGGATCATTTATTTTGAGGAATAAAAAGTCAAAGCTATCACATATGTGAATAACACATAAAGTATCGAAGTCATTAAAACCACCTTTATCCTAATAGGTCTTTATTATAAATCATAGAGAGGATGATGACCGGTGATCGAGCAACATAAAAAATTATTGAAAAACAGCTGGTAGAACGGTTTCCTAGGAAACGAATGAGTGCGATCTCAGGAGAGTTGAGATCATGCCACTGATTCAAAGCAAAGAAGCCATTTAAAAGAAAATTTCTTTTAAAATTCCAAATTCCTTACCTTGTTTTTTTCTTTTGTGCCTTTCTTTTCCTTTTCTTTTTTAGGTTTCTTGGGTTTCGTGGCCTTCTTCTTATTCTTCTTTTTGTTTTTCTCCTCTTCTTCTTGGTTTGCAATAATATCCTCAGTAACCTGGCGAGAAACACAAAATAAGCATCGCGCTTTCATGGAGCCCGATCAAGATGAGGACTGTTTTTCCTGTCTGGAGGAAGTATTTGTGCTGATCAGTGCCCGCTCCCTCCTTGTCCTGCTCTGGGTCTGAGGTCGACCCTCGTGGGGACACCACCGGCTGCCACCTGCCCCTGGTTGGATTCATCGGTGAGGCAGCAGTCGGACCTCAGGGGGCAGATGAGAGGGAGGCTGGACATTTCTGAACTCAGTCCCCCCCCTCCCAGTTCAGAGCTGCTCTGGCCCCAAGGCCTGCCATGAACATGAGGGAGGTCATGGCTTCCTCAGTGTCTCTGCCACAGCCAGGGTGCCAGGCCCGCCCGCACCTCTTCAGTAAAAAAACCCCATATAATCTGTTCTATACAACAGGTATTTGCTGAGCTCCCACTTGCTGTGGCAGAGAGAGACTTCTGGGAGATATGAAGCTGTAGACCCTAGGTCACATCACTGGTCATGTGACCGAGGTAAGTGGCATAACAGCTCTGGGACCTAGTTTCCTAGTTTCATTTTCTAAAATCAAGTCAGTATTTCCATCCATTGGACTTATGATAAGCCAAGCATGGTTCTAAGAGCTGCACAAAGATGAACTCATTTACTGCTAAATGCAGCCTAGGGATGCGAGCTGTTACCAGCCCGTTTTATTGATAAGAGAACAGGGCACAAAGAGTTCAGTCTCGGGGCCAAGGACACACAGCTGGTGAGTGCTGAGCTGGGATTCAAACAGGCACTAACCAGGATGAATTTCACAACATAGAAAGAAAAGAGGCAAGATGTGGAACAACATATGTAAATTTATTCTATTGTACAAAATGCATATGGTTAAATAAAAAAATAACACTCTACAGTTTCAGGATATATACATATGTAGTCAAAGGACACAGAAATATGAGGGAATGACAAACACCAAATTCAGTACAGTGGTCACCTCTGGAGAGCACGGTATGCAGTTAAACCAAAGGGCTAGTATCATTGCACGTCTACTATGTTCTACCAAACCATCCTCCTGGGATCCAGTCTACTTGTTTATGCCTTATTAGTGATTTACTACAGTGCTGAAGTTTATTTTCTAGTATTATATTTTGATATTTCTACCTATGTTGTTCTTAGGAGTTTAGTTCACACTTTTAAAAGTGTAACAGACAGCTTTACTGTGAACAAAGTAGGATATTCTGGTCTCATCTGGACTTAAAAAAAACACCACCACTATAGTCATTAGTCACGTGCCCTCTTCCCACTCTCCGCAGGCCAACCCATCCCCTAGGCTCCCGTGAAGCTCTCGGTGTGATGAGGCTCAGGAAGAGGGTGCTGGCGAGAGTAAGAGGTGACGTATGTGTTGTGCACATTATTTGGTAATAAAAAACGTGTCTCTAGATGGAATTAAAAGTCCCTTGTCCAAGTGGCAATGTTTTCCTTGGGGATCAGGTTCACTTCAACTCATAGAGCTAAATCGTGGTTCCTCAGGATTTTATGTTTGAAGCACTTAGTAAACATGAGCATTTTTTTTTTGGTCCTTGGAAGTTTGGAAGCTTTCAGAAATGTACCGACAATTTTTAAAAAATGACCTGATGTATAAACTGTGAGCAGCTACAAAAAGGAGGAATCCTTATTTGTGGAACATACAGTTCAGTGTATCTTGTAAATCCTTCTCCATTGTACTATTTATTTCCTCTATATCCTTACTTAGTTTATTTATTTAATACTTTGATAAATACGTTCATGAGGCCTACAATTCAAAACTTACAAAAGTTCAAGTCGTGAAATGTTCCGTTCCTATGCTGTGAGCCAGCCAGCAAGATCCGCTTTCTAAAGCAGCCCCAATACCTTGGAGGTGCTTCCAGAGACATTTTATATAGCTATATGCAAATACACCTGCGTACACACACACACACACACACACACACACACACACACACACACATCGCTGTGTTATGTTCGCCAACCACACGCTTGAAAATGGTGTGTGATTGGGAGTTTGTCTCTTTTTTAAGCCAATGTTGAATTTGCTTTGCTCTTGATTTTCAACTCTAGCAAAATCTTTCAAAGTACACTAATATGTACACATGTGTACACACAGATACACAATGTAAACATAGATGGGCCATTTTATTCCAATGTCAGTGTCTCGTACACACTGCCCTTGTTGTGCATTTTCCTCCTACTAATGTCCCTGGCTTTCTTAGCAGTACATAAAGAGCTTCCCTGTTCTGTTTGTATGGGTGTACTGTGGATGATCTGGCCATTCTCCGACCAATGGAATTAGGTTGTTTCCAATTGTCTGCTGTTACTAATAATGCTGCACACATAAATGCCCACAAATATAATTTTGCAAGTGTATGAGCATATTTGCAAGATAAATTCCTAAAAGTAGAAATGCTGGATCAAGGGTATGTAGGTACATTTTTAATACTGTCAAACTGCCTCCATTGGGCTGTGCCAATTCACCCCTCTGCCAGCCATGCGGGCGACCGCTGGTTTCCCCATATGCTCTGACACAGTGTGACACGGTGTCTAATGTTTGCCAACTGAACAGCTGAAGAAATGATCTGTCGTTGTAGTTCTTTTGGGTTTTTTTAGATGCCAGTGCTGAATTTATTTTGCTCACGCGCTTCAGCTATAACAAAACCTCCCAAAGTGAGGAGTGCCCTCGATTGCCCTGTTAAGTCAGCCACCATATTTTTAGTAAACTGTGGGGTCTGAAGGCCAAATCTGGCCTACCACCTGTTTTCTTTTATAAGAATATAATATATTATAATTTTATTGAGACATATTTTACATAGTATACATCCATCCATTCCAAGGGTACGATTCAATCATTTTAAGTATGTCTACCAAGTCCGGCAACCATCACCATGAGCCAGTTTTGGAACATTTCCATCACCCCAGTGTGACCCCTCATGTCCACTGTCAGTCTTTCCTTTTCCTTCATTCCTTGCCAGGTCTCTTCTAATCGCCTCCCTGCCTCTATTCACTTTGTCTGGATGTTTCCTGTAAATGGAATCACATAATATGTGGTCTCTTAGGTCTGGTTCCTTTCCCTTTGCATCATGGTTTTGAGTCTCCCCATGTTGTAGCGTATCCCAATTGGTGTTTCATTTTTTATAGGAAATCCAAATAATATTCCATCACCGATGCACTACATTTGCCTATCCAGTCACCAGTTGATGGATATTTAAGCTGTTCCAAATTTTTGACTATTATGAGTAATGCCCCTATATTCATGTACAAACTTCTTTGTGTGGACACATTCTCATTTCTCTTGGATAGAGTACCAACAGTGGGCTGCTGGCTCATTTGGTACATTTATGTTTAGCTTTTTTTTTTAAATTTTTGTATTATGTTAATCATCATACATTACATCATTAGCTTTAGATGTAGTGTTCCATGATTCATTGTTTGTGCATAACACCCAGTGCTCCATGCAGAACGTGCCCTCTTTAATACCCATCACCAGGCTAACCCATCCTCCCACGCCCCTCCCCTCTAGAATCCTCAGTTTGTTTTTCAGAGTCCATCGTCTCTCATGGTTCGTCTCCCCCTCTGATTTCCCCCCCTTCATTCTTCCCCTCCTGCTATCTTCTTCTTCTTTTTTTTTTTTTCTTAACATATATTGCATTATTTGTTTCAGAGGTACAGATCTGAGATTCAACAGTCTTGCACAATTCACAGCACTTACCAGAGCACATACCCTCCCCAGTGTCTATCACCCAGTCACCCCATCCCTCCCACCCCACCCCCCACTCCAGCAACCCTCAGTTTGTTTCCTGAGATTAAGAATTCCTCATATCAGTGAGGTCATATGATACATGTCTTTCTCTGTTTGACTTATTTCGCTCAGCATAATACCCTCCAGTTCCATCCACGTCGTTGCAAATGGCAAGATCTCATTCCTTTTGATGGCTGCATAATATTCCATTGTATATATATATACCACATCTTCTTTATCCACTCATCTGTCGATGTACATCTTGGCTCTTTCCACAGTTTGGCTATTGTGGACATTGCTGCTATAAACATCGGGGTGCACGTACCCCTTCGGATCCCTACGTTTGTATCTTTGGGGTAAATACCCAGTAGTGCAATTGCTGGATCGTATGGTAGCTCTATTTTCAACTTTTTGAGGGACCTCCATACTGTTTTCCAGAGTGGCTGCACCAGCTTGCATTCCCACCAACAGTGTGGGAGGGTTCCCCTTTCTCCGCATCCCCGCCAACATCTGTCATTTCCTGACTTGTTAATTTTAGCCATTCTGACTGGTGTGAGGTGGTATCTCATTGAGGTTTTGATTTGGATTTCCCTGATGTCAAGTGATGTTGAGCACTTTTTCATGTGTCTGTTGGCCATTTGGATGTCTTCTTTGGAAAAATGTCTGTTCATGTCTTCTGCCCATTTCTTGATTGGATCATTTGTTCTTTGGGTGTTGAGTTTGATAAGTTCTTTATAGATTTTGGATACTAGCCCTTTATCTGATATGTCATTTGCAGATATCTTCTCCCATTCTGTCGCTTGTCTTTTGGTTTTGTTGACTGTTTCTTTTGCTGTGCAAAAGCTTTTTATCTTGATGAAGTCCCAATAGTTCATTTTTGCCCTTGCTTCCCTTGCCTTTGGCAATGTTTCTAGGTAGAAGTTGTTGTGGCTGAGGTCGAAGAGGTTGCTGCCTGTGTTCTCCTTTAGGATTTTGTTGGACTCCTGTCTCACATTTAGGTCTTTCAACCATTTGGAGTCTATTTTTGTGTGTGGTGTAAGGAAATGGTCCAGTTTCATTCTTCTGCATGTGGCTGTCCAATTTTCCCAACACCATTTGTTGAAGAGACTGTCTTTTTTCCATTGGACATTCTTTCCTGCTTTGTCAAAGATTAGTTGACCATAGAGGTGAGGGTCCATTTCTGGGCTCTCTATTCTGTTCCATTGATCTATGTGTCTGTTTTTGTGCCAGTACCATACTGTCTTGATGATGACAGCTTTGTAATACAGCTGGAAGTCCGGAATTGTGATGCCACCAGCTTTGCTTTTTTTTTTCAACATTCTTCTGGCTATTCGGGGTCTTTTCTTGTAAGGCTGGTTTTGTGTTTGCAAATTCCTTTAGTTTTTGTTTGTCCTGGAAGCTTTTTATCTCTCCTTCTATTTTCAATGACAGCCTAGCTGGATATAGTATTCTTGGCTGCATATTTTTCTCATTTAGTGCTCTGAATATATCCTGCCAGTTCTTTCTGGCCTGCCAGGTCTCTGTGGATAGGTCTGTTGCCAATCTAATGTTTCTACCATTGTAGGTTACATATCTCTTCTCCCGAGCTGCTTTCAGGATTTTCTCTTTGTCTCTGAGACTCGTAAGTTTTACTATTAGATGTTGGGGTGTTGACCTATTTTTATTGATTTTGAGAGGGGTTCTCTGTGCTTCCTGGATTTTGATGCCTGTTTCCTTCCCCAAATTAGGGAAGTTTTCTGCTATAATTTGCTCCAATATACCTCCTGCCCCTCTCTCTCTTTCTTCTTCTTCTGGGATCCCAATTATTCTAATGTTGTTTCGTCTTATGGTATCGCTTATCTCTTGAATTCTGCCCTCGTGATCCAGTAGTTGTGTATCTCTCTTTTTCTCAGCTTCTTTATTTTCCATCATTTGGTCTTCTATCTCACTGATTCTTTCTTCTGCCTCATTTATCCTAGCAGTTAGCGCCCCCATATTTGATTGCACCTCATTAATAGCCTTTTTGATTTTGACTTGGTTAGATTTTAGTTCTTTTATTTCTCCAGAAAGGGTTTCTCTAATAACTTCCATGCTTTTTTCAAGCCCAGCTAGTATCTTTAAAGTGATGATTCTGAACTCTAGATCTGACATCGTACTAATGTCTGTATTGAGTAGGTCCCTGGCAGTTGGTACTACCTCTTGTTCTTTTTGTTGAGGTGATTTTTTCCGTTCTGTCATTTTGTCCAGAAGAGAATAGATGAATGAGAGAACAAAATGCTAACAGGGTAACAACGTCCCCAGAAAAATACTCTCAACAAATCAGAAAAGACCTGAAGCAGGGGGAAAAGAAAGGGAAAGAGAGAAAAAAGAAAAAGAAAAAAAAAAGTAAAAGTAAAAGATAAAGATAAAAACAAACAAAAACAGAACAAAACAAAAAAAAACCAGAATATGATCAAATATGATCAGGCTGGTACATAGATCAGTGCCACACACTAGATTTTGGGTGTATTTTGGTCTGTTAGAAGAAAGTGCCTCCCAAAATTTTAAAGAAAGAAAAACTTATATATGTACAAAAATAAGGGTTGATATGATGAAGGGATGGAATATGACTGTAAAGGTGAAAATTATAAAAAATTTTATAAAAGGAATTGATAAGAAGTTGTTTGAAAAAAGAAAGAAGAGGATTAAAAAAAAAGAAAAAAAAAGGGGAAAGAATGTGATCAGGCAGGGGAGTAGAAAAAAACCATACACTAGAGATTTAGGGTATATTTTGATCTGTTAGAAGAAACTATCTCAAAATTTTAAAGAGAGAACAACTTATATATATATGCCAAAAATACGGGTAACTACTATGAAGGGATAGAATATGACTCTAAAAATGAAAAATAAAAATGTTTTTTAAAAAAGGGATTGATAAGATGTTGGTTGAAAAAGGGAAAAAGAAAAATTCAAAAAAAAAAAGTTAAAAAAAAAATTAACTTTGAAAGACTACAGAATCATGGTAAAAAAGCCATGGATTCTATGTGCAGTATTCCCCTAGCGCTGGAGTTCTGCCGTTCTCATTGATCGGTAAACTTGGTCTTGGCTGGCTGTTCTCGCCGATCTTCTGGGGGAGGGGCCTGTTGCCGTGGTTCCCAAATGTCTCTGCCGGAGGCGGAATTGCCCCGCCCTTGCCGGTCCGGGCTAAGTAATCTGCTCGGGTTTGCTCTCCGGAGCTTTTGTTCCCTGCAAGCTTTCCGTACAGCTTTGGAGGCGGAGAGTGAAAATGGCGGCCTCCCAGTCTCCGCCCCGGAGGAGCCGAGAACTCGGGGTCCCGCTCCTCAGTGCGCCCCCAGAGAAAAGCCGTCAGTCACTCCCGTGTCCCCGGTCTCCGGCCGCACTCCGTGCTCACCCGGCCTGTGACCGCGCATTTCTATCTCTGGCACCCGACCCCGGGTGGAGTCTCCAAGCCCAGCAGATCCCCGCGGTGCGCTCCCGCACCTCTCCTCCCTGGGGAGGAAGGGGAGTGTCCCCGGATCTGCCGCTTGTTGGGTCCCTGCTGGAGGAGCAGTGGCCCGACTGTGCCGCGGATCACGGTGTATGACAACCCCGAGCTGAGAGCCCGCGCCTGGGCTCCGTCTCTGCAGCCGGCTTCCCCGCTCCGATCCCTGGGAGCTCTGCCGCACTCAGGCACCCCCGGTCTTTCTGTGACCCCGAGGGTCCTGAGACCACACTGTCCCGCGAGGGTTCCACCCCCCACTTCGCCACCAGAGTGAGGTCCCTCAGCGGAGCAGACTTCTAAAAGTCCCGATTTTGTGCTCCGCGGCTCTATCACTTGCCAGAAGCGGCCGACGGAGGCCCCTCCCCCGCCGTCTATCCTCCGAATATCACCTCGGATTCACTTCTCCGCACGTCCTACCTTCCAGAAAGTGGTCGCTTTTCTGTTCAGAGAGTTGTTGCTCTTCTTTTCTTCGATCTCCTGTTGAGTTTGTAGGTGTTCAGAATGGTTTGATCCCTATCCAGCTGAATTCCTGGGACCAGACGAAATCCAGGTCTCCTACTCCTCCGCCATCTTGCTCCGCCCCCCCTCCGTTTGTGTTTAACTTTTAAGAAAGGGACAAGCGTTTCCCAAAACGGCTGTGCCATTTTGCATTCCTACCAGCACCACAGGAGGGTTCCTTTTCCTCTACGCCCTCTACATTTATTACTGTCTGTCTTCTTGATTATGGCCATCCTAGTGGGAATGAAATGGTCTCACTGTAGTTTTATGTTTTATCTCCCTAAAGACTAAGGATGCCAAGCATCTTTTCATGTGCTAATTAGCTACTCATTTATGATCCTTTGTGAATTGTCTATTCAAGTCTTTTTTTTTTAAAGATTTTATTTATTTGAAAGAGAAGGAGAGAGAGAGCACACAAGCAGAGGCAGAGAGAGAGGGAGAAGCAGACTCCCCACCAAGCAGGGACCCCGATGTGGGACTCGATCCCAGGACCCTGGGATCATGACCTGAGCCGAAGGCAGATGCTTAATGACTGAGCCACCCAGGCGCCCCATCTATTCAAGTCTTTTGCCCATTTTTTGATTGAATTGTCTTCTTATTGAGACACAAGAATTCTTTGTTTATCCTGGATACAAACCCCTTATCAGGTATTCGTTTTCAAATATCTTCCCCCAGTATGTTTTTGTCTTTGTATTTTCTTGATGGCATCTTTTGAAGTGCAAAAGTTTTGAATTTTGATGAGGTTCAATTTATCAATTTTGTCTGTCAGTGTAGTTTTAATTTGCATTTCTGTTATATGTATGGGGTTGATCATCTTTTTATATGTTGAACATCTTTTATTATGTTTCAAACCCATTTACATTTTCTTTTCCAAGAAACGTCTGTTCATATCCTTTGGCTTTTTAAAATATTGGGTTATTGATCTTTATTTTTATAGAGCTGTAGGAGCTCTTTATATATGAGAAAAATGATCTGTGTGGGGTGCTCATTACAAGTAATTATCCTACTGAGTCATCTGTCATTTGACTTCACTTGGGGTCTGTTTTGCCATGCAGGTTAGAAATTTTTTGTGTGTATCATTTAAAATTTCATTTTTTTTCTTCTACGACCCCTGGGTTGTGCAACGGAGGTAGAAACGTCTTTCCCACTCTGAGGTTATAACATTTCTTCCTTGGCCTCTTCTAGATCTTTTCTGTTTTTGTTTTGTTTGGCACTTAAATCTTTGACTCATCTGGAATCATTCTGGGGTGAGGTATAAAGAAATAGAGATTTAATTTTCTTCTTTCTTTCAGATGACAACCTGGTTACTCTAATCCCATTTATTAAATTTTCCCCCTTACCTAAGAAAGGCGCCATGCCATCTTTATTATGTACTAAATTGGCATATGTATTTGGGTATATTTCTTGATTTTCTATTCTTTTCCACTGATGAGTCTTTCTAGTTATTTATCTGTGCCGATGGGTTCTTAATAGCATGGCTCAATACTGCACAGCTACTTCCTTCTCATTACATTGTGTAATTACATTCGGAATTTTACTGGTTTTTCTTGGCTATTTACTTTCACCTAAAGTTTAGAATCAGGCTGGTCACCTTTTGAGTGGCCTGCCCCACCTCCAACATAACGCCATCTGTATTTTTGTATAGATCACATCACACGTGCAAATGATGTTTGGGAGAAGTGATGTATTTACAATGTGGAGTATCCCTACCTAAGAACACGGTGTGATTTTCCCTCTTTCCATTTGTATCCCTCACACTTTTTAAAAACTTTTCTTCACACAAAATACACATTTATTATTAAGTGTGTTCCTGGATGCTTTATCTTTGTATTGTTGGTGCTGTTGTAAATGGACTGTTTTGTTGTATTTTCTATCTGGCCTCTGTTTGTACACACCAATGCTTTTGCTCTCTGTAACTCCCCATCTTCCTTCTTACACTGTTTAGTTTTCAATTTATTCTCTTTGCTTTTCTAAGTGTAGAGCATACCTGCAAAAAGTGATCATTTTGCTTCTCCGTTCCATATATCTCTACGTTCTTTCTCGTATCCAACAGAGTCCATAGATCCTAGGGGACAGCGGTGACAATGGCCATCCTTGTATTTTTCATGACATTGGTGGAATTGTTTCTAGTGAATTTCATTAAGTATAATATTAGATCTTGAACTAAGAAATACTTTGTCATGTTGAAGAAGTGTCCCTATATTCTAATTTTTTTTGTTTTATTTTTAAAAATCAAGAATGGATGTTGAATTTGTGAAAGACCCCATCAGCATCCACAGAGATGCACTTATGGTTTTCCCTTTTGGAACTCTTTATAGGATGCAGTGTATCCACAGACACCCTCAACCGCAGCCATTCTTGCATTCTGGAATAAATGCCGCTTGATTGTGGTGTTTTGCTTGTTTAATGTGCTGCCGGTTTTGGCATGCTAATATTTCAGTTTGAATTTTTGCATTAATACTTGTAAGGAAGACTAATCTGTGATTCTCTTTGTATTTGGTCTTCTCTGGGAGTGTTGGTATCAACGTGATTATGCTCACTTTGTAGAAAGTGTTTGTATTGCTTGTTTTTTAACAAATATAAAGCTGACTCTTTAAGTACACATTATAATGGTTATGCTTGGTCTGTCTCTTCATCCTCCTCCTCCCCTTAGTGACAATTATCACGATGTCCTGCGAGATTTCCACGTGTACTGCTGCAGGTACGCTACACGAGTCACCTCATGTAATCGTTACATCGGCGCAGGGAGGGAGGCGCGTAGGGAAGGAGCCCCTTGAGGCTGCGGACCTGGCAGGTGGGGGGACAGTGTTTCATCACCTCTACCCTGTTGAGACTCTTCCATCACCTGTCTTTACAAGTCATGCTGCTTTGTGGCCTTCTTTGTCTTATTTTAATGTATTAGCCAGACATCTTCATCTTCTTTTGTTTTTAGCCAACATTAACCCTACTCTTGAATGTTCCTTGTGTACACAATGTAGTCATTGCACCAACATGCTTAATCCTGTAATTATTACCTTTCTAAACTAACATGAAACACATTTGGTCCCTGGCCATGGGCTTTCACGACACAGCTTGGTCCTGACAATTTAGCTGCAGCGACAAGACCTCACAGGGTAACAAAGGGAAATAACACCAGGTCGAAAGGACAGTCACGCAAGGCAGGGCTTGATGAACTGCCACACTGTAGGGTGGATAGTATGTGTTCACTGAGTTCTGAGGAGGACAGGAGTCTTCCAGAGGCTGGAGCGAGGGCTGAGGAGCTGTGTCAGCTTCTGACAGGGAGGTGAGGAAGAGCACGTCCCTCTGACCCTGACGGCTCACTCGGGGGAGCACGGGGGGACGGGAGGCTGACCGTGGGGTCAGGAGTGCGGAGGTGGAGAAACCCTGATTTGTAGCAGAGCTTTCACTGTTGTGTAGTGCTTCATGCTCCCTAACTGGTTCCCTCCTCATGAACCGTAGCCTGCTCTCTTTGTCAGTGCTATAAACGGGGTGGCCCCCAACAGCTGTTTCAGTCATCTATGGCAGGGGTTGGCAAATCATATGCATGGGCCAAATCTGGGCTGCTGCCCAGTTTGTAAATAAAACTTTATTGAAACACAGCCATGCCCATTCATTACCTACGGTCTGTGTCCACTTTCATGCTAGAATAGAAGAGTTGGGTAGTTGTGGCAGAGGATCTGTGTTCCATAGCCTCAAATATTTATTATTTGGTCCCTTATGACAAAAGTTTGTTGTCTCTGGTCTATGGCAACTTGTCTAATTATTTGTTTCATGTAAACTCCTTAAATAGCATTTATGGGTCAAAGAGTATACGCATTAAACATCTGATGTTTACTTGGTCCATGTCCCTCAAAAAGGTCATGCCAATTTATGTATTTATGCATCCAGTTACAATATGTGGGAGTGACTTTTCTCCACATGCTCACCAACTCCAGCGATGATTATGATTTAAAATTTTTACCAATCCTCTAGGTGAAAAGAGATATAGTAACATTATTTTATATTTGAGTTTCTTTGCTAGTGAGTTTTAAAGTTTTAAAAATTAAGTTAACATTTTTGCCTTCTTTTCTACTGAGGTGTTTAGATTTTTATTATTTCCTAAGAACCCTTTATGTATGAAAGGTAGCTATTATCACCTATGTTGCAAATATTTTCTCCAGTTTATCATATGATTTTACTTCCAATTATGATATTTTTTGCCATTTGAGTTTTATGTGGTCCAGTATATCAGCTTGAGTATATGAGTGTGAGTTTCACTTTTAATAGCAATGCTTCTAGTGCTCTACTGTTGAGCATGATGCTAATTTTCTCTTGGTTTCTATGATTAATACTCTGAGGTTAAGAACAGTTTTCCTATTTCTAGTTTATTGAGACATCTCTAAAAACAGCCTTAGAAGTCAATTTCATCAGATGCCACTGGAGCATCTACAGAGATGTTTCTCTGGAAGAACATCAGTGTGGCAAAGAGCTGACTCTCGACAGGTGAGCAGGAATGAAGCAGGGGACAAGGGGTAGAAGGTCAGCCTGGGATAAGAGGAGAGCATGACGTGCAGAAAGACACTGAAGGTACAGTGACATGGGGCATGAGGAGGGCAGGCGGGTGGACTGCTGGGGCTCATGGAAGGAAGATGGGGGACGAGGGGACAGCAGATGACACTGAGAGGCAAGCAGGGACCAGAACATAAAGGACCCTTGAAATCAAGCTGCTCAGAATTTACCAAGAAAGTAAGCCCCATGTGTTGTCACGTCTCTTTCAAAGGTAAGACAGGAAGAAGAACGAATTCATTTTGAAATAAATTTAAAAGTACATAATCATGGAACACTACATCAAAAACTAATGATGTAATGTATGGTGATTAACATAACAATCAAAAATTTTTTAAAAAGTACATAATTGATGAAACATCGAAATATTTCCACGTAAATATTTGCAGGAGAATAACCCAAAACTAATGACACTATGAACCCATTCAGGTTACAGTTTAAAGAAATGGGATTACAATAGATTTGTGTTTTATTTCTCAAGCATCTCCGTACCTGTTGTGGGGTCTTGTTGGAAAAGATAATGGCAGACCCTCCTTCTTCCACGTTAGGGTATTCAGGAAATGTGCCGGTTAAGTTCCTGAGGAAGAAAGAGAGGGAAATCAAGTAGGAATGATCTCCGTTGACTCTGTTATACTTCCCACTGGCTGGCTCTGCCCATTGTAACTGAAATGGGGGAGGGCTCTTAGGGTGGAAGCTTCCTGCCCCTCGCGGCTGGACACAGTGCCTCGAAGGAGCAGCAGGACCCGGCCATGTTCCTAGAGGTTTGCTTCCTCCAGGTAATTGTTACTCCAAGATGGACACACCTCTCTTTAGAACAGATTGTACTCTTCTCCCTCTTTTTTTTTTTTTAATTATTGAGGTACTCCGTGCTTGAGTTAGGAATGAAGACAGAAGCACAAATCACTTCTTCCTGTTTAAAACTTAGGATAAACACAGGATTTTGAAACTAAACAGAAGGATGGAGTTGTTCGGATGACAAATTTAGTAATAGTGCATGAAATACGTGGGCAAGTTTTGGTTTCCGTAAGGCTAAGGCTCCATTTTGAATGGGTTCCAAATAGTAATTTTTTTGTGTCACCATATAATTTCTACATTTTAAAAAGCAGACTTTGCAACTTAATATTGAGGAATTTCAGGAGGCATGTGTAGTTACTATTTCTAAGTTCCACGAATCCACCAACATGGAGAATCTAAGGATTAGAGGAGACAACCGTGCTTAAGATGAGTCCACAGCAGTGGTTCTCAAACTTTTGACTTTGGAGCCCTTTATACTCTTGATAATTTTTTAATATCTCAAGGAGCTTTTGTTTATATGAGTTATAGCTGTTGATATTTACTGTAATAAATATTAAAACCGGGAAATTTCTAAAATACACATTTTAAATTCACTTAAAAATAACAATGATAAACTCATTATATGTTCACATAAATAACATTTTTACTATATTTTCCAAAACAAAACAAAACAAAATAGTGAGAAGAGCGTTCCTGTTCTGCATCTTTGAAATCTTTTTAATGTCTGGTTTGATGGAAGGTAGCCGCGTGCTCATATGTGCTTCCGTATTCATTCTGCCGCAGTGTGCTGTTTCGGTTGAGGTTTGGGAAGAAATTCTGTCCTCACATTTAACACATTCCATCATATCAAAATCACATTCATCAATAACTACACTAGTCTCCAAACTGAAACTCTAAGTAATGGGGAAGCTCTCAGGCTCACAGAGGTGATTACGAGACTGCCAAAATTTTAATTTTTGCTAGGTCAGAGCTTTTCTTTCAGGCCCATTTGGTTCACTTTTGAGAAAATGTCTCTCAAAAGCCAAAGTTTGTCAGTCATTTTCTCGAAACGTTCCATGGAAAGTGGCTGGTTCAGCTGCAGGCAGACGACCTCACAGGTTTGCTTCCTCACGGCCACCTTATTTCCACGAGCAGCCCAAGGCTGCACTCCCAATTTTGTCACATAGAATATTAAAAAGCTGTGTAGTCAAGGGTCAAGTCTTAATACAATTATTTTTTACTGTGTCCTCAAGGATATTGTTAAATGAAACTTTTTTTTTAGGCAGATGCGTGATGGTGAGGACCACGACGATTCTGAGCTGGGGCCACCGCCTGGTTCATGCTGAGGAGCCAGCACGGCCTGCCTGCTGTGACCCCATTGTTTCCGTGGGATTACTCTGAAAACACTTAAAAATAGTCACATCATTGTCTGGACAAAATATCTCAGGTCTCTTGAACCTTTCCTGTGGGCTCATTCAGTAGGAACATGACTCAGCTCCTCAGCTTTGCTTTGAAAGGAACTGAATACAATGGGGCATGTGTGGACAAATGCAGGGACAAAGACGACGGAGATCACAAACTAAGTACGCCATTCTGTCAATGGAGCTGCCATCATTGTAGCTACTTTGGGGGCCTCACGCACTCATTTATCCATCCACCTGTCTGCCCATCCATCCAACCATCTGTCCGTCCATCCAACCATCCATCCTTCCATCCATCCATCCATCCATCCATCCATCCATCCATCCATCCATCTACCAATCCATCCATCCATCCATCCATCCATCCATATAGTCAATCAACAAACACCTGATTAGTACCAACTAGATTCTGGGTGCAGTGATGGGAGAGAGTGATCTGAAGATTAAAATGTCAGCTCTTATCTCAATGCCCTCACCTTCCACAATCACATGGTTGGTACATAATAGTTGACCTCAGACATTGCTTGTCCACAAGACTCAAATCTCAGTGATTATTAAACTGCCTGACCACAGTCTGTCTTGTTCTGTGCATCACTTGGCCTGCGAATACATTTGGACTAAAAGCTCGAGCACTCTCTTCTGTGCACCCACTTACCCATTCCCCCGGCGGCCACCTTTACAGGCAGCTCTGCTGTCTAATTTTATTTCCACACTTCAAAGCTTGAGTGTTTGTGAGGACACAGAACAAACCTAGAAACTTATATAAACTAAAACCCAAAAGGATTTACATGTGCCATTTCTAAAGTAGAATTCTTAATTTTATCACACATGCATTGTCATAGTAAGATTTAAAAATATTACATTGTTCATAGTACTTTTTTTAGCAAAATAGTATTAACTATATTTATTTTTAACAGATAAAAGAACATATTTTTTAGTGACATTAGTTTGAATAATTCATGATAATCTGAAATTGGATGTCTTGACCTTAAAAAACGTAAAAACTGTTGTAAGGTACACATTTAAAAGATGTATTTTAAAATTCATATCTAGAAATGACAGTGTAGCTGGATAGTTTTGTCTCACCTCCCACACACATGCACACACATGCACACACGTGTATACATGCACACATGCACACGCATGCACACACACACATACACACACTTCCCTGTGCTCACACCACCCCATGTTCTCCCTCCCTCATCAAGGAGTCCTCCGTCCCCACGGCATTTGCTTCCCTGCTTTGGGATATTCCAAGTGCGCCCTGGGTTTGCACTGATTGGGCTTCTCTCCTTAGCCTTGTCCCTGTGACTTAGTCACCTAGAGCATGCTGAGAGAACACACGTTTTGAATTTTATTTTATGTTTCCTTGGCTGCTGGTGGTCACCCTCACATTTTCAGTTGTGCGTGGTGGCAGAGATGGGGATGTGGCCTTCCCTCTCCCGAGTCAGGGTGCTCAGAGCTGGACGTGATCTCTCCTGCTGCTCATCGTCAGGAAGCTGCGAGGTGAGGAGTGTTTCGGCGCTCTGGACTCAGCGCCCCATGAGCTGTAAACCCTGCAGCGGACAGACGGCTTCAACTTGGGGATGAGTGAAGAGAATATTAGTTTGGTTCCCACCGTGTTTCTGGCAGAAACCGCTGGGGGCTGACAGCATCGGCTGCAGGTGACAGCCCATCTGGGGACTGCTGGGGGAGTAACTGAGGCTCTCCAATGACATGGTGTCAGGAAAGATTACAAGTGGAAACAACGTATCTGGTTTCTGTTGGACTCCACTGCCCCCTCGGGTGTGTCATTCCTGTCTTTGCCTTCTCCGTAGTCCCCGCATCACCAGGGGCGGAGGTGGTCCTTTCCCTTGGGCACAGACTGGTGTATGCTCACCACCCACAGAGTCTGGACACCACTGGTGCCCATCCAGGCCCCTGTCCGGAAAACCCACCGCTGTGTTTAGGGCTGACACATGGTGGGAACATTGACATTATTCAAACAACCGGAATTGCAAAATGATGGGCTCTTGGCCTGGAAAGTTCTCCTACCCACCCCTCCCCAGGACTCTGTCACCGGTTGTCTGAATGTGTCCTGGGGGAGGAGAGTGGGGAGCTGTCATCAGGCAGAGACGGCTGGCCCCCTCTCTTCACTGGGGGATGGGACCACTGCTCTCCAGGATGGGCCAGCCTGGTCCTGACCCCCAGGACCTCAGAATGTGCCCTTATTTGGAAATAGGGCCATTGCAGATAGCATTAGTTGAGAGGAGGTCATACTGGGTGGAGTAGGGTGGGCTCAAATCCAGTATGACTAGTGTCTTTATAAAAAGGGGAAATTCAGACCCCAGGACAGACATGCACAGAGCAAGGACCGTGTGAGGACATAGGGAGAAGCTGGCTGTCCACATACCAATAAGAGAGGCTTGGAACAGCTTTCCCACACAGCCTGTGCAGGGACCAACCCAGCCGACACCATGGAGGTCTTGGACTTGGAGCCCCAGACTGTGAGGGAGTGAATTCCAGCTTTTTCAGCTGCCCAGGTCGTGGTACTTGTTATGGTCACCCTAGGAAGCTAATCCATGAGCTTGGCGATGAGTTTGCTGCTTCTGACTTCTGAGGATGATTTACAACTCCATTCCATTCTCTCTGGATCTCTTAGATGGCCGAGTCCTTTTTTTCTGGAAGGTTCTCTTTCTTGGCTTCCTTCTGCCTCTCTCATCCCTCCTCTGACCTTTTAGGCCCCCCTCCTCTTCCTCACACAGAAGGAGCTCAGATTACATGGCCTATAATCGGTATTTGAGCTCTCCACTGTCCCTTCCTTCTGAAATGAAGTGCTAACTGGGTTCCCTCCATGCTCTCCTGCCCCTGCTGACCACCTGCTTAGCCTTCTGGGCCAGGGTCTCGTCTCCCCACCTGTAGGTGCTGGGGGACCCAGGGCTCCATCCTTAGGCTCTCTTCTGTGCACACCCATCAGGCTCTCATCTGGTTTCATGGCTTCAAACAGCACCGTGGGCTTCACCTCTCCCAACGCCCAGTCTCCTACTCGTCTGTCCCTTGGGCTGCAGACCTACATTCAACTGCCTGCCCAGCATCCCCCTCCAAAGTGCAATGAGTTCTTCAAGCTCAGATGGCCCAGACTCAACCCTTGTTCTCACCTTGTCCCCCCAACCTCCTCCTCCTCCTCTTGCATTTCCCCATTTCAGAATATGGGAACTCTTCTAGTCGCCCCAGGGGCAAAAATCTAGAATCCTGCTCGTGTGTTCTCCTCTTTCATATCTCTGTTCAATCCATCCACCACCCCGGCAGTCTGACCACCTCTCACTGCTTGCGCTGGTCCCAGCCACCACCATCTCTCCATGCCTTCCTACAAGGAACTGGATCCTTGCTGCCCCCTCTGCTCCTATTCCCACTACACTCCTCACAGCAGCCAGAGTGAACCTTTTAAAACAGAAGCCATATCGTGCCCTTTCTCTGCTCCAAAGTCTGCCAACTGTCTCACTCAAAGTGAAACCAGTGTCCCCATAATTAACTTATGTCCCTGCTTACGGGCCTCGTTCATATGCAATTAATAATGCACCCCCTTTCATTCTTAAGTGTCCTGGTTTGCACATTAAATGACGTGGTCTCTCCACTTGCAATGGCCTTTGTAACACTCCCCTGCCACCTCTCTGGCTGGACCTCCACCACCTTCCTCCTGCTCACTGACCCAGCTACTCCTCCGTCTACCTGGATTCTCCCTCCTCAGAGACATGCTCATCCGCAGAGATAACACACGCTGAAATGTCATCGTATCAGAGGTCTTCCCTGACTATCTTGCATAAATTAAAATTTTCGGCCAAGTAAAATATGTGTCCCCCTATCTCACAGCCGAAGGCCTTGCTGAGGTAGGTATATCTGGGGTGGAGAAGAACGGGGATGTTTTTGGATAATTACTTTGGTTTCTCTTTGCAGTTTGGAAAACCCTTTAATGGATGCGGGGATCTTCTCTACTTAAATTTTAACACAACAATCTCTGCAAAATGATTATGTTAAACACGCTGCCTCTGTGCATAAGTACTGAAATCACAGCTTTCCCTCAATTATACTTTGAATCTTGATTCCAAAGACATTTGATTATCTCTGACATTTCATCGTTTTGCTGATTTGCCAAGTTAACGCGCAGCTTGCGCTGCGAGGTCGTTCCCGGACGCCCCACCCCCACCCCAACTTCCATTTGTCCTCCAAGGGCTGCAACAGGCAAGGCCAAAGCAGGCCAGCACCCGACCACCTAATGGAGCAGGCGAGGCAGAAAATGGAACTCGGCACATGGCTGCATGAAAGATCCCCTGGACCATGCGTGGCACGGCTCCCTCATCTCACCAAGTCTACAGAACAGGACGGAAAAGGAGAAGCAAGAAAGGGGAAAACGGTCTGAGAACACAAAGCCTGAGAAGCGGATATGGAGCTTGAAATGACTGGATTCATCAGATATTTCAGAGTCTTAGCATTGAGTCACTGGCCCACCAGATGCCGGCACAACCCATGGGGGTCACATTTATTTTAAAGCAAGAATTCAGCTTTTTGGAACAAAATTAAATTTGTATTAAAGTAAGCCCAATTTCCAAAAGATAGGCTTTATTTGAGGTGATTCATTGAATCCTTTCCCTAAGTATATTTAGAGAGATTTGAATCTGAACACTGGATGTAGAATATATTATATATTAAACTCTAGAGACTGTTTAATATTTTTCAAAAATTAATGACATTTCCATATCACTCAGTCTGGAGTGCTCCTGGAATAGTACAAAAGAAGGAAGCCGAGGAGCCACAGGTCCCTGTCCCTGCCAGAGAATGAATCTTCTAGGGGATGATATGTTCTAGTTGTTCCAGGGTTGGACAACTGTGGTGGTCTTTCCTTCCAGCTGCTTCTGTCAGTCCTGTTCTTGACTCCACATTGCACGATCAGAGTTATTTAGGGTAAAGGCCTCCAACCTCTTAGCTCCTAAGCGAGATCTGCACCCATCACACCTGCTGTCCCCTAACTGAGCTTCTGTGTGGGTTTCACAGGTGGGAAGGGATCCCACTGTGTGGTCTTAATCTGTTCTCACTTGGTTCTCCCGCACCCCCACCCAAATCCTTGGTCCATGATCCCGCTTCCAAACCCTGTCTTGGCCCTACAGATACGGCGTTTGTTCTGAGCTTCTCTTAGCCCAAGAGAGAAGCTCCATCCTGAGGCACATGGAACCCAAGCTGCCATTCTGCCTGGAGGCCAGTGGCCCCTCCTGCCCACTCTCCATCTCCACAGGGGGAAGTGGGAAGTATCCCTTATTTTATTTTGTACAAAGAATGTTTGCCTGGTTATCTGGGTGGCTCAGGCAATGGTGTTGCCATTTCCTTATTGTGCCTGAAATTTGTTTCTTACCAGGGCTCCACAGTCTGGAGGCAGGGGCCAGAACTGGGGAAGAGAAACTGCCTTTTAGATGCCAAGGTGCCGACCTGGCTTGTCTAAATCTGCCGTGCACTTGACCCAACCCAGTGCAGGTCACCTGAGTTCACACTTCACGGGCATCTCCTGCTAACTACACCAACCTGTTCGGGAAAATCAGAGGTGATTGTCCGGGGGAGGCAGGGTAATGGTGGTACACTGGGAAAAGCCCCCTGGTCACTTCCCAAAAGAAGAGAATTCACACCCAAGCACACCATGCGGCTCTGTCTTCCCGCACCAGGAAATGGAAAAAGCTCTTTTGTCAGCCCGGAGCCAAGTGTGTTGAGAAAATGTGATCAATGAGTTATTGTCTCAGCTCCCATTCCAGGACATTTGGGTGGTTCCACGGGATGTGTACTGACAGATCTTATAAATATTCTTTTAAAAATTTCCTCATTCTAAATTTTATCAGTGAGATTACTCCAGGGCATGGGGCGTGCTCCCCTCCTGGATGTATGTTTTTTCTCTGGTAGATCTCCTGAGACCTGCTGCTGACAGAAAATCCTGGGTGAAGAGCTGAGAAAGGAGACCCGAGCCTGACTTGGTTGCTTCTCCTGCGGTGGGGGGGGGGCGGGGGGGGGTGCCCGGCTTCTCTGGCGATCCGCTCACCTGTTGCACCAATAGGTTAGCTCTCTCCTTCCTCTGATGCCTCCATCATATTGTAAAATGGAAGCCAGATGTGAATTTGAGTTTCTTTGGCTGCTAGTAAGGTTGACACTTTGTTATGTACCCCGTGCATATCTGTGTCTCCTGGTTTCTTGGGTCCACTCTTGTAGCAGAACTTCTAACATCTCATATGCTTGTTGCACGAACATTTACAACGCATTTTCACACATGCCTTTTGCAAAATAGTTTCTCATTTCATCCTTACAGAAGTTCTGCGAGATGAGCATTTCTCTCCATTTTGCAAAGGTGGACATTTGGAAACTCAGGAGTTTAAGCAACTTATCCTAAGGCAAATGGTTCCTTATGTGAAGAGCCTGGATTCTGGCTTAGACTTCTACCTGGATGCCCAGGGCGCCCCCGCTCATCACAGCCACTTGCTGTGTTTGCATGAGCCCTTAGACCATGGATTCCCAATACTTTTGCTGTCATGTGTGCTCTAAACACCTTCCACAATGTTTGCCCCAACAATTCTACTGTTATGACTCCTCACAGAAATGAAAGCAGAGGTACTCTGTGATGTGCTGTTTGTACTAGCAAAAACTGTAAATAATAAAAACTGTAATAAAATCCCGCAAATAATCGCCCACTGGGGAATGGTTCTACAATTATGGTAAAGCCTCGCGGTGGGACTCAGCTTCTGGACCTGACTTCATCTCTTCTTCTTTACCTGTTCACTGCGGGCACTTCGTAAGCACTCGTACGGATGAATAAATTCAGCTCTCACAAAGACATAACTGCTCTATACGAATAGCGGGGATGTTAATAGTAGAATATCAAGGAGAAAGAACAGGCTGGGAAGTGATGTGCGTTATAGAGGGAAGAGGGAGGAAGAGAGCCTCATGGGTGTGTATTTCTGTCTACAGGTGCGTGGAGACCAGTGAACAGTGACACAGTGTGGTGCAGCTGGGGTCACGCACAGCTATGTGGATGGACAGAGGAAGGCCAACAAGCTCTTCCCTGTACGTTTTAGTATTGTTCTCCTTGCTATAGCATATGGGAATTATGTTGATAATTAAATAAAACGATAAGCTAAAATAAATTACAATAAAAACAAATGTCATATTTGGTTGGTTTCCTTTTATGTCTTATTTTAGAGTTTGACTATTATACAGACTTTGTAAATTTTACAGTAGAATCAGTCCAATTTTCTTTGACAATATTTTTGTTTCTTTAAGTTAGAAAATTGTGACCTGTCTCTAGGAGGGCTAAATTCTCCATTCTGCTTTCTACTCCTTGTTGACCTTAATAATTAAACCGATCTAGTTATTGCAACTATGTTGTTTGTATTCTTATGACTTTTTTTACTTAATTTATCATACACTTTATTTCCATCTGTTTGTCAGTGCCTGGGCTCTCTACTTGGCTCCATTGATCTATGTTTTTATGCTTTCATATCAGTATAATGCATTTACCTTATTTTTCTTTATAATATACTTGAAAACACAATGCCATTTTTCCTTCCTGTTGTTCTTCTCTTCTTGTTTTAATCCTAATGGCTTTAATAATTATGTTTTCAAGTTCAATAAATAATCCTGTTGAGATTTTAATTGGAATAGCACTCTCTCTATAAATTACCTAGAGCAGATGTGTCCTCTTTCCATTTAACCAGGAACGTGGCCTATCTGGCCATTTATTCAAGTCCTTTTAACATTTGTGGACTTCTTAAATTTTCACATATTTTTCTTTCATCTTTAGTCTATCATTGATTTAAAAATACATTTTGCCACTTCCTTTAAAATATTTATTCTCATTTCTTTCTCATATCATCCTACTGAAAACAATTTCTATTATGGCACAGATTATTATTAGGGGCAAAAGCCATCCACCCATATGGTCCTTTCCTTTCATGGGAAGGCCTACAGTGTTTCTTCATTAAGTGCAGAGCTTTCTTTTGTTTTAAAAAATACTGGATATTTCATTCATTCATTACTCATTCATTCACCAATTCAGAGCTTATTTATTGAGTATCTACTATGTGCTAGAGACTGAGCACTGGGAAAAAGCAGTAAACAGAAGATATAAAGGTCTTTGTTTTTATTCATCTTACACTTTATTATGCCAAGAATTAATCCTGGTCTTTCTGTTTTTAAATTTTAAAATAAGAAGTGGGTATTTGATGCTATGAAATGGTTTTTCTTGTGAACTGAGATGATCATATTGCTTTTATTAGTATACATAACATTGAATTTTCCTACCACTTAACTGTTTATGTTTGTGGGAATAAACACTTGAGGTCTGATTTCGAGCCCCTTGGAAATCTAAAAGTACTCTCTGAAATAACAACTGAGCCAGAGACAAAAGTCAAAATACAAACAGGTTGGAGATGGACAACAACAAGAAAATCACGATGTGTAATTTTTAAAAAATCCTATAGAATAAGTTTCCAGCACCATAATCGCATGCCTCTAACTTCCCTTCTCCCAGCCCCTGCTGGGACACGTCTGGGAGTGAGAATTCCTGGGGAGGGGGTCCTGCGGAATCCTCACAGCACCTGCTCTGGGGAGGGAGGTGTTCATGGGCTGATCTGGATGTCTGGGAGCAGCAGGTCGGGGCCAATGCCGCAGGACAGTGAGGCCAGGAGTGCAAAGGAAGCCGGTGCAGGGTCATGACCCGCCTGAGGGTTTTAAAGGATGTTTCTTCCTCTCTGTGGTGGATAGACTGTACGCGGTCCCTGTGTTCGTGCCACTGTGTGTTTCCTTCCTCTTGAGTGTGGGTGGGACTGGTGGCTGGCTTGTAACCAACAGAATACAGCAAGCATGGCGAGCAGATGTCACTTCTCTGATTGTTCTATGTGGTTCTAATTCCCACCTTGCTCCCAGACTCTCTCCCTTGCTGGCCTTGATGGGGCCCGCTGCCAGACTGGGAGGCCCACTTAGCCAGGAGCTGGGGGTGACTCCAGCCAACAGCCGGCAAGCACCAAGGCTCTTGGTGTGGCAGCCCACAAGGAACTGCGTGCTGCCTGCCGCCGCAGAGCTTGAAAACCAACGAGACTTTGTCTGCAGCCTTTTGGGACCCTGAACAGAGGATCCAGCTAAGTCCAGACTCCTGATCCACCGCAGTGGTGAGACTCTCAATGGGTTTCCGGCCTCTAAGTTTTAAGCCAGAGTGATACGTTAGCAGCAGTAGATAGTGAATACTGTCAGCATGCTGAAACAGATCTGGGGGGGCCGGGGGGGAGGGCTAGAATGAGTGCAGGGCTGTGTTAGGAGGCCACACAGTCTAGGTTGGGGCTGATGTGGCTCAGACCAGACCCAGTGGCAGCGAAGACAGAGGCCTGAGAAGTGGGTGGATTTGGGGCATATTCTGAAGCTAAAGCCAATGGCATTTCTGATGGACTAGAAGTTGGGCTGAGAGGAGAGGTGTCAGGGTTGTGGCTAAGAGACTGGCAGGGTGGGTTCTCCATCTGCTGGGATGGGAAAGGCTGTGTGTGGGCAGCTCGGAGGGAATGAGGGTTTGGACATGTGGAGCCTAGGAGGTCCCCCGGACATCTGAGTGATTCCGAGTGGACCGCCAGATCTCCACGTCTCTCGAGCCTGGATGGGATGGAAAGCCATGTGCCCGGATGAGACGGCCAGGGAGACAGAGAAGGGCCGGGAACGCAGGCCTGGGCCCTGGGCCTCTGGTTGTCGGAGGTGGGATAGAACAGCATGTTTGGGTAGCTTTTTTTTGTTTTTTTCAAGATTTTATTTATTCATTTGAGAGAGAGAGTGAGCGAGAGAGAGAGCACAAGCGGGGGAGAGTGGAAGAGGCAGAGGGAGAAGCAGGTTCCCTGCTGAGCAGGGAGCCCGATGTGGGGCTTGATCCCAGAATCCTGGGATCATGACCCAAGCCGAAGGCATACGCTTAACTGACTGAGCCACTCAGGAGCCCCTGTTTGGGTAGCTTCTAACAGCTCTTCTGGTCCAGGGCTTTTCCCCTCTCTTTTCAGATGATTGCACTGCCATCTGCATGATGTAACCAAAGTCAGCCTCAAAATAGGGCATTTGTTGGACAAAGCTGATGATTTCGTGGAACCAGGGAAGACTATTCAAGTCAGATGTCCTTTCCAGCTGAAAAGGACGATGTCCTCGGCCCCCAGCCAACAGGTCCATTCCCTACGTCAGCTGCTGCTAATCTAGCTAATCTGCTAATATTGCCTGTACCCTGAATGTCTTCAACGTGACGGCCTACGGTCATTGAAAATGCAGCGTAATTTCTGGATAACCTGACCTAGTCAATGTATTGAAAGGAATTGCAAAGAACCTTCCATAGTAGTGTATTCATTATTAACACTTATGTGCTCAGAACTCGATGCCATCGTCCTATGTACTGCTTCCAACTGTCCTACAAGGTAGGTACTCCTATTGTTGTCAGTGGAATTCAGAGAAAACCAAAGCTTGGCAGGTTTCAGTGACTTGCCCACGCAGACCCTAACCTGGAGCAGCTCCAGAACCTTCGGGACCCACGCGGACTGAGCCGATGGTGATGGGAAGCAACGGTTGGTCGAGGTTCCAGTAATAAAAATGCAAAATAAAGCTCTAGACACAATAAAGAAGCATCTGATGGCTAGATGCATCGTGAAGATAGTCGTTTCCTGGAAATGAAGAAAGCTGGGCTGTTGCGCTAGTTAGCTGTGTGGCCAAGCAAAGCGCTCTGTCATGGGGTTTTGGGGGGGGTACCTATTTCGCTTTCCTCTGCCACATGGTGTAGTTGAGCTAGGTTTATGCCTTCAGTTTGTTAAAAATAAGTATGGTGTTCCTATTAGACCATTTCTAAAGTTCCTTTCAGCTCTAGAACCTATGATTTATATGTGACAGAAGTTGGTGGGGAAAGGCAATGTTAGTTTCTTACAGAATCTACTCCATGATTAATGTTACTTTCTTATAAAAATATATTTGACATAGCCATCTGACTGGATACGCTTTTATTGAGGAAGCTTGAGGAGAAAAACACCCGTGCCTTATTATATCTTTCAGTTAGCGAGCATGAGGTACAGAACGCTTGGTAAAGTGAGGGCCTATTAAAAATTTATGCGTATTGTCAAAAAGTCTTGCACAAACGTGAAAATGACCAGCTCTAGAGTTTGCAGTGATTTAGAAAGCAGAACTACTAAAATGATAAATATTTCCCTTGAGGTCTGACACTGTGCTTCAATGGGTCCCACCATTTCAGACTCCCAGGACAGAGATTTATCTGTGTTTCATCAAGTATGAAAAATATATGGATGGAGGGGCTTCCGGCCGATCCCCACCCCCACTCGTCCAGCCACCTCCATTAATGTCAGCAGGCTCATAAATTTCCCCCGTGTTCTAAAGAAAGCAGCCTGTGCCACCGCACAGAAGCCTCCAGAAGTGTCACTTGCTGCCTATAAATTTACTTACACTCAATAAAGGCAATTGGCTGCACATGGACTTAATTACCATGGCCCTCCTTGGGAAACTGAGGGGCTCACCATTTCTCAAAGGAGAGGAGGAAAAAGTAGTGTGCAAAGCAAGGCGGTCTCATAGTGGCACATTGCAGAATCTGATTTATTCATTGATGTTTCTACTTATTAGTGGGATATTATAAGCGGTTATCACTCCAGATGGAAGATTCCTTCTTGATTCGGAAGTAATAATTTTGCTCATGCTTCAGTCCTGTGGGAACCTCCCTGCCTTACCCTCTGCCCATTCTTATTTTATTAAAAGAAACAATATGTTAGTGATCATGTAATTTACTATTTTGATTTTGGTTACTCTTCAGTTGAGAAAATGACACACACAGCTTACTTTCACCTTTCTGTCTTAAATATTTATTTGTAAAGAAAAATGGATACCTAGGCAAGAGCAAATCACTCTAAGAAGGAATGCAGAAACTTTCCATTCAAATAGGCTGTGGTCAGTTTCTGTCCACACACTCCTACTTCAAAACCCCAGCGTTGTTCACCCGTCAACCCTTCCTCATTTAAGGAGTAAGGCATTCATTCCCTTGTCTATCTCAAGACTCCAGGGAGCCTTGGAAGGTAGTCATAAGAGCAAAAGTGTAAGTTAGCAAAAGTGTAAGTAAGTCAGATGTGTTATGTTTTCAACTCTTTTCTTAGGTGCCACTTTTAAAAATAATCATTTATAGACAGCCACAGAACAAATTACAGAAAAGGGCAGCTTTAGGGCATAAAGCTTAATTCTGAAGATTCTCTGACCTTACTTGGTTAAGTGGCAAATACAGATTTGTGAAGAACAAAGTCAGGATAACTTCTGTCCGAAGCAACTCATACATGTTGCCATATGTCACCATAGGACACAGAAATTAAGAGCTAGCTAAAACAAACCAAAGGGTCCTATCCAAAGAACACTCAGTCTGTCCTTGGTCATGGTGTATTAAGCACTAGAAAGTGGACGGCTCCAAAGTCATCTGGTTTTCCCAGTTAGTGACCTCAGTCAATAGATTCCTGGGATTTCACATTCCCAGGATAATATTGGTTTGAATTTTTTCAGTAGTGCTCTGCCACTCCTTCGGGTGATTCCTTACACAGTCCCCTTCCCTAGACATGGTGCAAGCATGGCAGTAACTTTGGCCCAGGGCTACTCAAAGTTTACAGTCCCAGGAACAGGGGCATCAGCATGACTCTGGAGCTTGTTAGAAACTCAAAGTATACATCAAAAATGCAGGCAACAAAAGCAAAACTAGACAAGTGGGATGACATTAAACAAAAAAGCTTTTGTACAGCAAAGGAAACAACAAAATGAACAGGCAACCTATAAAATGGGAGAAAATGTTTGCGAGCCATATATCCAACAAAGGGTTAACATCTAAACTATATGAAGAACTCCTAAAACTCAATATAAAAAAAAAAAAAGTAACCTGATTAAAAAATGGGCAAAGGAACTGAATAGACATTTCTCAAACAAAGACATACAAAGGGCCAATAGGTATATGAAAAGATTCCCAACATCACTCATCATCGGGCAAATGCAAATCAAAACCACAATGAGCTATCACCTCACACCTGTCAGCATGCCTAGTATCAGAGATGAAAAATAATGAGAAAAGGGAACCCCTGTGTGCTGTTGGTGGGAATGTAAATTGGTGCAGCCATTATGAAAACACTTTCTCACTTTTGGGTATATTCCCAAAGGAAATGAACTGAGGACCTCAGAGTTGGAGGCACACTGAAATAATAGAAAAAATATATATATTGGTCTCTGCCCTTGGTTCCTGGCACAGACTCCTAAAACCCTTGTCATTTCCTAAGTGATCAGAGCACTAGGAGCATCCTTTGTTCTAGCAATTGTCCTTTGACCCCACTTGCTCACACAGAGGCTCATAAATCCCTGGGTGATAGGAGTGTCTTTTGTTCCCCTGAAATGATGTCTGGTGGGCGGCTAAATGGGGGCTCGCCCCGAGAAAGACGGAGCCATGCGAAGCTTGAAACTTTCAGTCCCACTCTTTTCCCCAGAAAGCAGAGAAGGGATGGAAACTGAGTTAATGATCAATCATGCCTACATATGATGAAGCCTCCATAAGCATCCCCAAATCACGGGGTTTGGAGATATTCCAGGTTGGTGAACACGCACCAGGGGCGGGGGGCGCCGGGAGGGTGGTGCCCCCTCCCCCACACCTGGCCCTCCGCATCGCTTCTATCTGGGTGTTCCTCTGTCTCCTTTCATAATAGACATAATAGACACCTGTTTCCCTGAGTTCTGTGAGCCGTTTTAGCAAATTACAGAACCCAAGGGGAGAGTCGTGGGTACCCCAATTTTTAGCTGATCAGTCGGAAGTACAGGGGACAGCCCGAGACTCATGACTGACATCCGCAGCAGGAGCAGTCTTGTAGGACCCGACCCTCTGTCTTTGGGGTCCAGCGCGGTCTCTGGGTCGCATCCGAGCTGTGCTGAATTATGGGGCACCGGGCTGGTGGTGAGGAAAAGTGCCCGATGTGTGGAAAATGCACACAGCTGATATCACAGGTGAAGTGAACTATTGTGAGTGTTGAATGGTGGTTGTCGGGGGAGGGGGGTAGGGAGGAACGAGGTGGCTATCAGTCAAAGGGTGCAAAGTTTGGTTGTACCGACGACCGCCTCCTAGAGATCTAGTTGTATGCTTAAGGTCAACAATGCCACATTGTATACTTAAACATTTGCTAAGAGGGTAGGCCCTATCTTAAGTGTTTTTATCACACACACACAAAGTAATAAAGTAAAAAGAGTGGGAGGTGATTAAAACTTAAAAAAAAAAATGCAGACTCTCAGTTCTCACCCAAGACCTTCTGGGCATGGGGCCCAGCAACCTGTGTTCTAAGAGGCTTTCCAGCTAATTCTGACGCAGGTTCTGGTATGAGAGGCACTGCAGTCTGGCCCAATATTAATGACAATATTTAGTTGGACCTTTGGGTATTCACTACCCATGAGCTCAGCTCGACTCATGTATTCCGTCTGCTGAATCCCAGGCCCTGTGCTTGGTCGGGAAAGGACCAGAGGAAGACATCACTATCCCGCCCCCCCCCAAAAGCTTGTGGTCTAGCAGGACAGACACAGAAGCACGGCAGACTGGAGGGCACAGTGGGAGCTGGGGGTAGAAGCCGGAGTGGTCCCCGGCCCATGGAAAGGGCGTATGTCCGCTGCCTTCACGAAAGAGCCTCAGGGCCTGTCTTTCAACATGACTTGGCACCTGGATAGACCGCGAGAGGCCCCGGCGGCTGGGTGCTCTTAATTTGATTTAGCGTGACGGCTGGTACAATACATGTGATTTCACGCGGCGGGTGCACCTGTCCCTGAGGCCTTGGTGGGTAATGCCGGGCACTTAATTTCTCATCCCACCTCTTCTTATGTCCCGTGTTCAACCTGATATATTTTCCACCAGAACAGATGGCAGAAAAGTTATTCGCCCCTGGTTTGAGTAACATACACATCTCCATGCTCACATCTCCTCTCCAGACCACAGCTGCCCTCGAGGATTGACTAACGGTAGATTCAAAATAAAGAGCCCCTCACTCACCTCACTGTGTGTGACCAACCCTTTCCCTGTCCTCCAGAAACTCCTTTTTCCATTCTGAAAGTTATTCCTGCTCCAGGCAGAAAACTCCGTGGAGGGGTATAAAGGAAAGAACCAGCTGTGGGCCCTACTACCCAGACGATATCTGCCAGGTACATTCTAGTGATTTCTTTTTGATGTCTTGAAAAGTCCTCAGAGGCCCCAATTCTGAACCCTGCCCTGAAACCAGTTCTATTTTATAAGACGTTCACGTTTCTACAAGTCTTCACGCAGCCGGGTTTCAGTTCTGCCAGTAAATACCTAGGTTTTAGCCAACTTCTCGCTTCTCAGAGCCCACTCTGAAATCTATAAAATAACTGGGGCACGCCAGGTCTCCGGAATCCCACGGTGCCTCTCTCTCCTTCTCCCTACATAGAACCATCACCATGCTCATTGTGCAGATGTTTAGGAGGAGGGGAAAGAGAAGGAATCAGAGGGAAGGAAAGCCCTGGGTTTCCAGGTGGTATCTAATGAGCCCCATGGCCTCAGATAACCGTCATCTTTTCCTGCAAGATGACATTACACACGGGACAAGGTTTCTGCTTTTGGAATGCTCAGAGCAAGGAGACACGCTGGGTGGTGTGGGAGCATCGTGGCTTTTGGAATCCAGAGACCTGAGTATGAATTCCAGCCCTGCCTCTCATGAGCCCCAGGCCCCGGGAGAGCCACTGGTTCAGACTTCCTAAGCTCTGGGATCCCAGGAGAGCGCCCGCGGGAAGCTCCTGGTGCAGTTTCTCTTGTAGGAGAGCAGAGAGCCACAGAGGCTGAGACGAACGGACCCGCTTCTGAAGAAGTGAGTCGTGGTGGAAGCTGGTGTGGGCCCGAGGGCTCAGGACATCCAGGCGGGGACAACTGGAGGACAGAGTGGGGTGAAACCCGGACAGCCCCCCACTCTCCCACACCAACGGGGAGCTGGCATTCTCCCTCCATCCAAACCACTCACCCTCAGCAGATTTCTGCTCATGTCCCTAATCTAGTTGTCCCCGGGGCTCTGCTGGGCAGTGAGTATAGTCACCCCAGTTCTAGAATCCCCTCCAGTGTGAGTTCCTGGAGCCCAGATTGGCATAACCGGGGGGGGAGGGAGCAAGAGAAGAGTCTCCCTGGGTCCAAACCTTAAAGTGACAAAGCTTAACTCACAGAACGGTGCACTAAAGGGCGAATTTTACTGCATTTCAACGATATCTTAATTTTAAAAATGAAACAAGCAAACAAACAAAGCCCCTCCTAAACAAAGCATTCCAATACCTCTTCTAGAAAGAATGCACACTTGCTGGTGATCTGTAGACATGTCACTGCTCCGCCCTGGTGATCTGAAGCACATTCCATGCTGTCTAATTTTTGTTTGCCTGCCCTGTTATTATCCCCTCAGCTTTGTCCCCACCCCCAGCCCTGGCAGCCCTACCTCTCCCTGATCTGCCACCAGCCAGTTTCTCTTTCTGGAGATTCCCAATGCTGCGTTTTGAAAAGATGCTTACAGCTGGGATTATCAAGGCCCCACAGCCAGGAATGAAAACTGCAAATTTTGTGTCTGGAAAATGATGGCTTTCCTCTATGCTTGAAATAATTATGGATGGTGTAACACGCACCACTCATTGCTCCGAGGGTTTTATATGAATTAATCGATGTTGTCCTACCTCTGAGTTAGATGCTATTAATAGCCTCATTTTAGGGGATGCCTGGGTGGCTCAGTCGTTAAGCGTCCGCCTTCGGCTCAGGTCATGATCCCGGGGTCCTGGGATTGAGCCCCGCATCAGGCTCCCTGCTCAGCGGGAAGCCTGCTTCTCCCTCTCCTACTCCCTCTGCTTGTGTTCCCTCTCTCACTGTCTCTCTCTGTCAAATAAATAAATAAAATCTTAAAAAAAAAATCCTCATTTTAAGATGAGGAAATGGGAGGCCCAGAGAGGTTAAGTAACTGGCTCAAGGTCACACAGCCTGTAAGGCCTAGAGCTGGGATTTGAACCCATGTTGCCTGGTTCTATAAACTCTACTCCCGTGTATATGTGTGACTTATAATGTACGTGTTCATCATGAATAAGATCACATAATAAGATTAGAGACAGTGGCTCTGTCTACTACATTCCCAGCCAGGCCCACCCTGCTGAGGACCAAGGTCGCCCCAAGCCCCCAGAGCCTTTCTTCTTGACCAACCCTTCTGAATGACAGTGTGTTGACTTGAAAAATGGAATAAGGCTACCTAATGCACATCTCTTCAAGATTCCTTAAGAGGACATGGGTTAAAAGGAGTCTGTTAAAATCCGAGAAGTGCCATGGGGCCGCTCCTAGAGCTATCCCTCCATCTGGGGCTGTTACTCTCTGGACTAAAGTTTGAGCGGCAAGTCCGGCATAGTTTCCACACACTGAGTAACAAAACGTAGGTGGGGAGGAAGTGCCAACGCTCCATAACAGGACAATTGGCAAGACCCGAAGGCCTGGGGTCAGCCCTGGTTTTTAGGTGGCTGATGCCCCATGCGGGCAGTGAGGCAGAGAGCCGCATCTTTGGTGACAGGAGCCCACAGTCCCCCTCAAGGGCTGGCTGTGGGCAGGCAGCCTCCCCAGGCTTCAGGGTTCTCACAACCCTCGTCCACGAGGACACTTCCAAGACCCCTTGATGATACTTTAAAATAAAGCTTATTGATAGATTTTGAAATGTGAGTCACAGTTTATGACAGGTCCCAAGCCAAGAGACATATCAACTGTAGCAAGATATTTTCTGAAGACAAGTGTCTCCATGATAGCGCTGTCCAACATGGTAGCCACTCGTGACATGTGGCTATCTCAACTTAAATCCAAATGAATTAGAATAAAATAAAGTTAAAAATTCAGATCCTCCCTAATCACCTTGGAGGTGCTCAATAGCCACACGGGGCTTGGGCTACGCCCCTGGACAGTGCAGACAGGCTAACGGGACAGCACGGGTCTAGGGTAAAGCATTGTTCTTACAGCAAACCTGTGTAGTTCTGTCCTTCATCCTGAACGCTACCATAGGATGAAAAGGAGAAGAGTGCTTATCTCAGAGCTATTGAGGATTGTGGTTAGCCGAATAAAGGCCCCCAAAGATACTGGGTCCCCATCCCTGGAGCCTGTAAATGTTATCTTATATGGAGATAAGGTCTTTGTAAATGTGGGTCAGTTAAGGATCTTGAGGCAGGGAGATTATCCTGGATTATCTGGGTGGGCCCTAAATGCAATCATAGGTGTCCTCTGGAGAGAGGAGCACAGGGAGATTAGGGACATGCCGAAGAGGAGGAGGCCGTGTGGCCACACGGCAGAGACTGAAGGGATGCAGCCATCAGCCAAGGGACGCCGGCTGCCTCCAGAAGCTGCGGAGAAGTCTGCGAGAAGCAGACTCTCCTTAAGAGCTTCTGGGGGGGTGGGGTAGGGTGGGGGGAGGGCACAGCCTTGACGACACCTTTGATTTCACACTTCCAACTTCCAAAACTGGGAGAAAATACATTTCTATTGGTTTAAGCCACCAAGTTTGTGGTAATTTGTTCTAGCAGCAATAGCAAATTAATGCACAGGTTAAATTAACGTGTAAAGGCACTTGGAATTCCTGGCACTGAATAAAAACACTCAATAAGTCTTAGTCTCTGTTATTATTATTATTTTAGATTAATACGCACACAATACATCCAGTCAGCAAATGGTTCTAATTACAACGGAGGCCAGTGGTGAGCTAAGGTAATGAGCGCCCACATTTGAGCGGGGTTCCGGGGGACCGAAGGTTGGGTAGAGGGAGCTGGTGCTTCCTTGATGAACAACGGAAGCACCCACCAACTGAAATCATGTTTCCAAGATTGCAATATTTGACAAAAACAGCTATTCCGAATAGTTCAGCCTCTACAAAGGGCCCAATAAACACAACCGCCTCACTATCCAGAAGATTCTCGACACCTGGAGCCTAAGTGTGAAGCCAAGGGAAACACACCACGAGAGGGAGTGTCAAGGTGAATGGAGTGGAGAGCCTGGAGCCTCCCGGGAGGAAAGGAGCCGGAAGAGTAACTACAGGGACAGGGAGAGAGTATCAGCCACATTTTTACCATGACTGCATGTTCAAGAAAATCCAAGAGAATCAACTAAAGACTACTAGAAATAACCTGAGAGTTCACTTAGCTGATGGTGCAAATATATATATAAAATATAAAATTAAAAATATATATAAAATATACAACTCACAGCCTGGAGAACACAGTAATATTGTAATAACGTTGGGTGGGGACAGATGGGGACTACACTTGTGGTGAGTGCCACATAATATACAGACTTATTGAGTCACTCTGTTGCAAACCTGAAACTAATATGACATTTTATGTCAACTATACCTCAATAATAAAAAATATATATATAAGTAAGTAAAATATACAACTAAAATATATATAAGTAAGTAAAATATACAACTAATAATAATAGAAAATGATATTTGGAGAAAATCTCATTTAAAGTAGGACAATACCTATAAAATTCATAACCTCAGTGAGAAACTTCTGGGGCCCAGGTGTTTCATCTGCACCGTCTCATTAGCCACCCACAACAACCACAGGCGGAGGTGTGGGCCAGGTGGCCAGGGTGGGGCTCAGAGGCACCCAGGGCACGGAAAGTGGGCAATGGGTTCTTAATGGCTGTGTGATTTCTCTCCTTCTGTGTCTTTCTTCCTCTCTCTTTCTAGCTTTCTTAGAGGCCAGCTAAAAAAAATCAAAGGCAAATGATAACTGAGAAGTCATTATTGTAATAATGTATCCAAAACAGCTTTAGTATCAGTAACATAGACAACTCCAATTTAGAAATCACTTAAAAAGATGACATCACAGAGCGAAACATTCAGGACAGTGAGGTTCACAGAAGAGATACTACTGACAAAACCCAAAAGAGTTTCACACTCCCCACAACCTCCCCCCGCCTCATTAATAAGACGGGTGCAAATGGAAAGATTACCAAGAACATTTTTCTTTTATCAATTTGACAAAAGATTAAAAAGATAGTAATCAATTCATTCACTAGTAACACCCATGCCGTAGAACGCTAAGCAATCATTAAAAACATCTTCTGGAAGATATTTTAAGGCCATGGGAAAACCCAATGTTAACTTCTAAAAAATTAAAAAAAGATTCATAAAACTGAAATGAAATACACATGTGAGAGAAAAAAGACAGAAGGAAATTTACCAAGAACTTTTACAGTAGCGACCTTGGCATGCCGAGATCAGGAATGATTTTAATTTTCCTCCTTTTTTTTTTTTTGCGAGAGAGAGAATGAGAGACAGAGAGCATGAGAGGGAGGAGGGTCAGAGGGAGAAGCAGACTCCCCGCCGAGCAGGGAGCCCGATGTGGGACTCGATCCCAGGACTCCAGGATCATGACCCGAGCCGAAGGCACTCGCTTAACCAACTGAGCCACCCACGCGCCCCAGCTCTCTACACTCTTCCCTGTCTTGTGCATTTTCTACAGGAGCATGTGCTACTTTTAACATTGGCAAAACAGGATTCCTTTAAAGTAATTTAAAAATTGACTTAAAAAACAAATCCGAGTATAATTTGGCAGCTATAAGTATTGATTAAATGAGCTCAGCATACCTATTTTAAATTGCGGAAGCATACATTAATTGTTACTTCTGGTAACTTTTCCAAGTTGTCATTGTGTGTCCTATTGGAATTTAGCCCGAGGACTGATCATGTTTCATGTTTCAAAAGACAATATTTGCTTTTTATTTGTCTTTGATTTAAAAAAGCAAGGAAAAGGATTTTTATCAAAGTCCATCAGATACATGTAATCCAATTAAGAAAATAAATTTTCCCTTGACCTTACATTATTTAAAAAAAAGAGGAATCCTTCTGTTTTTGCAAATGATGCCCAGCACACCCGTGGGAGCTGCTTTTTTTTTATTATGTTATGTTAATCACCATACAGTACATCATTAGTTTTTGATGTAGTGTTCCATGATTCATTGTTTGCATATAACACCCAGTGCTCCATGCAGAACATGCCCTCTTTAATACCCATCACCAGGCTAACCCATCCCCCCACCCCCCTTCCCTCTAAAACCCTCAGTTTGTTTTTCAGAGTCCATCGTCTCTCATGGTTTGTCTCCCCCTCTGATTTCCCCCCCTTCATTCTTACCCTCCTGCTATCTTCTTCTTCTTCTTCTTTTTTTTTTTTTTTAACATATAATGTATTATTTGTTTCAGGGATACAGGTCTGTGATTCAACAGTCTTGCACAATTCACAGTGCTCACCATAGCACATACCCTCCCCAATGTCTATCACCCAGCCACCCCATCCCTCCCACCCCCCACCACTCCAGCAACCCTCAGTTTGTTTCCTGAGATTAAGAATTCCTCATATCAGTGAGGTCATATGATATATGTCTTTCTCTGATTGACTTATTTCGCTCAGCATAATACCCTCCAGTTCCATCCACGTCATTGCAAATGGCAAGATTTCATTCTTTTTGATGGCTGCATAATATTCCTTTGTGTATATATACCACATCTTCTTTATCCATTCATCTGTCGATGGACATCTTGGCTCTTTCCACAGTTTGGCTATTGTGGACATTGCTGCTATAAACATCGGGGTGCACGTACCCCTTTGGATCCTTACATTTGTATCCTTGGGGTAAATACCCAGTAGTGCAATTGCTGGATCGTATGGTAGCTCTATTTTCAACTTTTTGAGGAATCTCCATACTGTTTTCCAGAGTGGCTGCACCAGCTTGCATTCCCACCAACAGTGTAGGAGGGTTCTCCTTTCTCCGCATCCCCGCCAACATCTGTCGTTTCCTGACTTGTTAATTTTAGCCATTCTGACTGGTGTGAGGTGGTATCTCATTGAGGATTTTGATTTGGATTTCCATGGGAGCTGCTTTAACTCGGCCTCCAAATGGTCAGGCCAGTGACATCAGGATGAAGTATTCTCAAGGGACTGGCTAGCGAGGGCTGGGTCTCCTGAGGAGCCCACAACCCCTGGCACAACGGAAGGGGCCCTTCCTAGGATGACACCAGGGCTCGCCAAGTTCTCCCGTGAACCTTCCAGAAGAGAACTCACATTTACCGCCAGCCTCATGTCTCCCAATTCTTTTATCAGAGGATGATTTCCAAGAGTATTATGCAGCCATTGCATTAACCTACTTTCTGAAAATTAGGGTTTTCAAATTTTAAATATTTATTTTGGATTATCCCAAATTGCTCTCTTTCTTTGCTTTCTAATATATTTTTCATGTCGCTTTTTATTGTAAAAATATTACTTGTTAAAAAACACATCCAATAGCACAGAATATAAAATAAAAAGTAACATTACCACACTAGACCTCAGACGTAGACATGCTAACAGTTTCCCGGGTTATCGTTCCAGAAATTTTCCATGCATATACAAACATATATTTAATAAGATAAATATGTATATGAATATAGGTGTGTATGTAGGTATATTTTATAGATTTCAGCTTATTCTGGGTTATAACTGTACACAGTTGCTTTCAACTTGGTTTTGTCACCTAGCTGTAAATTGGACTTTAAAATGTATAGCATCATTTCATTTATCGTAAACATATTTGTGGGAAACCTATTCTCCGCAGTCCTGAGAGAAGGGGAGAGAAGGTCCTGATAACTGAGGGTAGGGAACACAGGGCGTATCCTTCTCACTCTAAAAATGAATTTTATCATACATCTGTGTGATTTCATTGGAAGACTCCATTCTTTTGAAACTATGCCTTTCTACCTAAATGTCCACGATTGCACGAAATCACCCCAAGTATATTTCCTCTGGACACGACTGGGTAATTGGATAAGGGTGGAGTGCTGCGGGATCGTGGCTTGCACGATCCACTGCTTAATCGTGGAATTCATACACCTCCCTTCTCCATGCCAGGCTGGGCCGCTGGGCTTGTCGTGTGACTAGGGGAGGGGCACTCAGTGAGCAGGTGGCTACAGCACTGTAGAAACAGGAACTGGCCTGGCATACATGTCTAAGTGCCCTGCATTTCTTAGCAACCCCATGGATAGGTGTGAGTCTTGTCCTCATAGCACAGGGTGGGGGGGAACTGACCCACAGGGAAGCCACATGACCCGCCCACAGCTACACAGCAATCTCCAGCCTGTGTTCTTAATCATTATGTGAACTTCCAGGGGCAGGAATGGTGGGCACGGGGCCAGTCAGATCAAGCAGGAGACAGGGAGGAATTCTGGAGGGAGACTCCTTAGGGAGGGTTTCCTAAAGAGTCTCGACTTGAACAAGAAGTTAGTGAGGCAGAAGGTGGTGGGAGGAAGCGAGAGAAGGTGGGTGAGTGGGGACACAGCCTGAGTCCTTGAGCCTCACTCTCTAGGGGTCTTGATGAAGGAAGGGGTGAGTGCTGAGATCCCAGCTGAACTTCCAAAGTGGCTGAAGAGAATCTAGGAACATCTGGGTCATGCTTGTCTTCCTGCGTGTGCAGCTTGTTGGACGGGGATGGAGGGAGTCAGATGGTGGTGAGGAGGAGGGGACTTGGTGGATGAGGGTCTGAAGGAGCCTGCCCATGCCCTGAAGCTGTGCTCCTGGGGGATGTGGGGTTCCTGAGGGAACCGGCATCCCAGCGAAGGTGTGCTCAGAAACAAGAGACCAGGATTGCAGGTGCCCAGTGATTGGGGCATGTGATGGAAATCACAGGCTGCAGAAGGAAGCCTCCCAAGGACCAAGTGGGCTGGCCACTCTGCGTTGGACCACATAACTCCACTGAACGCCTGCAGGACCCGGCCAGGGCACGGTCAACAGTGTGCACCCAGACCTTGTTCACGCTTGGTCCAGCCCACAAGGATCGGTGTGAGGGTTTAACTTCCCTTTGTCATCAGATGTCATAAGGGGAAGAAGAGTGGTATAACATTCTTGATAGGCATTTGAATTGACTCCAAATATACTCAAAATAGACAGTTCATCTGAAAGAGCCTATTTCAAAACAGAAGACCCTGAGTTACCTGCAATGGGCAAAGCTAAGTTTTTCTTAGATTGTGAACAGGAGAGCGGGCAGTCCGAGGACAAGTTTAGTGAGGGGGAAGACTGGGTTTTGATATTTGGATAACAGAAAAACATGCTATTTTTAAGAGCTAAAAACACTGATATCTTTGCTGATATAATGCCATTACATTTTTTTTAAAAGATATTTTAAATTTATTTATTTGACAGAGAGAGAGAGAGCGAGAGAGGGAACACAAGCCGGGGGAGTGGGAGAGGGAGAAGCAGGCTTCCCGCGGAGCAGGGAGCCCGATGCGGGCCTCGATCCCAGGACCCCGGGATCATGACCTGAGCCGAAGGCAGACGCTTAACGACTGAGCCACCCAGGCGCCCAATGCCATTACATTTTTAACAGCTTTATTGATGTATAATTGATATATATATAGAGACACATAAAGTGTAGAGTTTGATAAGTTCTGACTCTATACCCAGGAAACCACCACCAGAATGGGGAGTGGAAGGAACGTGATGGAGAAGGGAGGATGTATGTGCACATATATGCCTCCCTCTCTGCTAATAGCTTTATTCACCTGTTTATGATCATTACTGGCACAGAATTAATACAATCTCTAACTTTTCACTTTAAATATCTTTTCACTGGAAGTGTCCTGTTTTGCTATAACATATCCTTGACAAATAAGATATCAGAAGAAAAGCTCACAAATTTAATGAATTATGAATTTTTAAATATCATCAGTATTTTAAAATTGTATTTGTATAATAAAGGACAGAACTCCTCAATCAAAAGCAATTAATTGCTCTATCAAACATTCATAAAGTTTGTTATAAAACTTAAGTGTTATTGAGGAAACAGTGTATTAGAATCCCATACAAAGTTACCACAAGAGGATTTATGATGGCTGAAATGTCTCTAAATCATTGTAAAAGTAACTGATACATATTTGATATCTATTGCTGCATTACATGTTACATCAGAACTTAGTGACAGAAACAACGAACGTTTATGTGGTCACTGTTTCTGTGGGGAGGGACCAGATGTGGCTGTGCTGGGGGCCCCTGCCTCAAGGTCTCCCAACAGGCTGCAAACCAAGCACCAGCCAGGGCTGTAGTCTCATCTGAAGGTTCCCCTGGGGGGACAATCCACATCCAGTGTCATCACATGGCTGTGACCAGAAGTTAGCTCTTCCCAGGCTGCTGGAGCGAGGCCCTCAGTTCCTTCCCTCATGGGCCTCTCCCCTGGACAGCTCACAACACGGCAGCTGACTTTTCTCTGAGCAGCGAGGCACAGAGCAAGAGAGACGGCAAGAGAGGCAGGCAAGAAGGCCGTGACCCCATCACTTCTGCCACTGTTTTTCCTTCAGAAGGGAAGTTTTAGGTCTAGATCACACTCAAGGGGAGGACATTACGAAGAACAAAAGGTGAGGTCACTGGAGGTCATCTCAGAGGTTGCTTGCCATGGGCATGAATATCGTTTAATGTCATTTGTTGAGATGAAGTTTGATTTTCTGTTGCTGACAGTTAAAATCTCCGGTTCTGATGAGCTAACTTAAGTGGGTGTCTGAGCATCTCTGAACCCAATGGGATGTGGCACAGTGCCCATGAAAGGAAACAGAGGCTGAGTCTGGCCTCCACGGCTCCTGGGACTGATCTCTACAATCTGCCTTCCTTTTCTCCCCTTCTTGAAATAAAATAGATTTTAAAACTGCTCTAAGTAGGTTTTCTACAAAGTGTTTGTTCCCCTGTGTGGAAACTTCTGTGGTCCACAAGTGTCTGTGCTACTCTGTGTGCTTCTCTAAAAACGAATACCTTTCCACAACGCTCTTTTGGGAGCAAGCTTTAGATCACTACATTTCACTCAGAAGCATTAAAGAAGACACTTCATGCAGGAAGCCCTGGGGCCTTGTCCCCAGAACTGCTACCCCCCCATCACTTCAAGGAGGCCCAGGGCCTCCGTATCAGGTCACAGGGTAAGCAGCGGTCTCAGAGAATTCTGACAGAGCAGAGCTGTGATTGAGAATCTCGAGGCTCATGCACGTGGAGAGGCAGGCCAGACCCCAGCGGGGAGGGCAGCAGGACCTGCTTGTGCCTGGACCCCTTGGCTTCCAGACAGATCTGGCCCATGAAACCCACCCGTGACGTTCAATTCCATGTGAACACAGGAGCATTATATGGACCTTATTTATTTATTTATTTAAAAGTATATTTTCAATGTTATATACTTATTATTTTATTTTTTTAGGAAGAGAGAGAGCCTGCAAGTGGGGTTGGGAGGGGCAGAGGGAGAGGAAGAGAGGGAATCTTAAGCAGGCTCCATGCCCAGGGCAAAGCCCGACATGGAGCTCGATCCCACAACCCCAAGATCATGACCTGAGCTGAAATCAAGAGTCAGATGCTTAACTGACTGAGCCACCCAGGCGCCCCATTATATGGACCTTATTTTAAAAAAGCAAACACCAGCACAAAAAGCAATCTCATTTAAAAAAAATTAGTTCCTGAATTCTTAGCCTTGACATTTCACTCTTCTAAAGCGAAGCCCAAATCCCTATGAATCTATATGGATGTGCTTCTGTGCTTGAAAACATACAAGAGCCTCAACCCCTACAGAAGGGACTGTCAGGATATATCTTGGTGCGGCTCACATTTACCTGCATTCGATGAACCAATGCCGGATCTGGTCTTGAAGGTTCTCCTTGATGTCTGGACCTTCTATTAATTTCAGGTCATTCTTGATTGTAACCAAGGCTTCTTTGTAGTTCTCCTCATGCTTTATCTGGACCTCATTCCTTAGGGAGCTCACCTTTTCAGCCTGGATTACTGTAGCACTGACTTCATTAAACAGAGGAGGTGGCTTCTGAAAACACAAGCAAAAAGGTTTGAGATCATAAACGTTATCGTACTGGTGAAGGGCATCAGACGCTAATGAAGTACGTCAATATCTTTGATGCGGTCTTATCAAGGCCTACAACAAATACATACAGAACGAAGAACCAGATCTGGCAGGAAAATCTGAAGAAATGATTCACCACTATGGAGAGGAAGATGGGGAACACTTTATACCATTTCCCAGAATCTGGGGGGCGGGAGTTAGCTTGAAAAATGCAGAGTCAAGAAACATTAAAAAAATAGAGTTCAAACTCCAGAAAGTGTTTCTGAATCTTCTTGGTTAATGGGAGAACAAAGAATACAGAGGGAGAAAGTACTTGAAGAAAGACTGATGAAAAGGTTGGGTGCTCTGATTTTAAGAAAAACTACCCCAAAATCAACTCTGCAAACATCTGTTCTATTGTTAAAGGCCTCCCAAGTAGGAATTCTCAGCTGACTCCAGACATTCACCCTGATTTTACATCTTTTTGTTAGAATGTTCTACTTCAAAATCTGCTGATTAGCAAGTCAACAGAAGTCTGGCTATTAAGCACCAATCAAATGCTCAGCACTGGTCTCTGTCATCTAACGTCTATGGGGGTTGCGGTAAGAGAAAATACAAAATCACTTTGAAGGGCGCCTGGGGGGCTAAGTCGGTCTAGCACACGACTCCTGATCTCAAGGTCATGAGTTCAAGCCCCAAGTTGGGTGGAGAGTCTACTTAAAAAAAAGCCAAAAAACAACAAAACAAAACAAAACAACCCAAATCATTTTGAGACATAATTCCTGTTCTCCAGAATCTTTAAAGAAATGGAGTTGGCAAGAGAAGAGTAACGTACGACGTAGTAGCAAACGGTGTCAGATAACCTAGACCTTACAACATGGGTTTGGATGGAGATTTTGAACTAAAAGGGACTTGGAGAAGGAAAACATGTACGGGGCGGAGGTGCCCGGAATCCCACCTCTGCAAGCTGAAGGACTGTCTCCCTCACAAAGGATCCGAGCTCTACGCATTTCAAAGTCAGCCTCGGCCATTCAGCAAATAAAGGGCATATTCACTGGTGTGCTGGAGCCAGCCCATAATAGCTCATGAGAGCCAACTGACACATTTTCTAGAATTTTACAAGCGGTTGTTAAATATAGCCATTCTAAAATGCTAAACTGTAGAAACTTAGGGAGCAAATTATATTACAAAGTTCTCAAATCTCAAAACTCATCACTTCCTAATTATTTTGCTGGGTATTACTATATCATCTATGTTCTTGACATTATTGATGTCTGTTGTATCTCTATGGTGAAAATACTATATAATGGTATGCCAGAAGGCATATCTTCCCAACTGTGTTATTCTGCTTAGTAGCTTGACTGGGCGACAATGGGTATATTTACGTCATGGAAATTAGCAAATGCTATTTAAATTTAACCCTAAGTTGTTCTGATTTCTCTGTTTACTCTTCGTCTTTCTTGTGTTCAGTTTTCATTTTGCTGAAGCATGCACATGAGAGTAATCTTCAGAGTGCATACGTGCAACTGTGAACCTTCCAAGTACTTGCCTTTCCGAGGTGTTTCCTTGGGCCCCTCCCACCTGAATGGGAGTGTGGCAGCTTCCCTGGAGGAGACTTCTAGTATGCAGAGACCCCAGTGACCGGCTTGTTGGACACTGTTGTTCCTTGTGGATAAGCTGTTCTCCCTCCTGCTTTACACTCGGAGCTCTGAATGTTTATTGAAATGCGTCTAGGTGTGGGCAGGTCCTCACTCACCATATTCTCCCTTTGGTGGGTCCATTCAATATACAAAATTATGTCTTCAACTCTGAAAATTTCCCTTCTGTTATTTCCTTTTCCCCCATTTCTCTCTCTGCAACAAATATTAGATAAAACGCCAGGCCACCACATTAATCTTCTGCAACTCACTTTTCTCTTGTATGTTCCATCTCTCCTTGATCTATTTGTACTATGTTATAGGAGGTTCTTGAACTTTATCTTCCAGAACTCATTTGGTTTTCAGTTATGTCCATTTATTATTTGCATTTATTTAACATTTTAGGGGGGGTTATTGTTTTGCCTTTGGGGGCATGCTTTTTATTTCCCCAGAATTCTTTCTTATTTTATTTTTGTTCCCTTCTTGTTTTTAGTAGTCATCTTGTTTGGGGAAATTTTTATAGAGGCAACATATCCTCAAATACACTGATGAGTAATTTTTTCCAAGTTTTCTTTTTTTTTTTCCTCTCAAAATTCTGGAGAGCTTAAAAAAACAGATTCCCAGTTTCATCCTGGGGGTGAGGAAACAGGAAGAAACTAGTAGTTTTTGAAAATCTTCAGGTGATTCTGATAATTATCCAGGTTTAGGGTTTGGTAACCTGTAGCCCACAAGTCAAACTTGACCCACGTGCATGTTTTTGTAAGTAAAGTTATACTGGATCATGGCCAAGCGCATTCATTTACATACTGTCTGTGGCTTTCACACTCCAAGGACAATGTGGAAAAGTTGTGGCAGAGACTGACAAAGAAGGAGAAGGGAGAGAGGGAGGAGGGGAGAGGAAAGGAGAGAGGGAGAGGGAGAGCGGGGAGGAGGAGGAGCTGTTTAATAGAAGACTCAAGAAGAAGATGCAGGTATCACTCTCGGCGTGAGTGCACGCTCACTCTACGGAAGTAATCCCTCAACCCTTACAGTAATCCGGCCAGGCTGGCGTTTGTAGAATATAAAGAAATGAACCGGAGAGGCTAATTAGCTTTCCCAAATTCACATAGCTGGCAAATGGCAGAGGCAGGAAACAACCCCTGGTTTATCTGATCTAAAGCCACGCTCTGGGGTTTGGGACAGAAGCCTGTGTGCGAGTTGAGGCTCAGCCACCCGCTGCCTCTGTGATTTTGTAAAAGGATTGAGACTGGTGTGGCTCAGTTTCCTCCTCTATGTGAGGCCCTGCTCCAGAGCCTGGCACTGAGTGACGCTTCCGTGCATTTACTGCGGTTGTTATGGTGACTGTCACCATAACGTCAGGTGCACCAAAGTCTGAGCCCATGAACCCAGGAGTGCTAGGAGTTACCGTACAAGGAAAATTTCAGGGATAAGAGAAAAACATCAAAGTTCATCTCAAAAGCTTTGAAACAAATACAGGACAAAATTCAAGTATAGGACATACATTTACAAAGGACATTAACAAAATTATACATTTCAATCAATTAACTGGAAAAAAAGATATTCTTAAAGACTCAATTGATGCCATATATTAAAATAGATTCAAAATGGCTGAAATAGGTAATTGTAACAAGTATGCATGCACACACACACACCCACACACCCACCCACACACACAATCTCCAAGAGATACCTATGACCGTCAACTAGAAACCACAATCGAGATGCCATTAGAATACAGCACCCACTTAACAACACAAAGTCCGTGAAAAAGATGAAAAAAATTACACATATAATACTTTGTTTGAGTTTAGTATAATGGAAATGTACAACTTTTATGGTAGAAAAAATGCTAAAACTGCTTTAAAAGTGAAACTAGAATGAAGATTATAGGATCACTTTAAAGAACAACGTTCACAACAAATGATCTAAATTCCCTCTCTATGCAGGCGCTCAAGGCATGACTATATTATGTATCTTGTGCCAAAATAAAGAGATAGAAATTTCCTTTATTTAATCATTTTAAAAAGTATCCAATTCTTATATCTTTCAGGTGATATTTTTTATTCCTAGTGTTTACATTTTAAACATATGAAGTGGGAGTTTATAATTTACAGAACAAGTTTTATTTGATCTCTGCAATGACTATTTTAAAGTTCATTGCTTTCATGAAGATGTTAAAATGGCTCGTTATTACAAATGACCCAAATTTCTTTGTCTGTAATGAATGTGCAAAATTGTTTTGAAGTTTTGCATTAATGTTCTGATTCACTACTCTATCAACTAATCATATGGTATTGCTTCACCCCCAATTACTTTGTTCTTATGGTAATACACAGCAGATTTCTTTCACAGATGTACATGTATAAACTATATTGTAGCTGGTTTTTCCCCCTTTCATCCCTTAAAAATGAAGCAGTGAGTGGATGACTCTGATTTGGGTCTTGGCAATTGTTCAACACTACAGAGTGTTCCGCAAACTTCCTAGCGTTTCCATGATCTTTGAGTGGAGCAGAGAAATCTCTCAGCTCTCACTAGATTTTTGTAACAAGCCCAGTGGCCCGTGCTCTGTCCTCTGCGTTCTTCCTCTACGTTTCCTTACTGATGTTCACATCCATTTTGGAGGTAGAAATGAGGACGTGACTATCCCATTGAACAGATGAGGACACTGAGGATCATGCCTAAGTGGCTCTCCCAAGTCATTCTACGTTAATGAAGAAGCTAGCAATAAGGTTTCCCGATTCCTTCCGTTCTGTGTTTCTCCTATTACACCATGCTGTGCCGTTAATATGTGTGTATTCATGCATGTTTCTTGATATAGACTTTCTCTGACAAAAATACATTTGGGGTCATTTGTAGCTTCTTTCTCTAGTTGCTTTTGAATGTAAAGGTTATAATATATTTAGGTCCTATGTTAATGAGCAGCTTTTCCTTTGGGCTAAAACATCTTTTCCTCGTTAGCAACTTTGGTCATATGGAATTCAAATTTGTTAACTCACCGCATAAACAGCAACTCATTTAAAAATAAATTACGAATATTAAAGGGAAATAGAGAACATGATAATATACTATATATTGAAATACATCAGCTGTAGAATAATGCATCTTAATGAAGGCTTCCCATGTGAATAAACCATTATATTTACAAGCTTTCCACAGTTAATGACCTGGAACGGGATAGCGAAACCTACGTTTATAGCAAGGTCCTCTGTCAGCAAAAATATACATATTAATAATTGATGTTGCTGTAAAAATAGGACATCTGATGATGCTTCCCGGGTTTGTGGGGAAATAGGACTCCACGGTCCATTAACTTAAAATGCTTATCTAATGTTTGATGGGCTTTGTCTTTAAAAATCCTTGTTCAAATTAGTCAGATAAAATGGACATTTGTCCACATGAAAATCTGTTCAATTTATCAGTCACAAATACACTTGCTGATGAGTGATTTAATGCTGGCAGCGTTCTCTAGAAGCTCATTGTCTTGAGGGGGTTTTGCTTCCTCATGGTGCTTTGTTGTCACTGAAGGCAAAGTTGGAGCAGGGAGGGTAAGGAAAAGCATCTATTCCAAGCAAATGGCCGTCCTGTGAAGTCTCTGGCTGTCGTCAATGCAGAGATTAATTAGCCCCAGCGCCTCCCGAACACAGCGTGCACTGGTGTTCATTAGGAAGCATTTAGAGGCAGGCTCAGCCGGCTCCCCACTCCCCAAGAAGCCACAGGCTTCTTGCTCTAATTTTGCACATGGAGTGAATGTTTCATGCTGCGGAGAGGGGGCTGCTCTTCAGCTGATCCATTTCAAGATGGTGGGTGTGGTGTTCCTTAGTTTATGAAAATAAGCCATTTTGTTCCATCATTTCATTTAGAGTAACACATCTATATTTATATGTCTGCGTTTACACAAATATACCTACTTATAAAGATGAACCCGGCAGAAGAAGTGGGAAAAACTGTCTGCAGAGCCACAGGCAATGGTTTGCTTGGGCCCTCTGGTTATGGTAGGTCCTTATTTTAGGATGCCACCATTTTAGTGGGTGCAAAACTATTAAATAATAAAAATTTTTTTAGCCCGCAAGCCTAACTTCTGAAAATTGTTTAGTAATTTTAAGATTTGCTAAATTAGGAGCGGGGCCAAGAATGGTCAAGTTGAGTTTACAATTGATTAGTGATAGAAGCTTCATCAGCTACTTTTGTGTTTTACTCTCTTGGAATATTTTTTTAAAATAAACACTTGGATGATGGTACTTCTAGGTCATAAGGCACGATTTTAAGGGATTCACAAATTTTAACTAATTTCTTCCTCCTAATACCCTATGAGTAGGTGGCCCTACTATCTTCATTTTATAGGGGAGGAAGCTGAAGTACCGGAGGGTCAAGGCACTCGCCCAGTGTTGCACAGCCATGCCCGGGCGGACTGGGGCTTCGGCCCGTGGGGTCTATTTCTGGCATCTCTGCTCTGACCTTCTGTGGCTGGCTGGGTCTCTCCACTGGTAAGTTTCTTCTGGCTTAACCCATTTTGTCTGAAAGTGGTTTTTTTTTTTTAAGATTTTATTTATTTATTTGACAACAGAGAGAGAGAGAGCACACAAGCAGGGGGGAGCAGCAGAAGGAGAGGGAGAAGCAGGCTCTCCACTGATGTGGGGCTCAATCCCAGGACCCTGAGGTCATGACCTGAGCCAAAGGCAGACGCTCAACGACTGAGCCACCCAGGCGCCCCTGAAAATGGTGTGTTTTTTTACACGTACTATAGATCATACGTTTTAGAAACCGTGCATTTGTAATTTGATAGATATTGCTGATCTGCCCCGCAAAGATGTTACAGGATTTACTTACTCTCCCCCCAACAGTATAGGACAGAGCCTGTCTTTCCATCCTTTGCCAACATGGTGACATTGACCTTTTTGGTCTTAGCTAACTTAAATACGTAAAAAAAAAACCCTGGCAATTAGTAAGCATTTTTGAATCATGAATGATGTGAACATCTAAACCCATGATATTAAACCATTTGAAGAAAAGTAACAGCTAACGCTCACCTCGTGCTCACTGTGTGCAATGTGTCAGATGCTACTTTAAATGCTTTACAGACAGCAATTTCTTTAGGAATTAACACAAATCTATGCGAGAGGTGCTACGACCATTTCCATTTCGCCTATGTGGAAAACGCGGCACGCAGAAGTCAAGTCACCACCCAAATTCCCCCAGCTAGGAAACGATAGGACCAGGATCTGAACGCGGACAAGCTGGCTCCAGCGATCATGGCCTTAACCACTCTACTTGCTACATTAACTGACTGTGTAATGGACCCTAATCTAAGACAGATAAGGACGAACGTCCTGCCCTAGGATGTAGGTAAAGAAATCCTGGGATCAGGCGACAAAGGGAGGGTAAGGAAGATAATTCTTTTTGTCATGTAATTTCCGATGATCTGGGGACTTGGGACGAGAGTAAAGCAGAATCACAAGAGTAACAACTTAACATCAAACTGAAAGTTCCCAAGTAACTAGACTGTAAAATCCCATTTAATAGAAAACAGTGTCCTCCCTCAAGCTCGGATCTCCCTGCTCAGCCTAAGAGCCTTTCATGCACCCGTGTACCAAAGTCACTGCCTTTCCTGGTTTGTGAACTTTTTTCTGGTGCAACACACATACTGTGGGTGGTGGGTGGGCAGCACCTCCTGCCTTCGGGATCTTCAGAACTCCCCCCCACCCGCAGCTATCTGAGGTGACTTTGGATTAGACTCAGACCACGTGAGCTGCTCCAGCTCCCCTGCTTTTGGAGATCCTACTTTTAACAGACTAATTTCAAGTTCATAAATCTGAGCAGCAAATAACGAAGGCCAAGAGAGTTCCATATTTGGAAATTGGTGGCATGTGTATTTTATGCAACAACTTATTTTGGAATATATTGTGTTTCGTTACACAGAAAAGTTATCACACTTCTTCACGATTCAGTTATTGTGATGGTGTACTGTAATTTTCCAAGAAGATCAATGTTGGCCATGATTCCTTGAAGGCATATCCTACCCTAAGCTCCGGGATAGGCCCTTTACCTGTAATCTCTCTTGAAGCTCTTCTAATAGCTCTGCAAAATAGGTAGCATCATCCTGCTCTTGCAGAAGAAGAAACTGAGGCTCAGAGGGGGGATAAGTATGTTGCTCTAAGGACCTCCACTGACCCCCTCCATGGTAGAGCTGGGTGCACATTCCCAGCTGGCCACCCCACATGCCTGGTTCTTCATCAACATGGCGGAGCAAACCCTTCAAAGTTGGTCCCTGAAGACATGCCCTCATTTCTAAGATGCTGCCTCCCCCAGAGACACTTAGGGAACAACTCTTTTGCCTTTAAAAAGTAAAATAAAACTGAAACAAAGCAAAACAGAACCCCACATGTAATGGCAAATCCGTGTTTTTGAGAATAAATTTATTTCTAGAAACAAACGTCATTTGAAGCCAACTATAATGAATAATACACACGACCACGCTGGATGACATGGGTTTTGGTTGGAACTAAAGTGTGACCATAAGGAGCACTTCATTTTGATTCTTCACTCATTTTGGCTTTGACAGCAGTTGCCAAAGAAGAGCCCATGACTAGGGAGGACACTGGAAGAACCACCTTCCCCAGGGGAGCCTTTGAGGGACCTGCCTTTTGGGAGCTCACTGGGTGCCCAAGCTCCAAAATAAGAAAGACCAAATTGACCAGCAAATGATGATAATATAGCTTGTCTGATGTTAGAATCTGAAGGTGAGCAGGGTTTTATGGTGCTTTGAGGACTTTGTTGACTCATTTCAAAGTGATGGTTCTTCCTCTTTAATAAGTGTCCCCCAGTGTTCTTTATTATAATGAAAACATTGCTAGCTCCAGGGTAACATAAAATATATGATGGGCATGACTGTAGGACAAATTATTTCAAAGAGATCCACAGAAGGAAATGTATTACATTCATTAAGTTTCCTTCCACTCGATCCACTCCATTGGCTCTGCCAATTAAAATAACTGCACATGAATTTTTAGAGTGCTATTTATTTTCCTTTGTAGATTTTAGAATATAAATATTTAAAATGGCAATATCAAAAAAATAATTTGTATGACAATGGTAAAGGAAACATTTGGTCAGGGATGGGAGGCATAATGATGTCTCTTGCTCTTATTCTGGTTTCAGTTATTAAATACCTGGAAACACACCAAGCTTCCCCAAACATACAAATACTGTTTTGATCAGATAAGTCAATGGTTTATTCATTGGCATGATGTAATGAAATGAAATAATGGAAAAGTAAAATTTTAAAATGAGTGGACAATATCTTCATTAGTGACGTAGTGGGAAGTAGATTCAATTGAAAACATTTCTTGGATTTGGGATAATGGATTTTTATGGTTATCAGCCAGAGAACAGAAGATACCATTCTTTTAAGAACTGAATCCATATATTTCTCAATGGTGTAAAATTTCAATAGAACACACACTAGTAGGACAAGACGTACTTGGAAAAAAAAAGGCAAACCGAAGAAAGTTACGTTTAACACAAAACAGGTAAGTTGGTCTCTTTATAGTATCCAAACTCTGTACTGCTGAAAAATTAATACAGACTTCTTTGATTTGAGCTGAGTAGATACAAACTCCAAAGTAAAACAGAAAAATTACAGTAATAAACATGTAATTCTATCTTTGTGTGCTATCAGTGTAAATAATTAAGACTTCAGGATGAAGAAGAGCGCTGGGCCATTCCCAGGTTTCTGGAATGCTACATGTAGTAGATGTTCAGTAAATGTATGCTGAATTAAATGAAAAGGAAATAGTTGAATCAAACTATTAACATAAAATTTCGTGTCAAACTTAGATGATCTTAGATTGAATCTTTTGACTGCTAGTTTAGTCTTGAAACTACAAAGTGGAGTAAACCATTGTGTTTATCATGACATCTTGCATCTATTTGCCTCTGATGGGTGGGACAGAGAAACAAATTTGTGTCATTGTCTATCTCCCCATCCGAAGGCACTAAATGGTGTGGAGATTTCAGGAGAAAAAAACTGATATGATTCTACAGCCATTTGCTTTCATTTTAAATGTGTACTTTCTTCCAGTTATTGCAGTAAAATTTAAGCATATTGGAAAATACACATACAGACAGAAAAAAATCTTCTGAAGTCCCCACATTAAAAAAAGAGTGCTATTTGAATGTGGTATCTTTTCTTTCTTTAGCATGTGCATAGATGTGTAAATATATTTAGTTGAAATCATATTCTATGTATAATGCTACACCTTGAATTTTCACTTCGAGCATTTTCATGTCATCAAAAATTAGTCATGAACATGCTTTTCCATGGTGGTACACTACGGCATTAATGTAGGTCCACCAGGACTTATGGAACTACGTCCCTACTCTGATGGGTTTTATCCCCAATTTTTCATTATTAAAAAGAACACTGTAGGAAACTCCCATGCACATAAATCTCTATTTCTGATGATTTCCTTAAGACAGAAATAGAGCGTGGGGGGCGAAGAGATTTAAATATGTTAACGAACTTGGGGCACCTTGCTCACGGTCTTTTAGAAAGGCCGAGTTGATGTAACTCATGTAGGAGAAACAGCATCTCCTCTCACTCTTGTCAATAATCACAACTTGAAAAAACTTTTTTTGTTTGCTTATAAGATAGAAAGAACTTACCCTATTCTCACCAATTCTAAGATGCATAGTTTTCTTAGTTTAATGTATCTGAAAATAGGGATGGATGTGTCTTACAATCAAGGTTGTGTTTTGGCTTATTTGACAGTATCTTCTTGTAAAAATCATGATGCATCTTACAATCGATGACATCAGGATTCAAGGAAACACAGTATCTCCTCTAATTTTTAATTTGTATTTTTTGACCACTAGCGAATATTCATGATTCTTATAGAACCACTTCAGTATACATTTCAATGTCCTGGTGAATTAAAAAATATATATATAATCGTGGTAAAAAAGCCATAACAAAATTTATCACCTTGGTCATTTTTGAAGATACAGTTCTGTAGTGTTAAGGATATTCACATTGTTGTGAAACAGATCTATAGAACTTTTTAATTTTGTAAAACCGAAACTCCATGCCCACTGGGCAACATCTGCCCTCTCCCCCTCCCTCAGCCCCTGGCAGCCACTGTTCTATTCTGTTTCTCTGAGTTTGACGACTCTGGGTGCCTCAGATAAGTGCAATCACATGGTAGTTATCTTTTCGTGACTGCTTATTTTACTTAACATAATGTCCTCAGGTTTGCCCATGCTATAGCATGCAACAGGATTTCCTTCTTCTTTTTTTTAAAGATTTTACTTATTTGGCAGAGAGAGAGAGAGAGAGCAGAAGCAGGAGGAGGAGCAGAGGGAGAGGGAGAAGCAGACTCCCCGTTGAGCAGGGAGCCTGATGTGGGGCTCGATCTCAGGACCCCAGAATCATGACCTGAGCCGAAGGTAGACTCTTAACTGATGGAGCCACCCAGGTGCCCCAGGATTTCCTTCTTTTTATGACTAAATAATATGCCACCCAGCAAATGTGTTAAATCATAAAAATCTCCCGGGCGCCTGGTGGCTCAGTTGGTTAAGTGTCTGACTCTTAATTTCAGCTCAGGTCTTGATCTCAGGGTCATGAGTTCCAGCCCTGCCTTAGGCTCTGCACTGGGCTTGGAGCCTACTTAATATATAGATATATTTATAATCTGCGATAGCTGGAAGAGACCACTTGCCCACGTGGCTCTCACAGCGTGCCCCAACAACGGCACGGTACAGGACGGGCTGCAGTCCGTAAGGGTCTCAATCCCAAAAATAAATGTTGACTTATCTTTTATTGAAGATCAAAGGGAAATCAAGAATGTAGGTGATCAAGATCAAGGTGTTTCTTAAACCATATAGGCATACTCAGGTATGATTTACCATATTTTTGTGACCAATAAAGGTGGGCCGTCACAACTGAGACTTTATAAACACATGCAGCGGTCCCATGCCCCTTCACCGGGAGACTATGCTCTTCCAAGTGTCTGGAACATGGAGCTGAATTCCTTTCTCAAGCAAAATAAGTCACATTTTAAATTCTGTGCTGACAACAGAGGTAGTGCCCCGAGGTCACAGCTGTGGGCGGAGTGGTCCAGGATGCGGGGCCGAAGGGAGATACAAGACATTCCAAGACCAGGTGTATTCGCCACACCATTTGTTATTCAGAATGTGCCATCATCAAATTGATGAAAGTGACATGAATGTGGGACTGAACTACATTTTTTCTATATTTAACAATATCACCGATAAGATCCTTTAATGTTTTTAAATCCTAAAATCTCAGAAAAGAACATCTAATATTTTTATACAAGAAGACCTGATGGGAAACCACAGTTTCAAGGGACATGTTTATGACTGATCACAGAACGACGGAGCTGACTGCCTCCCTGCTCTTGGATCAACCACACACTGGAGACCACTTGATTTCTCTAAAAGTGAGAAGATGAAGTGCAGTATTAGCAAATATAACTTACATAAAGAAAGAGCAGAGTAATATAATGAAACCCACATCCTTACACTGGTTAAAAAAGTATAAATTACATTACTTTTTTTCACTTCTTACAGTATTCTCTGAGCGTATTAACTGTTACAAATAGAAAGAAAGGAAAAATCTTAAACCCTGATTTTTGTCCTATTGAGATACACATTTGATAAGAAGTACACAGAATTGGGAAAAGGTATTTTGAATTGATATTATTTAATTTTAAAGTTTCTTTTTGTATTAGTTTCAGGGGGAGAATTTAGTGATTCATCAGTTGCATGTAACACCCAGTGCTCATTCCATCAAGTGCCCTCCTTAATACCCATCACACAGTGACCCCATCTTCCCACCCACCTCCCCTCCAGCAACCCTCAATTTGTTTCCTAGAGCTCAGCGTCTCTTACATGAAGTTTCAGTTAAAAAAGCTACAAATTGTTTAAACCATGATTCCTATCTTTTTCCCCTCTGATAAAATTTTGAACATGTATTTTATTTAATTTTTTAGACATAAAATACACGTTGATTATAGAAAAATGCAAGAATAAGTAAAAGTATAAAAATAGGATCACATGTTCATACTTTACATTTTGCACCATACAGAGAAACTCTAAACATCACTTCTGAAGATATACAATGGGGTGTTTTAACTGTATGAACTGTTTCTGGGCATCAATCTACAATTATAAAACTACCCTGATATGAATATTTATATATTATAAATTTTGTTCACTTCCTTCTTTTTTTTTCAGCAAAGAAGTTGCAAAGGGTTGGGATTTCTGAGCAAACAGGCATAAGGGGTTTAATGTGTGTGATGAGACGAACTCTCCTCAGGCGGGTGGGCGCTCACTTAAACTCCCGCGAGCGGTCCCCGCGCTACCCTGGTCCCTGGGTCCTTGCCCAGACTGGGCATCCCCATTCCTGGTTCTCTTTTATCAGCATAGATTTGTAAAGATGGTGTCGGCCTCTGTTTTGGAAGTGTGCTATCGTGCTGGCTCTTCCTTCCCCATCCCTCTGCCTCGCCCCTGCCTCATCACCCCTGCCTCCCGGCGGAGCTCCCGGGCCTCTCTGTCCCTCCTTCCCTTCCTCCCAGTAAATGACCTGCGTGTCCAACTCCATCCTGGCCCCCACCTCTCACAGGACCCAAACGAACCCCGGCGCTCGGAAAACATTTCCAGCAATCGCTGCAGTGATTGGTTTATTGAGGTATTTTACCTCTTAGGTCTGCTTTGATATTCAGACTTCCCTAGATAATCTCTGTTCAGTATTTTCTAATTTGTGACCTTAGTCACTCATGATACTATCTAGTAGGTTTTTTTTTTTTTTTTTTTTAACGTATTGGTGTCTGTGGTTATATACAACATATATGTGTTTTCTTTTCTTCTTTTAGCCTCACCAGAGTTTGGTTCCTGATCAGCATTTTCAAAGACTCGGTCACTGTGTCTATCAACGTTATCGTGCGATGTTTTTATCCTGGCGTTAAACATGGAGCCCTGAATGATGTAGATCATTCCAACGCACCAATCAATGTGGTAACAGGCTTGCTTTTCCTTTAAATTGTAATGTCTTTTTAGAGAAAGTGAGCTGGTCAGGAAGCAAGGCTCCCCAGAATGGTCACCATCGGTGGTGGTAATTGGCTCTGAGAAGAGTTGGCATAGGGGGCTCGAGAGCTGCCTTCAAACCCTTGGAGGCTCGTCAGGCGACGGGGAAGCAGACACATTCTGAGTTGCCACGGGGGACAGAACCACAGCCAGGCTGCGGGACCTACAGGTGGGCAGGCTTCGCGTAAATGAAAGGAAGAAGCCTCTAAAATGGAACAGAATGGGCAGCCCTGGGAAGCAGGGGCTCTACGTTCAGGAGGCGCTCAGGCAGGGGACAAGCCAGACCTCCTCAGAGGCCTTTGGCTTGATGCTGCAGACAATGCAGAAAACTCCCTGAACAGATGGAGACTCTAAGATGGTTCCCACAGATCCCCACCTCCTGGTGTGCACCATGCTTGCTTCTAACCGATCTGAACAGGGCAAGGGTGACACACTCCACTTCAGTGGTCACTGCATGAGGTTGTAGGCATCCCCCCTCTCCCTCGCCAGCTCTGATGAAGCAAGTGGCCACATGGAAAGGCCCACCCGATGCGGAGCTGGGGGCCGCCTCCAGCAAACAACTGGCAAAATAAAACAGGCTTTCGGTCTGCAGCCCACGAGGAACTAAGTCCTGCCAACAAGCACACGAGCCTGGAAGTGGATTTTACCCCCTCTGGGCCTCCGATGACACCCGGCCCTCGGCCTTGCGAGATCCCGAGAGCAGATGACTCAGCTAAGCCCAGACCGCTGACCCACAGGGACACGTGATGAGTGTGTGTGCAAGCTGCTAAATGTGGTAATGTTGTCACACGGCAACGGACCACTAATACGTACCCTTTCAACTCTGATTCAGTGCTCACTGTGGAGATCACCCGAAAACAGCCAGCTATCTTGGGGCAAACCCATTCTCTTGACCACAAACGCTACCAGAGGGCAGAGCAGACATCACGAGGGAACGGCATACTGTGAGCAACTCATAGCTTGTTTCCACTTCTGGGGCGGTCCACGTACTCTAACAGAGATGTGTAAATGGACACGCGCCCGCTCTGTGTGGCCCTCCCACCCCGGGGCACACTTCTGTACAGGACAGGCAATTCCATTCTCTTAAGTCACTGGTCATTTATTTTTCTCTCCTCTCTTTGCACAAAAACTCTCTAAGGGAGACACGAGTCTTAAGAAACCCACATGCATATCCTGTCTGCAAGAGGACTTACCATACCCAGGAATATCATCTCCTCCTCTCTCTGTTTCTCGGTTTTCTTACATTGATGGAAACCTCGCCAGACCTAAAAGCAAAGAAATGGTTACTTGTCTCATACATTAAAAAATTAAAGAGAACACCACCCTACCCTTTCTCCCATTTCAAACAGTATAATGACTACACAGTCAAGGCTGTGCATGCATGTGCGTTAATGGAGTATTTTTTCTTCTGTGATCACAGGCAAAAATTTTAAAGAAAGAACAAGTCACAGAAATGGCCTATTCACTGTTTGAGGACCCAACCATGGAGCCTTGTTCCAGCGCCGCCCTTCTGGACAAGTGGCGCCTGAGGCAGTCCCGTTCACCCACACTCGCCCAAGATCTAGAAGCAAATCGGCTAACCACACAGCCCACTGCTGGCCCAACGACAGTCTCTCCCCTGTCAGAATGGCTCTCATCCACAGGACAAGAGACAACAGGTGTTGGAGAGGATGCGGAGGAAGGGGAACCCTCGTGCACCGATGGGAATGCAAGCCGGCACAGCCACTGTGGAAACAGCATGGACGTTCCTCAGAAAGTTAAAAACAGAACTACCCTATGACCGAGCAATCCCACTTCTGGATACATATCTGAAGGAAATGATATCACTGTCTTGAAGAGATATCTACACCCTCATGTTCATCCCAGCATTATTGACAATAGATAAGACATGGCAACAACCCGTCAGTTGATGGATGAATGGATAAAAAAATGTGGTATATACACATAACGGAATATTATTCAGCCAAAAAAAGAAGGAAATCCTGACATTTGTAACAACATGCATGAATTTTGAGGGCAGCATGCTAAGTGAAAAAGGTCGTAGATAAAGACAACTACTATATCATCTCACTTAGATGTGGAATCTAAAATACCTCTAGAAACAGAGTAGATTTGGGATTGTCAGGAGCTGGGAGGTGAGGAAAATGGGTGAAAGTGGCCAAAAGGTACAAACTTCCAGTTTTCAGATGAATGAGTTCTGGGGGGTCTACGCACAGCGTGGTGACTATAGCCAATGCCATGTTGTGTCCTTGAAAGCTGCTAAGAGAGTTGATCTAAAGTGCTCTCACTATAAAAACTGGTAATTACGTGATGCCATGGATGTTTTAATTACGCTTACGGTGATAATTACTTTGCAATATATATGTCTATCTAATCATGACGTCATACATCTCAAATGTGCACAATGTTTTATGTCCATAAAGGTAGGTGGGGCCGGGAGAGAAGAAATGGTTATAAGTCTCATTAGCGAGAGTCCCCTACCTGGGTGTCTTCAAGAGAAACTTCCAGAGTTCAGGAGTGTGGGGCTAGATCTAAGGGTGGTGCTTCATAGTTTTAAGAGAAAAATTGTCATTAAAATGTGGGGAAATAGAACATGGTCACGTCCAAGACTGGTACAACTCAGCTCTGAACTCAGATGCTTGTTTACAACTTCCTATCTTCACAGAAAGTTGAAAGGAAACAGTCTGTTATGGGTGCCTCCACTGCCCCCCCTCTCCATCCCCATTCAGAGCCCAGCAGGGATGGGGTCCTGACTCTCTGGCTGGGGTCTGTGTCCCGGTGCCTTCCTTCCCTCCCTTCTCATTCTCATTTGTCCCACAAGCCAGCTTCCGCATTTTCCTGCAAGCAACCTTAGCCTCCATTTGGGAACAGATGGGTGCAAACCCACAGTGCTCATCTGGGGAGGAAACCTCAGGCCCACTTCTAAAGGGAACACCGATGTCCTGGTGCTTAGTGACGGTCACTGGTATTGTGAACAGCACACACCTGCGCAAGCCAGCAGGTGTGGACCCTTGCTCCCTTTCTGTGGTTACGTGTGTGTGTGAATACACACTGAGGATATAAATCCTCAATGAATTTTGAGCCACATTCTTTCCAACAATTATCAATGACCTTTAAAAATATCTGAACCAAATGCCCTGCATTTATACCTATTTATAATAAAATCTTAAAAAACACGACCAAGCTTAGTTAACGGTTTCTCCAGGGTAAGATAAAAAATCTCTCTGGAATTTAAAATCCAGCTCTATTCAAGGTAGGATTTTGGGATTTCGGGTTTCAGAGCTCACCCCTGGCCCTGGGGTGCATCTCTAGCTGTGTTAAGACACCTGTCCCCAGCTCCACGAACACCACACGCGCACCTTCTGAATCTGCAGCGCGGCGGCTCCCACGTCGGCGACTTTCTCGCCAAGTATCTTGGCTTGCTTTGCTCTGTATTCTTGGAGGAAGATTTGCTTCATGAACATCGCTCTTAGGCGACCTTGCCGTGCTCTCTCAGCGATCTGGATTAGTTTAACAGCCTCTTCTAGGGGGATACCCTTTACGGTGTATTTCTGTGAAAACTTTCAAGTTAAATCAATGTTTAAACATGTTAACTCTATCAGTTGATCCCATATACATCATGTGCTTACTTCTAACACAACCTTGCTAGGAGTTCCCAAACTGTTGATAAAGAGTCTGATGGTGGTTTAATACTAACCATCTCACTCATTAATTATGTGAATTTTGATAACATGCCGTGGCTCTTGCTCTGGTCCCTGATTTAAGAAACCCCATAAGTTTTCCTCTACCATTCCGAACAAAATACCAATTAGTTCCACAATATTTTAGGTTGGCAGCAAATTATACCAGGAATGCCAATAAAATGGATTCAATAAAACTCAAAATTGCTATTCATGTTTTATTAACTTAATAGTAGAAACATATAAATTAAAAGCACATCTTTAATATGAGAACTTAAAATGTAAAATACACATGAGGTAAAATGCTGACTTCAAAATCCATTACAGGATTATCTAGTAAATATGAGTAATGTTAAAATCATTTTAAGAGTATTCAGTTTATATGTGAAATGTCTTCTAGTACTTACAAATTTGCATTTCAAAACATCCAAATGGGATGGGTAATTTATGACTAGAGAAACACCAGGGCTCATGCGGTAAAATGCTGCCTTTGGGGACCTCAGATGGGCTAGGGGAGGCAAAGCCAGGTGCGGGGCTGTGACATTTCCTGAGGAGGGTCAAGAGCAAGGTTGTTGGGGCATCCGGAGCCCTGTGAGAGCTCTGAGTGGGCTCAGGGGTGAGGCTCTCTGTGGTCCTTGGGGCTCGGGAGAAGCTGGGGATGTGGCCTGGCTTGGGTGGAGCCTCATGCAGGGACAGAGGCAGAAAGGAGAGGCCTTCTGAATCAGAAAACACCCACTCATGGGCTGAATCCTTGCCAAGGTCTCAGAGGGCAGCATGGCCACCTTATCAGAACATGGTGCCAGACCCTGAGGTCCCAAGTGTGGGGTGTTCCGATTCATCACCAGGGCCCCTGTTTCCCATGATGATGTCTTCTCTGTAATGGCCCCGGGGTGGGGGTGGGGGTGGGAGTGGGGGAGACAGTGCCCAGGAAGGAGCAGGGAAAGGAAAGGGGCATTTACTGAGACCCTACAGAAGCCAGAGGCTTTTCATAGAGAATCTCGGCAAATTCACAAAGCAACCCCCAAGGTGGGTATTTTTGTGACCAGTCAAGAGTTAAGACCGAGGCTGACAGAAGAAATAGAATTGCCACGAGCTCCCGGGGTTACTAAGGGGTAGAGCCAATTTGAACCAAGACTGACCCTCTTCCTCTGCTCCCCAGTGTGGTGCCCTGGCTCCCTTTGAGGGGCTCTTTCATGTCACAATTCCTCAGAGTCTGGTTTTCAGTGAGATCTCATCACCTCAAATTTTCAGTGAGCGCACATTTCCAATAATGCACTCAGCAGGTTAGAGTAGAATGAATATCATGTCGGCATTGAACCGCACAAGGTATGTACCAGAGCTTAAGCAGATAGTAGGTGTCCTGCAAATATTAGTTATTATTGTATTATTATTTCCTTTAGATTCCATATTGTCATTCTGAAAATCATTATAGCCCTTATTGAAGACTTCTGAGGGTTTGAGTGGTCTACTCATTTTTGAACATTTACAGAGGGCCCAAGAGTAAATACTAAGCATTAAAGATGTAGGACTGGACGGCAATATTTGCCTCTCAAAATTCTTTTTGGGATATATATTGCATATATCTTCAAGAAATAAGCAGCTTGAGGTGAAACTGGGGTCTCGTGAGGCACTGAAGGGCGTGAGAAAGTCACACAGATGCCAAGGGCTGTTGCCCAGAGCCCGGCGTGTTGCTGACGTTGGGCCCATCAGAAGTTGGGGCTGGGATGGAGATGGACAGCTCTACCTAGTGGAGCCAGCTAGGGCTTGCTGCTGAGAGAGAAAGCTCCCTGCGGCTGACCCTGCACCAGCAAAGAGGGACAGCAGAAAGGGGAAACAGCAAAGAGGAATTTTTAGGGTTTGACCATAGTGTGTACAACGTCATCGCCCTCCTCCATTTCCCCTATAAAATCCTCTGTGAATTCTGCACTGCTTGTCAATGTTTCATGCCAGGAGATACCTTGGGGGAGCTGGGTGAAGCGCTGAGTGCTTCCTTCTGAATGATGCATGGACTGAAGGCACCAACATGTGCAAGGATGGTGATGACCCCTACTTGAAACAGCCCCGGGACGGATTTCCAGGGATGCAATGCAGAGGGAGGATCAGTCAGTTAGGGGAGAGGCGAAGGAAGGAGAGACGGTCCTGAGTTAGTTGGGTCAGGTTTCTGGAGGGATGTTGCATCAAGTCGGGCTCTGATGAATGAGTACCATCTCGACAGGCTGGGCTGTAGGGAGAAGAGTGAGCCCTCTATGCAGCATGAAGCATGTCCACGGCTGAGAGGGAGCACAGAGCACCCCAAGCACTTCCTGCGGCAGGCAGACAGGGCACGTCCTGCTCCCACCCCACTGTCATTCTGGTTGCGCTTGGAATCTTCCTTGGCACCAGGACCCAGGCTGACAACACCCAACGGGGCCTGTCTGTAGGAAGCCCACACGTGCTGGCTTCCCCTGGGCACTGGGGCCGCACCTGTCTCCCGGCATAGTTACTGACAGCCCCTTTCACTTGGAATCGTCCCAGCTGGGATGGGCAACTGCCACTTCCCTGCATGGGCCATGACCAGCCAGGGCCGTGAGGCACTGATGCGCGGGAGGCAGCGAGGGCCACTGAAATGCACAAGCAGACTTGCCAGAAGGTGGATGCGGCAGTGCCGTGCGGAAAAGTCTGGAAGGGAAAGACCGACCAGTAGGTTAGCTTAACACTTAATTATTTCATATGAAAGTATTCCGCTTCTGACTTTAGGTTAAGGGTCTGCGACGAAAAATCAAACCGAGCTGATAAATCTGCTCAGTCTCAGAGATACTGACTTAACCAACAAAGCATTATGTTTTGATCTCTATTTCTAAGTTCTTGAAAAATAATGGTCACGAATCATCAAAAATACGTCCCCAAGGTAAGCAACTTTTTACATATACCGAATAGCACGAGGGGCGGGTGCTGCTTTCTTCCCACTGGAAATAATCTGTCTCTCACACAATCAGGAGCCACGGAAAAAGGTTTTATAGATTATGGAATGATATTTATTAAAATAATATACGAACCTTTTCAGGTATATCTAGTCCAGTGTTGGCTAATATCTGAGCAAGGATTTTCTCTCTTCCTTTGATGACTTCCAGCTTCTCCTTCAAAAAATACTTGGGAATGGGAATATCTAATTGTTGCTAGAGAAGAGAAAGAATGAGCCAAAGGGCACAATTTTGTCACAATTGGTCAAAACTGCCACTTTTGTCACAATTCCAGGACTCAAATCCATCTAAGCTATACAGTAAGGACTGCACATCAAAGAGACGCGCTTTACCTCCCATCCTGATTTAAGAGGTGATGAGGTCGGTGGCGTGAAGAGAATTCATTACCGTTGAGGAGACACAAAGTCACAAGAAAAAACCATCACCACGGCCCTCGTTTTAATCATTACAGTAAAACTTGAGAACCCGCATCAATTTATCCTCAATTAACTAATGATAACTTAATGAAGGTCTTTAAAGAAACATAATATCATCTCAGCCTACCTAAAATAATAATGCAGACTAAGATAGCAAAGCATGGTGATGTAGAGATCTTTGAATTCAATCTCGTAAGTTATCATCAGTATCATTATTTGCATGTAAATGATCACATTTTTCCCCTAATAATTTGTTCTTATTTTTACCTAAATTACCCCAAATTACAAAAATTATTGGTAAAGTTCATTTGCTTTATTAGGAAACTTGTTTTTTATGCAATAAATATCAACTTCTGTTTTTTCATTTATGCATATTACCAAATATTTCAGTTAGTGGAGGTCACACGAAGGTTTACCAGCCCAAGTTCAACAATCAGGAGTGTAGAAGTGTTATTTGGGGGTATGGGGTGGGCCCTTGGGCACCCCCATTGAGAAACACTGTCCTAGACTCTCAGACACTCCTGCTTGCCTCTGGTAGACCAGTTGGCCTGGCAAAGCTAAGGTTCTAGTCCTCAGGGTCATCTCCCCTTCTTCCCATTCTGGCGTGACTCCCCACACCCTCTCCCCCATCCAGGGGATTTTGAACAGGCCTTCCCTTAAAGAAGCATTATCACATAAAGGGGTGTCTTTTTTAGGACTTGGTGAGACGATATCAGTACCAGGTGGCAACTGTTTTTGAAAACCAAATTTTCTTAGACTAATGGAGTTTCCATCCTCTACAGGGTGGAATCAAGGACACTTCTTATGGCAGAGAAACTCCCTCTCTACATCAGGGACCTATTAGGAAGGCTCCTTACATGGCAGGCTGCAGAAACACTCTTCCGGTTAGTTTAGCCGTAGGGGACACTGATGGATGGACTTAAGACTTTGTGGACCTAGGGCAGGAACACAGTGGAGAGTTCCTCATAAGCAGGGATGTGTCCAGGGATGAAGATGCTTTCAGGACTCTGCCATTTACTTCTGCTCCTCTTGGTGAGTCTGTTTTGTTCTCTCTCTCTCTCTCGTTCTCTCTCTCTTTCACTCTCAAGAGCAGCTTTCTTCGTTCTTCTGAGCATCTCAGAACAAAGGCTCCAACTACTCACAAATTTGGGAGCCCGAAGTTCAGACTCCGAGACAGGAACTGGTGTCTCTGTCTCAGTTTCAGAATCTCTGAGGGAAGGATTGCCTGGTGCAGCCACCAGTACCCATCCCCGAACTGACCAGCTGTGGTCGGACTGTGGGTCATGTTGTACGGAGAGCTGTGCGCTGTGCAGGTGGCAGCCACGGAGGCCCTGACAGTGGTGCAGAACTGAGCCACGTAGGAGCTCCCAGAGATGGCACACATGTGTCTCCCTGGCCCGGCACTGCTCCCGGGGTCCGTGCTGCTGCTGTTGGACGTGCCCCAGTGTCATCACGTGGCTCACCGTGCACCCTTCGGAAATAGTGGAAAACACAGTTGAGAGTCTCCCACCAGGAAGGGTTCCTGGACAATGTCCCTCATTCCTCACCCCTTTCAGTGCTCATGGCCTTTGAGAAGATGAACCAGGTGAACCAGAAAATCTGAAGGAGCCCACCACATAAATTTCATAAATTTCTTATTCTTCAGCTTTGAGAATATTATTTAATAGTCTTGGCATTAAATTAACACATTTTATATTGCTTTATTAATTCAATTTAGGGATATGACTTAATGATTTGATTTCATGTTTATCCTCAGGTGTTCCTGATAGACTCACATGGGTGAGTTAAGTACACCTAATCGAAAAAATCTGGTGCTTTAATCCACACTCTTATAAACGAACGCAATAAACACAAAAGTTTTGGAGTGATCTTCACGTTCCAATCATTTTAGGTATTCCTTAGAGTCCATTCTAACGAAGTGCAGTAATAATGTTAGGAAAGTCTATTCCAGAAAGAAACATAAACTTGATAGAATCTCAAATATTTTCAAAAGGAAGAGGCATTAAACACCAGGTAGAAAATTGAACACTGTCTCCTTTTAATTTTATTTTCGGGAAATGTTCCTTTCAAAATGAAGACTGAGCTCCCAGGACCGTGACACTGAAGTGAGCTGTCTGTCCACTGGCGTTGGCAGACTCAGCCAGACAGAGCGTCAGAAGAGACCCTGGGTGTTTGGCAGTGAAGGTCGGGAGGGCAGCAGTGGGGCAGAATGCTCACAGCTCCAGGGCATCAGAGAGGGAGGATGCCCTTCCTTCTTGTCTGAGGCTCAAAGGCCTATTGCCAAAAATCCCCGAGTCACCAAAGACCCAAAGCAGAGGAGGAGACACATCCATCTGGGAAGAAAGAACTGGTAACCAATAGGCTGCTCATCCTGAAGAAGATGATGGGAAGCAGAGGCCAGAGGGAGATCTCCTTTGGAAACAGAAGTAGGGGCACTTCGACTGGAAATCGGGAGGGTTTGTGTCCCAGGATATTTATCAAAGAGATGGCCTACTCCAGCCAACAGATCTGGGCAGACACCATGGTGACAAGGAAGAAAACAACTTCAGTGTCCGATGGACCCAAAGGCTGTGTGAAGATTTGTCTGTGCCCAAAACTACAGGGACCCAATCCTTGTCCAGGGTGGTATGGCCCAGCTGAAGGGCAACGCTTCAACTTTTCATACAACAACCAGCAAAGATGTCTAGAAAGTCTGTAGAAAATTGGTTAGAGACCTACATAGCTTATTTAAAATAACAAGAAACGGATAAGAGAAGAAGCTGAGTACTTACAGGAGCCAACTTTAGATCCTGTAGGATGTCATCAAAATAATGAAACTCCGTTAATTCCAATTCCACCATTTCATTCTTCAGTTCCAGGACGCGACCCATCACTCCGTCCAGTATTTTTCGGATCAATATTCGCTTCTGCGGGTGGACGATCTGGTCATAGACATCCTCCAGGTTTCTGAAGATCTGCACGTATTTTATGTAGAAGGTGGCCAACATTTGGAAGATGAAAGCTTGATTGCTTTGTGATTCCATCATGTTCTGAGACTCTTTATCAAGCAAAGAATTGAGGGCTTCTTGGGTCTGATGCCACATCTTATTATACATTCTGGGGAAAGACAGAGAATAAGTGAAAATTCCTTTGTGAGCCATACCAAATGGGCATCTGGAATAACAAATGGTGACACGGCACCAAATGTGAACCAGGCACACGGTGTATAGTTCCCTTTAGACCATTTATGTCTTCTTCTGAGGTGCATGCGATTTTCGGACATGACCGCTGGTATCATTATCACCTACGTAGCTTAAAAATCCTTTCACCTCAATGATAAGAGTGATTCCTCACCGTACCTGTAAATCCAGCATGATTACACCCATTTCAGAGATGAAGAAGCTGTGAGCCAGTTTTCCACTGACTTGTCCATACACACAGCTGGTGGGCTATGAGTTGGAACAACCACGTTGGAAAGTAATTCTGCACCACCTTGTAAAGTCAAACACGGGCAGACCCTATGAATGAACAATCATTCCCCAGAGAAACTCTTGTAAATCTGTATCACAATGAACATAAAAGCGTTTCTTTATAATAGCCCGAACAAGGAGATAACCAATTGTATATGAATAAGAGAATGAATAAATAAACTGCAGTGTATTCCCAGCGGACTAGTCCCTGCAGTGGAGAGTGAATGACTTACAGCTCTAAGCAATAACTGTGAACCTGAGAACCATAATGTGGGACGTAAGAAGCAAGGCATGGCTGGCGTGGGAGGCCGGCCCCTAGGTCCGTGGAGCAGACAGGGAGCTGGAGGGCAGAGGAGAGTGAGATGCAGGTCTGTCCTCTCCCACTGCCTCCCTGGTGGCTCAGCACACGGTTGGGAGCCTCCTTCTACCAAAGGCTCAGGGTGGTAGCCGCTCTGCATTGCTTGCCCCATGACCCTTGTCGGTTCCTTGAGACTCTGTCCCCATCTCTTCTGCCAGTCCCTTTTTTAACCATCCTGCTGAGGGTGCCATCTTTTTCCTGCCTGGACTCTGACCAACACATCCAAGGCAGAATTTTGGTTGACATTTTGGGTGACTTTGGCTCTCTTTATGTCCCAGAATCAGATGAAAGGCTAATGGAAAGATCAGTGTGTCTGGGAAGAGGCTTATTAACTCTCCCGGGGGTGAGAGGGTGGGCAGGATCCTGGCCCTTTCCCTGGGATGAGGGGGAAACTCACAACCCATTAGGTCTTTCTTGTGCTGGCCGGGGGGGCTCAATCTCTGCCTGAATGGAGCCAGTGGGTCAAGGGGAGTGAAGGCTCTCCCTTCCTCTCGCCATCAGCCTGGCCTCCCAACCCCATTCTCACCTGTGTGTGGCACCCCCAGGTCCAGGCTGCCTGCACGAGCCTCTTCTGTCAGCACGGGGGCGGCTGGGCACCTGCTCTCTGGGGTCAAAATGCCCCTTAGGCAGACCTACCACCTTTAGCCCCACCTCAGAAGGACCAGACCTTGCCTCCTCTCTTGCCAGGGTTCTGCCAGAAGGTGGGCTTTTCTTCCCTCCCCCTCTGCTGGCGCTCAGGTCCCATGTGCCTGCCTCTTCCCCCCTCATCTCATCTGCATTCCTTCCTTCTATGTTCTCGTGATAGCTCCTGGCAAATGCTCTAACGTTCCCTTGGCCCTCGTGTGTTTATAGCCTTTGACATCCCCTATTGCCATTTTGGAGGTGATTCAGGAAGAGCAGGAAATAAAATTGCTCATAAAATCCACCTTGTTTTACTGGGAATCCCTCATCGACCTTCCCAAGGTCATTAGCGGGCATCCCCTCTTGGTGCTCGGCTCTGGTCCCATTACCTGCCCTTCCTCACTCATTCTCCACACTTCCCTCTGAGAAATTGCCAGCATCACTTCCTGGAATTGACCGCACGCTGTGACCTGTGCTAGGTGTGACCCTGGCCACGCTCCATGAACAAGGCTCCTGTTACTCCCGCTGAGGTGGGAGGAGGTGGCCTGCTCCTCAGAGGTGAGGTCAGTGTCCGAGCCCCGTCTTGGGCTTGGAACAATTATTCTACACTGTACTGCCGCCTCTACCTTGACCAAAAATAAAAGAACCACCACTATCACCAGAAAATACATAATCATAACTCTTGCCAAGATCATGGGTGAGAAATTTAATCTCAACATTCTAATGTCCATTCACCTGGTTGCAAATGAGATTGAATATCCATCCACCTGCATATGGGTTGTTTGCAAGTTCTCTTCCTCAGATCGTTTATCCATTTGTTTTGCTTGTTTTTACATTGGATTGTTTTTCTATTAGTTTATGGGGGTTCTTTATATATACTGAGTGCCTATGAGTTCCTTAGCTTGCCTTCCAGCTGAGAAGCTGGTGTCTTACTACAGCCCAGGGCAGGCTGTAGGCACGTGCCCTCCACCTCCGTCCTGCTGGGAAGGGCGATCCCACCCGGTTTCATGCGGGTCCAGCTGCAGTCCTCCAGGCTGGTTTGGAGCCAGGCCCCGCTGGGGCAGCAATCCCAGAGCACAGTGCCCGTCCCTGTGCCAGGGCCTGGCCAGGCCTCCTGCTTGCGTCTGCTCGCTGCTGTGCACTCCCACGCTGCTCCTGGTGCAGAGAGTTTCAACTTGCATTAAAAAAATTCCAATTCTTTCGTTTTTCAATTTAAGATATTTTCATTTTATTTTAAAATGTACTCTTCCACTATTCAGTATAATAAATACATATTAGTATGTTACCAAGTAATACAAACTTAAAAGAACAATTAAAAACTTTTTTTAAGATTTATTCATTTATTTCAGAGAGAGAGGGAGATTTATTTATTTCAGAGAGTGTGTGCGTGCCAGCAGGGGGAGGGGCAGTGGGAGACGGAGACAAGCAGACTCCCCACTGACTGAGCTCAGAGCCCCACGCGGGGCTCCATCCCAGGACCCTGAGATCATGACCTGAGCCAAAATCCAGAGTCGGATGCGTAACCTACTGAGCCACCCAGGTGCCCCTAAAAATAAAATTTTTAAATAAAACATTAAAAAAACATTTTTTTTAAATCTCTTATTTTTATGTTCCTGGAACAGAGATGAGAGACTTTCATCTTCTTGGCCAAAAGTCAGAAGTTCTCTTGGTGGGTGAAGAGCCTTTCAGGTTCAGATGATGATGATGATGATGAGGATGAGGATGGAAGCAGCTCAAAAGTACATAATGCTGGTCACCGTCCTAAGCGCTTTACAGGTATCAGCTCTCATGAACCTAACAGCCCTCTCAAGCAGGTGCTACCATCCCTGCAGTTCACAGAGGAGCAAACAGAGGCACAGCAGAGCTGACCCGCGTCCAGGCAGTCTGGCTCCAGGGCTCATAGTCTGAGCCCCTTTGCGGCCCCCATTCTTCAGGGTGAAAGCAAATGAGGGTGACGAATCAGGTGGCGTAGCTGTGATGGGCCAAGATTTACAGTTGAATATACACCTCTCCCCGCAGTCCTCCACTGAGTGTGGATGCTGAATACTGCCTTGGGCACGCCTCCTGGGGGGTGCGAGTGTCAGATGTCTCCAAACTTGGACATACTTAAAAAATATCGCTAATGAAAGAACATCCTGCCAGATGGCTCTATGAAGAGAGAACGTTTACAGGGGGCAGTTAGATTCTATTTAGCACAGGACTTGCCACTCCTTGCAGAAGAAATGACTATTTATTAGAAACGACCCCATCCCAGAACAGTAACGGCAACACCTTCCGGGCCCAACGGGTCCCAGCATCAGGTGGCGCACGTATGGTGGCGATTCTGCCTTCTGTGCCTTAAAAAACCAGGCAAACAGGAGGGGGGAGGGGAAGACAGAAACAATGAACGCTGGCTTATCAAGCATCTGCCCCGGGGGAGGTGAAGCTGGGAAGGGTGCCCAGAAGCTGAGCCTGTTCCTAGTTCACCAAAGCCCAGACTCCGAGCATCTGAGGGGGGCAGCACACGCAGGCCTCCCCTGACCTGATGGGTGACACCAGCTGTCCAACCAATGTTCACATAAAACAGAAAGCCATGTGGTTTGTTTTGTGGCCTAAACCTGTCAGGACAGCATTACAGAAGAAAATTACAGGCTAATTTTGTTTAGAACTCGGATCTGAAATCCCACTTAGCAAACAGGACTCAGCCCCAGATCAAAAGAATGGTTCCCTCTGACCGGGGAGGGGTCATCCCAGGAATCTGCGAGCGTTCAGCATAAAGACTAGCTGAGCTAAATACAGCAACAGAATGGTACAAACTGAAGATTATTTCCACAGATGACAAGAAAATGCTCAATAAATTTAATTTATGGCATATGCCTGATGAAGAATACTGCCCGCATACCCCAAAGAACAGATGCTTTCAGCCCTTCAAAACGCTGAACACCAGAGACCAAAAATATTTTCAGGAGACACACTAGAAATCTAAAAGACAGGAGTGAAAGAACATCAAGCAGACAGAAAAGGGATTCATACAAAAGATTTAAGAAACTGCTTGTAAATGACACAGTGGCAAAATCCAAGGAAATCGGTAACAAAATATAAGAAGTCAACTGTGCAGCAAAGTTGCAAGACATCAGTAAAAGCCACAAACACTGAACACAGAGAAAAATACGAAAAATGAAACCCCTTTCCCACTACTGATTAAACATCTAAGAATGAATATGGTGGGAGCCACACAAGATGTAACTGAAGAAAATTCTAGAATGCTAGCTGCGGAGGATCAGAACAGGCAGAGGGCTGGAGAGACAAGATAAAAAGAAAGCAGACTCTTTTTTAAAAAATTTTTTTTTTAAGGTTTTTATTTATTTGACAGAGAGAGAGCCCAAGTAGGCAGAGTGGCAGTCAGAGGGAGAGAGAGAAGCAGGCTTCCCGCTGAGCAGGGAGCCCGACGTGGGGCTCGATCCCAGGACCCTGGGATCATGACCTGAGCTGAAGGCAGCTGCTTAACCAACTGAGCCACCCAGGCGCCCCAAGAAAGCAGACTCTTGAGACTGACAGGCAGATTTAACATTACCGAGAATCTGGGAATGATATACTGGAGTCTGTATAAATTAATCTAGTCATAATTTCTAAATGTGGGGCTGGGGTCAGTAATGAAAAGTAAGGGGCATTTATCAGACTTCAAAGCACTGAACATGCCAGTAAGCACTAAGGTTGTGCAAGACCCCACGGAGGCTGCCTTGTGGGGTGCAGGTGGGGTGACCTGAATCCCACACAGACCCATGCCCATCGTGATCAAGGGATGTTGGGTAGAGGATGCTTCCACCAGGGGCAACCACACCCACACTGGTGGACGGAACGCACCCAGAATTTAGGAATGCCTGGACTCCGCTTTGGGACAGACCCAGCCCAGGGAAGACTTGCTGCCCTAGCTCAGTGTACTCATTGGCTTCCGCCCAGGGTCAAAGAGGCAGGAACCCCTCCAGGGCCATGGCTGAGCTGACCCCTCACTGGAACTCTGGGCTGAGGATTCTCCTGGTGGCTTGAGCTTTCCAAGTCCTGCCTTTGGGCGGCAGCCTCTTCCTTCCTCACCTGCTGCTTTTCTGGAGCGACCAGGCACGGGTCAGTGGGTGATGGGAAATATCAGGCAGCCATGTGAGCCAGCCCACCCCGCATCATCACCCTTTCCTCTGGACACTGACCTCGGCGTCCTTGCCTTCCAGGTTCCCTGCTGTCCTGACGCTCCTCCTTGTGCGCCCACTGGCCACAACCACACTGGTCTCTGCACTGCCAGGGCCTGGCCACTGTGTCTCAGCCTGGCCAGCCTGGGGAGCCCCCACTGCCCCTGCATGCAGTCCCCGCCTGGTTTGAGCCCCGCCCCGCCTCGCTGCCCCTCGGTCCCTGCATTCTTCTGCTGAGCCTGTGCCCGGGAACGTTACGTGAGACCTGGGATGTCACAGGACAATTTTTTTTAAAAATAAGAACATCATTGAGATATAATCCACGTTCCATAATTTTATCCTTTAAACCCACCAATCAGTGGGTTTTAGTATATTCACCACCACCACCTCTATCTAACTCGAGAACATTTTCATCTCCCCAAGAGGAGCCCCTGTCCCCCCTCCTCCCAGCCCCTGGCCACCACTAATCTAATTTCTGTATCTGTCTGCCTACTGTGGGCATCTCACATAAATGGGCCCACACAGTAGGTGGCCCTTGTGGTCTGGCTCCTTTCCCTCAGCACAATGTTTCCAAAGCGCACACGTGCGGAGGCATGCATCAGGACCTCGCTTCTTCTTGCTGCCAAATAGGGTCCAGGCACGCATACACCCCAGTCTCTGGCCCGCGCTGCAGTGATGGGCATGGGGAGACCTCATGCTGTCTCCTGAGGTAGTGGGTCTCAGACTCGCCACAGCCTCCTTGTGCCTTCACCTCCTCAAGTGGCAAATCTGGATAAGGACACCTCTCTGGACACCCCAAGGGATTACTGTGGGATGGGATAACAGCTGTGAAAGTGTTCGTGAAATTTTAAATGCACCTTGCAAAGAGAAGGTGGTATTTTATCCATGAGACTACTTAGAATTTTTTTTTTTTTTAAGTACATGATTGGTTTCAGACTTGAGCATATGACCAAGAAATGTTGCAGGTTTTGAAGTCAGGAGGATTGTGGGTAGAGAAGACGGAATATGACAGTTGAAAACGGCCAGACTGTTATTTCTATAGCTTGGCAGATTTTCTGTAGCCAGGTGGGTGGGGGAAGGGAAGGCTGGACTATTCAGACATACCACGTGCTTCGACGAAAAATCTAAATCTTGCAAAATGAGAATTCTTCCCAAGATATTTTATATAGGGTAAATCTTCAAATTCTTCCAATACTATGTAGCTGTTTGTCCTCTTTCCAGAATATTCCCTTGGCCTTCTTGCTTCAGGGAGGCCCGCTGTCCTTCCCTGCAGCCCTCACAAGAGAGGCTCCCTTTTCGCCAGACTCCTCCAACTGCTGTCGGGGCGTGGGGTCAACGTCCTTGCTCCTCACCGCCACTTCCAGATCATTCTCCCTGCCCCATCCCCTAGCTTTGCAACTCATTTCATCAGGTGGCATCACCACTGCCCCTCACTGTCCCCATTGTCTACTCCCTACACCATCTTTCCAGGACCCCACAAGGTGTCTACCGAAGAATAGCATTTACCGACAGACTCTACCCTCCTCAATTCCCTCAAAGCCAAGACCTCGAGCCACCTGCTGGAGCTCATGTTCCCACTAGCAACATCACCCCACTACTCCCTCATCCTCCTCACCATCCCCTTTCCTTTAGCAAAGAAACATGCCATTGCTTCCTATCTTCAAAAAAAATCTGTCTCCTGGCCCCATTTCCCTGCACCAGCTATAACAAAACTTTAAAAAGTTGGCCATGCTCACTGTCTCTCCTCCTGTTCCCTCCCACTCTCAGCAACCTTCCTACTCCATCCCCCACGAGGGTCAAGGGCACCAGCGGACCCCGCCTTGCTAAATGGATGGCCCACTTCGGTTCTCTTCTGACTTGTCTCAGCAGTGTTTGAGTCTGTCACTCCCTCCTCCCAGAAACATTGCTTCCTGTTCACCCGGCTTCCAGAACACCGCAGTTTTGCTTCCTCCTCACGGATCACACCTTTGATCCCTTTGCTGGTGTCTGTTCCCCAGTCTCTTACCACCTGATGACCCCTTCTCTCTGTCTACACTCATGCCGTGTCAGTAAAGTCCATCTGCATACCAACACCTGTCGAGTTTATATTTCATACACAGACCTCTCTCCTGAACTCAAGGCTCGAATATTCAACTGCCTACTTGATCTCCAGTAGGCCCTTCAAACTCAGCATGCCCCAAACTGAGCTCCCACCTTCCCCACCTGCAGCATCTCAGCAAGCCCTTGATCTCTCTGCTCTCATTTCCTCACCTACCAATAGGGTTAGTAAGAGCGTGCCTGCAGGCTGGAATGGCACGGCCTGCTTGCTCGGTATGAACCACTTAGCCTCTCCGTGCCCGATTCCTCAGCTGTAAGATGGGAGTAACAGTATTAACAGGCCCTGCATTATGGGGTGTTGTGAAGATCACACGCGCTGCCCTATTTCACACACGCAGCACGGCGCCCGCAGAACCAGCACCACAACACGTCCTAAGTGGTCCTGGTGAAGACCAAACGAAACAAGTGCTGGGCGAAGAGCGCAGCGCTAGGCAAACACTCTTTCCGGTACGCCCACCGCACCACTGCGGTTCCTTGGGAAAAGCAGAGTGGTGCCATGAAGCTTCCTCAAGCTCCTTCCTTAACGCGGGACCTGGGTGTTTCCACAAAGCAATCCACGTATAACTGAGAAAGACGAACAAAAAAAGCAGGCGATGTGCCGAATGCCCCGAAGGTGCTGCTGTTTCGATAAGACAGCAGCAAGGGCATAAGCCACGGGCTCACGGGGGCTCATCTCCACGGGGGGAGAGGCAGTGCGACCGGGAGGAGGGAGACCTAGGCGCATGCCATTCCTTGTCCACAAGAACCTGATACTCTATCCTGGGCCTGCCTTCATTTGCTAAAATGAAGGAGGGGAGGGGAGAGAACAAAAAGGAAAAGCAGCAGAGCAAGCCCTCTTTCCGTCCGGAGACGCCCACCCGGGTCTATAAGCCCGCAGCCCATCACTTACGCGTTCGACATGGCTGGCTACTTTCTCTCTTTCCCTCGCCCGCCTGGAAGCTCTTCCGTCTCGCTCCGAAGGGCGGCCGGCTGCAGGCGTCGCGACACCACCGGGGGCGTCCACGGAGAGGTCCTTCAGGAGGAGGGGGACGGCGATCGGGGCTATCCTCTCGCTCTGGGCAGGAAAAGGCGATAGCGCGCAGGCACAGAGAGGTGAACTCGAACGTTCCCTCGGCCACCGGAGGCTCGGGAACCTTACAGTAGCCACGCAGCGGGACGCGAGGCGGAACCTAGCAACCGAGACGCTACGCCTGCGCAGTGCTGGCTTACCCCCCCTCCCCCGGCCGGGCGCGTCCCCGGCGGCGCGTCCCCGCCCCCCCCCCCCCCCCGAGCTCCACGCGCCTGCGCTGCTGCCTGGTTTCCGTGGCAACCGCGCCCTGGCGCGGCGGGATGCTGGTTGGCGGGAGGGAGCTGCCGCCTGCTTGGGACCAGGGTGAGGGGCTGACCTCCCGGCGGACCCACCAGCCCAGGTCCCTTCCGCTGGCTCGTCGTCCTCCACGCCGTCTTCCCTCTTCCCTGTTTGCCCCCTTTTGGACAAGGGCCTTGATTATAGCCTCAGTCTTCCCACCTGTAAAATGGGATAACAGTCACTCATTTGTTCAGAACTTGACTGGGCTTCTCCTCCGGGCCAAGCGCAGACTTGGGTTCTGGGGATACAGGGCAGAAGCAGTCCTGCCCTTCTGGGCGAAATGAAAGTGAGATAAGGAGCTAGTGTGTTGTAAATGGAAAATGCCACGTGGATGTTAGTTATGAGCAGGTCGCTATGAGTGTCTGCTTTCACTGCCCTTCTTTCTTCATCTTTAGTAAATTTGCAATTTTATAACCTGCAATTCCCACAGAAATATATATTCAGAACCAATGCAGTTGAAAGAGCATGGAGAAGGCATCTACATAAAAATGACAGCGTGATTCTGGATCACAGAACCTCTCTTCCACGATTACTAATGAAAGGAACAAAAGAAGAGCAAAAATCAGGAAAAACAACAACAAAAGAAAAGAGCAACTAAACAAAAAATTAAGTAAAACTTTGTGCCATAAACTTCAAAAAATTGTGCTCAGTGAAATAAAAGTCTGCAGTGGAGAATGGCATCTGAATCTCATCCCCGTTCCCCAAAGATCCCCACTAGGGAAGGAAACCAAGTAGACAAAATACCAAGATTTCTCACTAATGCTTTTTTGATTCAAGGAAGACATGAATCTGCAAAGTGAGATGAGAAGCAAGCTACCTGGGGAAATCCAGGTGAGACAAAACTATCACGAGTAGAAAACAGCCCTTACTGCCCACAGGACCTGACCAGAGCTGGGAAAAATCACTAGGGCTTGCCACTTTCTAGGACTTTGCACTGTATAGAGGCAAAGATTCAAAATCCAAGGACAGTTTGTCACAGAAACAGGGTGGGCTCCTAACAAGGGTGGGGGATGGTGGCAGAAGTTTAACAGAATCTCAGGAGGAAGCAGAGCCCAGGACTTGCACACATCCAGTGGATCAGCCCTAATCCTCAGTGTGTATACAGGTCATAGAAAAGTAGATAAAAATGCAATCTTCCAGCTCTCAAACTCATTCAGATATAGTGAGAAAGCAGTCAAGGAGAATTTGCTCACATTATATTTGAACAGAAGATTTACAAAGAGCAATCCGTGTTAGATTTAAATAAGATATAAGCAACAAATCTACTATCCAAATGTATGACGTTAGTAACAGGGGAAGGGAAAAAAAACAAACAAAAACAGAAACAAAAGAGGGGCGCCTGGGTGGCTCAGTCAGTTAAGCATCTGCCTTCGGTCTGGGTCATGATCTCAGGGTCCTGGGACTGAGGCTCCCTGCTCAGCGGGGAGTCTGCTTCTCCCTCTGCCTCTGCCCCTCCCCACCCCCACTCATGCACGGGCTCTCTCTCTCTCTCAAATAAAATAAAATCTTAAAAAAAACCAGAATTATGACATGGGTGAAACAGATGAAGAACCTAGTCTGGAAGAAAATGTAACCAAATAGAAGAAAATTCTTCATATGTGTCCCATGTTATAGAATAAATTAATAATAACACTAACTTAATAGAATAAGGTTTGGGAGAAAAAATAAAGCAGCACAATGAGAAGAGAGAGATGATATAGCTAAGGCAACCAAATCAAAATCAGAAATATTCAATAGAGAAACCAAAATTAAAAAGACCAAAAAGCAGACTGGGCACAATTCATCTGAATTACCGACTTACAGGAAAAGCTTGGATCAACTACAGTGAATGTACAGGAAAAAGACTGCGTCATTTGAGCGATTAGAAAGGGGTTAGTTGCTATTCCTTAAAAAAAGAGTCCTCCAATATTAATTTTTTTTTCCAAAGAAACGAAGAAAGAAAGAAAGAAGAGAACTAAATCTGCAGATCAAAAGTTCTCACTGTATTCCAGGAAAAACTGGTATAGAACAACCAACACCAAAGATCTGGATGTGTGATTGAACTTCAGGGAGAAGTGGTAGGGGCATCTGGCGGCTTCAGATGTCCCCATGGTGGCTTTCAATGTCAGATGAAAAGGTAGCAACATTTACAAAGGTTTTGGGGAGAAATGTGACCCAAGATATTTCTCCTCACTGAAGTTAATATTCCCAAATATGAAAGCCCTCAGGAAATATAGCACTTGTGCATGAATTGGCATGTTTTCAAACATAAGTAATAGAAAATCCAATGCCTGATGGCTTGAACAATAAGGATTTATAGTCTCCCTTCCAAGAATAGAGGCGAGACAGTTTTGGAGCTGGTTATTTCAGGGGGTCAGTGACATCATCCTTCTTTGAAGGTCTTTCCATCTTTTGGAGTTGTCATCCGTTAGATGTTGGATGACTTCCCTCATGGTCATAAAATGTCTGCAGCGACTCCAGACATTACAACCTTACTCTGTGACATCTCGAGATAGCACAAGGACCAGCTGGGAAACGTGATCACCATTATCGTCTTAGAGAAATCAGGGTTTACGGGCATTATGAAAGAGAACAGTAGATAAAAGAACCAAATCTGGGCTCTGCCATCCTGGGAGCAGGCAGAATGGGCCGTTGCGTAGGTGACATTCAGGAAGAACCATAACTCGGGCTCTTCTAGAAAATAAATCACTTGAGGATGAAATCCAGCAATCAAAAGATGTAAGTCATGTTCAAAGGACAAACAAGTACTCGGTGTGGGAAGACAGTGGAACAAGGTCTCCCAGAGTCTGCATAGCAGGAGAATAAACAGAGTTTTCTCCGATTATATTTCATGAGCTTTGCAGCTGCTCAGCTGATCCACTTATTGGCCACTTACTCTTTGCCAGGGACTCTGTGGGACCTGACATATATTCACTCACAAAATCTTCCCATTAACATTATGAGGCGGGTAATATTTCCATCCCCATCTGACACATGTGGAAGCTGAGACCGAGGGAGGTTAAGTATGTCCAAGGCCACAGTCCAGGAGATGGTGGAGTTGGCATTCAAACCACCTGATAATCTCACTTCAAAGACTATACCCCCGACTATTATCATTTTGTTGGGAGCAACAACTATCTTAATATCTGTTAAAAAAAATTGTTTTCTGTGAGACAAATGTGATTAAAAACAGTGGTTCTCAAATCATTTATCCTTTAAGGAAAAAAAAATCAATGCTGCCTAACTAGGGAGATAGAAGGTGACTTTGTCCTCAGTATTCAATAATTTATGCAGCTTCATAATCAGACTGCCAGGTGTCCGGGAAAATGTATCTTCTCCCATATGCAATCATTTGGGCAAATATTTGCTAATGCTCGTTCTGAGAAAAGCAGAAGTGTTCCCACAGTGCTGTCAAGAAAGGTGACGTATCTGGCTGCCTTCTGCCTGCAAGGAATAGAGGGGATAACCATGCAGAAGGGCTCAGGCTTCCTTATCACAGGCTCATTTCCTGGAGGAATGGCAGGTCGCCAAGAGCCCTCAGACACTGTCCACTCGACTGTGTCCCAATG